>NC_051848.1:49070161-49169730 GCF_002237135.1 Teleopsis dalmanni
TTTCAAATGTTACTATTACACAAACAAATTTCGCATTTCACAAAGTAGGAGAAAAGTAGGAGAAAAAAATTCTCATGTGAGAGCGATTTTTTAGTATATTTGTTGTTTTATCTGGGGCGTGTTTTAAAAATTGTTAAAAAATTGTTTGTGTAATGGCAAGCGCGCGTTGACAACGAACGTTGCTGTCTAATGGGCCCTTTACTTATTTGTTGCGCTACACTGTTGACATGCATGGTTGGTGCTGTAAATGTTATATGTACCATTTCCAAAATGTTTAGTATTTGCTTATTTAGTATGCGTTATTAAATAAATTATATTAAATCTATTTAGTAAATGTTTATTTAGTGTTTGTTATCAAGTAAATTATATTAAATACACTAGACTTTATGTAACACTTTGATAAAAAATTTTTTTTATCACCATTAGATTCTATTAGTTTATTTGAATTATATCATTTTATTATTATTTAATTCATATTTAAAATATTAAATATAAAATATAAATTCTATGATTTTAACAAAACAAAAATTGAAGGAATGTATTCCTGAAAGTTCAAAATTTGATCTAAGTCAACACTTTTCTAAAAGTCTTGAATAAAAGACTATATATTTATTTTGAAGAATCTATTTATATTACTAACAGCCAATCTCACTGTATCAAACATTTTAAAAATCTTAATATTATAAGTTTGTATAATCATTTCAAATAACATTTATTACGATTTTTATTCAAAAAAAAACTCCACTATAATGTTTAGTAGTAGGTAGCTAGGTAGGTAGGTAGATTGGAATGGCGTCCTTGTTTCCAAAAAAGAAATCCACTCGAGCTCAAATAATGGCCTATTGCATGTTTAGTATACATTGATAGCTCTTCGCCTTTTATTTTCGTAGATATCACATATGGAGATGTAACTTCGACTATCGTAAAGGCAATACGAGTAGTTAGTAGATAAACATAGTCTTTCATGATAAAATTTATTGTTACATTCTGAATTCATAGATAGTGTTAGTTCCTTCTGACCAAATTGTCTTACTTTTGATATAGATTTTAATACATGCGATCAATCATAGGCTTTTATGACTCCAAATACAAATCATATAAAAATGTTTACCTTACTTGTACGATTCTAAGATAGAATTCAAGTGAAGATATTATCTAGTCTACTATATATTTTGAATTCAGTTTTTTGAAGAAACTTTGGTTAACAGTTCGGTTAACCAAGTGTAGTTTTCTGATTGGACAAAATTAAATTGTTTTATGCGTTCCATTTTATAATGGGTAAGTAACCACAATGATGGCAGTGGCAACGGCACCAAAGGTAAAAACCAAAACAACCGCAACAGGATTTGTTTTTGTAAGCGGCGCTTTATTTACCTTTTTATGGTGAATGTTAGCAATTTTATGGTGGATTCCTTTATTATGTACTTAATAGAAAAGGACTGTGTTTCATCAAGCAAACAATGGCCTGCTTACAGCAAATAAATAAACGTACAAAATTGGGCTACAGGACAATTGTGCAAATAAGGAATAAAGAAATCAACGAATTTTCCGCTTGAAAGTAAGAGCTTAACCTGCTCCTGTTCCATCTGCTCCTTCTGCTACAGATGCTGCTACTGCTAACGATGTTGCTGAAGCTGTGATTGCTCGAGCTGTTATCTGTTGCCGCTGCTACAGCAGCTGCTGCTGTTGTCATTATAACTTCCAAAGTTGTACCTACCAATAAAACAACGTGAGTACATTGCTGTTGTTGTAAGTGCGAGTAGAACGGGGGATGTGGGCACTGGCACTGGCTGTGGCTGTGTCTAAAGCACATTGTTGCTTATTGCGTTTATTGAGCATATCCTTTACACGTGTGTTGGCTATAGAAGCGGCCCTCTGTACAGCAAGCACATTGTACATGTCCAATGGCTTGGGCGTTTAACAGGATATTTCTTTATTTGTTTGAAATTACTTTTATGACTGTGGTGTTATTAGCAAGGATAAGTGGATTCACTGGATCGTACTTGTGGTGGTCCTTTTTTACTGCTGTTGTGTCTTATTGCTTACGCGTTTATCAATCATTTTTGAATTTGATTTATTGTGTTGAAGAGGAGTCCAAATGGTTAGGCTTGCACAACAAGAAAAGGCAGCAAATAAAATATTTGATAGGATCTTTTAATATTTGTATTTATTTATTTTTTGTTTGGATTGCACATATTTTATAATGGAAACAAAATAGCACATCACAAATCAGTAGTAGCTCTTACGTCATTAAAAACGATACCAAACCTATAACTTGTAACTTTTGTTTAATCCTCGAAAGAGGCTAACAGAGAGGAAATAAATAAATTGAAAATATATATGGTATATATGAAAGTGAATGCGTATTACGTCAATTGAATTTATTCAATACTTGAACAGCTAATAATTTTATTTTATTAAAAATCAACGTTTAGCATAATAAAATCTATCAAATAATTAAAATGTACTACGAGGTATGAATAACAGAAAACCCAGTTAAATTGGAGAAATGGAATAACTTCTAATAAACTGCTGAACTATGATTATGGAGCAATAATTCCAATATTTTACTGGTATACAGAGCTTTCTATTTTATGGCTCCGATAATTAGCGTTAATAGAAAACATTTGTGATTTTGGTCAAATTTTTGTTTTAATATATTGATCTGGCTATTATTTGTGGAACTTAAATCATTTGAACGTTTTCTATGGGACATCTTACAGTACTATATCCTTTTGCGGTGATTTATAAAGACTTATCGCCACATAGTTTGCAATAAAGTAGTTATAACTTAATGGTAAGTTGGCTTGAAATTGTCAAGAATTTGGGGATTATCCATTCAAATACTATACTTTGCGTTATTCCACAACATAAAGTCAGTAATGAGAAATCATATAAAATCTTGGAAGTTTTTCGCGCAATAAAGTCTTGTGTAGCTTCTAATCATATATCTTTCATGTTTATATCTCATATTTCATGCCCCACATTTGATAATTATTATAAGTGATTATAGCGATCAGAATTGACGGTATATGTCACACCTTCGCCTTCGCCATACAGTGACTTTCTGTGGATGCAATGAATTTCAACTGCCCAAAATGAAGCAATGTTGTTTGTTGGCATACATACTATGGAAAAAGGCTTTGTCACTAAAGAAAATATAGTTAGAAATAAATCTACAGTGCTACCATTTTTAGATGTTAAGCAGTTGTAAATGAGATTCATATTGTGAATTAACAACTACGATTATAAACTGAACATATAATGCCTCGACTGTTATTTTTAATTGATATATGGAATTGAAATAGGACTACGAAATTGTAAACTTTAAATCTTTTCCGAAGTACAATTTTTCATCTGCTCTCAATGTATAACGAGCCATAATAGTTGATACTAATAGAATCAGTGGTTCTGTTTTTGTTTAAAAAATGAAAATGAAGAGAGAGGAGAGAGAGATTAAGAGAGACGTTCATTTTAAAAAGTGATTGCTTAACAGAGATTTATTATAGTCTATAAAATTATTTATAAAAAGTTAAAGTCCTACTACATAACTTGTGCTGAAAAATTCTTTAATATCTTTAACATTTACCAGAATATAGTGCTGTAGGGTAGAAAAAGACAGATAAGAGCGTACTCGAATGAATGACTATGAATTCCAATAACATGTATCGTTTTTTAATTACCACATGCTTAAGTGACTTTAATCTCAAAAATGAAACTTCAGTTTTTAAAGTTAAGATATCAAATTCTACAACAAAATTTTTTTTCATTGCATTTACATTGCTTGTATTGCTACGATTTTTTCAAATACGAGAAGTGTTCTTCCTTGACCTTAAAAACTTTTAATGTGGTTAGCTTAGATTTGTCAGCTGGTATTCTATTTTCCTTAACTTCCCTCAAAACAAGTGTTTTTTTCCTATACTTGAAGTCAATTGAATAAAAGTTTCACTTGCAAATCTTTTTCTTGCCACCCTTAGTCAAAAGTTTTCTAAAACAAAAATGTATTTTGCTGTCCTTTTACCATTTTTTGCAGAAATATAAACTAACAAGCAAGTTGAAGTTAATCCTTTCCCTTTTGAACAAATAGCATGTACACGCACATCTCAACTAATCCAAATCCATATCTAAAGAAAGCGATTCACACCAAATAAATTCTCCTGTGCGTCACTATTCCAAATCAACTCAAGCACTTTTGTTATTATAAAAAGCGTAGGTAGCAAAGAGCCACAATTTTAATTCGAATTAACTCAAGCCCACGAACCTCTTCTTAACACTTGGTCAGCAATAGGAGAAGTAGTCTTCGAACAACCAATACCAAAAAAAAAGAATTGCAAAATACGAGTGTAAAAAAATAATAAGAAACTTGCCGGCACTTAAATTGAAATTCATACTCATTGCTCCTTTGGTAATAGCAATAAATAAAACCAATACAAACATTGGCACGACGATGACTACCAGCTCCAATTCCATGCGGTTATCAGGGGATCAGTTAAATAGTTTTTACACATCGCTTACCAGCAAACACAACATCCAATGCAACCGCTGAACCAGCATAAGCCATTTCTGGATGTATCAAGCCGCATAGCAACCACCAACACAGATGTACGAGGACATGAAGTGCAGGATGAAGAGATTGGGAAAAATGATATCAAACGATTGCGTACGAGGGATGAGAGTATCATATTAAAAAAGTTACTACCACTACTACTGTTACTGCATAAATATCACAGTGTGAAAGGTGTCTTGCAGGACAATAAAACTAAAAATGAATATATCAACAAGGATAAGAAAAAATGGAAATTAAATTCTTAAACGCATTTGTTCAAATATTTTACGCTCGGTCAGTTAGAAGACTGAGTTCAAACGATCTTATAGAATAAAAGAGTTTTGCTTTCGCTCCACTCCCGAAATGGAACAAAGAATCATAACAATCCTTTAATAAAAGTTAAGAATATCTAAACTTTTGAATAACAATTAATGGAAGTACTTAATAGAATTAACGCTTAAAACGCGTGTTTTCTTATATTAAATAAACATGAACTAAATTTGTACATACTTCAAATCCAATCTTGGATTCATCTTGGATTCATCAGCTCTTTCGATTTAATAATAAAAATGTAAAATGCTATTCCTTCTAAATTCCTCCAGACTCAGGTTAATCATTCGGTTCATTTTATTTTATTTTATTTTATTTTATTTTATTTTATTTTATTTTATTTTATTTTATTTTATTTTATTTTATTTTATTTTATTTTATTTTATTTTATTTTATTTATTTTATTTATTTATTTTATTTTATTTTTATTTTATTTTATTTATTTTTATTTTTTTATTTATTTTATTTATTTTTATTATTTAATTTTACTTTATTTTATTTTATTTTATTTTATTTTATTTTATTTTATTTTATTTTATTTTATTTTATTTTATTTTATTCAACATTTTAAGTTCAAGAGAAGTTGAGAAGAAGAAGAGTTGAGAGGAATCAAACAACATATAAAGGATAGAGCCCCGAAATTATTTACGCAAATTGACAGGTTTACCAACACCGCGTTATCTAATCTCAGAATGGTTACAGGCTCCTCGGGGAAGTATGCAGATCTGAGCTCAGTCTGATGAAGTGATAAACAATAATCCAGTCAAGGCATAGAAAGGAGTTATGAAGAAACCTCGCAGTTAATAGAGAGTGAAAGTCCTCAAGTGCAGTGACTCAACTAGTCTCAACATAATAACCTTCCTTTAACAGAGTAACTAGTAATATCATACATACACTGCAAACACTTATTGATGTCCTAATCTCTCTGAAATGCTGTGTCTCCCCAGAATTGCAGACTTACACAGAGTTTTACTTCTTGATACATTTAAATTTATTTATTGCTATTAAAAAATGCAATAAAGATAAGGTCTTGAAACTATTCAACATAATCAATGCATATAGAAACTCAACACTTTTATTACTTTGTAGACAAAAACAGTCAGAAGAAAGATATGCAGACTACCGAACAATAATACTGGAAATTTAGAACTTGTTTAGAAAGATAGTGTGCTATAACATCCACTGTTTATCAATAGATAGTAAAGGTACTAATAACAATTTGAGAATGACACATGCTGACTAATTAATCACTGGTTTCTTGTTGAAATATGTATGCTCCCATTAACTGCCATCTTATAAAATTGGCATTAAAAGGCACTGATATTTATAGGTCACAGTGCTTATCTTATCTGCTCGGGCTTTTGATTGTCAGAAAATGAGTCTAGTACTATTCTATGGCTTATATTGTGCGGAATAAGGTGTGGGATCTAAAAACTTTTATTATGTTTGTCAGTCACTTTCCTTTGTTGCGGTTAGGTAAATGTCCTTCTCTACGAATAGTAAAGTATATTTTATATAGGTATACTGAATAGGTTGTTTCTTCCAAAATTTTGTAGTATTTTTCTATTACTTTTGTTATGAATGTGCGGTACTTTAAAGATTGTATCAAAAATAAAATATTTCTAAAAAATGAATTTCATTAAATTTAATTTATTTATATATTTAAAGTGTTGTAAATTATTTTCTATGTCTTCTGTAAAATTGTATTAAAATGAAACTTTTAACCTTAAACCAACAAAAACTTACAGAATTGAAAATTTTGGAAATTATTTTCATAAACAATTTTATTGTTTTAATAATAAAAACTTGAGTGTTTGGGAAGAGAGTAATTAAAAAGCCAACAAGTATCAAAGAAACTCATTCCAAATTTATGAAAATAATTTGAATGAAAACAAGAAATTTTATTTCTTCGCTTATTACCACTCCAACAATTATCCCACGCACCGCGTAAATCTTAAATCGGAAATTCAAAAGAAAAGTTCTCAGCACGAAGTAGGATCTTTGACAATTAGGTACTGACAGTACTGTGCTGACAGTAGGTACTTGAGGAAAAATGCAAAAAATCGGAAAAATAAATTTAAACGCATACTAATTTTAGGATATTTTAATATAACAAATTATAAGCACTTGACCATACCTTAACACCATAATACCTTGCATTCAGATAAAGATACCTTAATTGGAACTTTGAAGGTTATTCAATTGCTTAAACATTTTTAAGCAATTGGGATTTAATTGATTAAATCATTAAGTAGCAAACATAAAAGGAATAATTGCTTAATATCCTAAAACTGGAGCCAGATTCTAAGTAGCATCCATGAAATATAAAGTTTGTCCCACATCCGATGAAACTGTTGTATATCCTTAGCGCAGCAGTATTTATCTATTGGGAAATGGGAAAACATTCTATATCTATTAACTATTAATATTTGAATGAATGCACTTGGCTGTAACATTTATGGTAATGTCAATAGACAAGACGACGAGATCCGCGAAAATGCTGAAAGCAAATATACTCTACTCTGACAGTCAGCGAGGGATGAAATCTAAGTAGTAGTATATATCTTTATAGAATCAATAGGGGTAAAATGTGAAGGAATATTTCCGGACTCTAAAGTAGGAGAGAGCATTTACTTAATCGATAGAGGCAAGATGTTGAAGAGAACCAAGGCAAACCGCGGAAAGGTATGATACGCAAAAACCGTGGGCTTTAGGGGAAATTTTGGTAAAAGAGTATCTTATTTATTATCAACATTGTATTTACTTTAAATAAAATTAAGCTCAAAGAAAAATATAAATTTGTTGTATATAAATTTTATTACCTTAAAATTACAAAATTTTTTGTCATTTCTTAAAATTTAAAATCGCACTGCTTGCTTGAGACTTCCCCACCTCACTATTATATTTCATATTGATTTTGCGAATTTTCGTTGGATTTTTGGAACTTTTGTCAATCAATGCCAAAGGTCATATTATATTCGATTTAGTTTGACTTTATACTTTATTGAATACGTGTGACTTTTTACTACAATACTCAGCGAATGGTCAGGGATTCGGTTATTATAAAAAATAACCACATAATTTTTCATATAAACAAAGAGGTTTGAAATCGAAATTCTGAACAGTTTTTTAAATTTTTATTTTAATTTTCTATTATTATTATATTTTTAAATTTAAGTTGTTCAGACTCAAGAATTTCCTATTTTGTAAAGTACTTAATTATAATAAACAATACAAATAAGAACATATTATTACAATATCAAGATCAATTTTATTCTAGATGACTGACAAATATTAAGACCTATAGAATTATTTTGATAATATGCAAATAGAAAGATAGATTAAAGTATATGTGAGGGAGTACTTGCAAGATAATGCCACAACTAGCAAATTTTTATATACCAATAGCTTATTTGCTATTGCTATTGGCTATTTCTTGATCTGAGTTTTCTAAAACTGTAAGTGACGGTTGCTAGCACAAAAGACCTATTATAGCCGCAATGCTCGGCTTTCTTGAGAATCAATAATCTGCTTATATTTATTCCATTTCTATTATTCAACCAAATTTATTGCAATCCATTGTTGTAAACACGTCATTGCTGAATTTAATTTCTTAAATATACGGACACCGCCTTAGGTTTCTATTTATTCCAAATTCAATAGTAATGAAACAGCCTATAAGAGCCTATAACATCTTATAAGAGAAGGGATCGAAAATTTTTTCGTAGGATCATTTTATTTTTTAGTCTCTGGTATTTTTCTTCGGATCATATACTGGAGTCTCTATTGAGTAGTATTCCAATTAACCGCATTCTTAGACAATTAACCGCAATCTTATATCATCATTTTTGTTATAATATTTATTGTCACTTATAAATCACTTAGATTAGTGAACATTCTAACAACATCGTCTCTGTGACTTACGCTATTAAGGGATGTTAGTGTACCTACAACTTTTCGTTATTTTTGTCCAACAGAAAACAATGATGTCGTTAATTTCACTTTGGCAACGATTTAGTGTTACGGTCTAAATTTATATCCATAACGTTTGATTGAAGGGGCTTTCAATTGACGGCCAACGCAAATGCCTACAAATATCTTCAACGAAAACTTTAAGTGGAAGATGGTTTCTCACATCGCAGTGCAGTCAAATGCGCAGCTTTTATTTATTCTGAGTTTTTTATGAATGAATCTTTTCTTGCCGCTTGATTCATTTGACTGCATTATGGCTGACACAGCAGCAGTGAAATCTTACGTCCAAGCAGTCATAATTTTGATAAAGGGTCAAAATGTTCTATTCTTAAAATCTATTAAGTGTGGTCAGACTTTATGGAAAATTTTAAATTTCGCTTAAGTTTCTGCTTTGTGTTAATCTTCAACTTTGTCGATTTTTGGAAAAAGTAATTTAAATTGTAATCAAATATTCTCGCTTACACTTCGACAATAACTTTGCCACCAGAACTCCTTCAAAAGATGATTGAGAGACAGGATTGCTTACAACGACAGGAAAAATCTTTATCTAAGATGGAAAAAGATATTGGAGCTGGAATCTTTTCTAAGGACCTAATAATTAGTAAATCATACCATTTTCTTTTTTTCCAACACACTCAGTGATTTCTCTAGCATTAGCATTGGCCAGATTCTAGCCTTTATAAATAACTCTGTCTGGTTTCTAGCTTGATCTTCTCTTTACTACCCATTATTACAAGGATTTGTGAATTCAAAAATGCTTTCTTAGCTTATTGAGGAGGATTTGGTCCCCACAACTAACTAACTGTAATTAAATTTTGAGTATTTTATTTTCATTTGAGACTTTCCCTTTTAACTGCTTAATGCATTGTCGTATTTGCAGCTTTATACTTTAGGTTTCAGCACTTCTAAACAATAATAAAATATAACAATGATAATAATAATAACAAATAATATTAGTTATTAATATTATATTAAATATTAAAATTTATATTATTCAACAATAGAATTAAAATTAATAAAATATAAATTTAAATGATTAAAAAAATTTTTTTTAACACAAAAAAATGATATCGTGTTTTCGACGGTTCTTCTTTATCCTTTAGGTGTAGGTTTCCCAATGTAAGTGTGAGATTATCTCTTGATCGTAGTAGTTGGCAAGTCGTTATGAAACACATACAGCCTTTTTGAAATCCTAAATAGAAGTCCAAGAAAAGTAATTTAAATTCGCATAGTTGTGGCATTCATACTTTTCGTGTTCAAAATGATATCCTTTTCAATAGAAGTTTTAAATGTATAAGTTACAGGGACACTCCTGATACTTCCTGTTCCTACTTCTTGAAGGAACATCAAGAACTGAATTATTGGAATTTCAAATATCTTTTTATAAGCATATTCAAAATTCTTTGTTTTTCAGTTTTCAGACATATCTCAGTGGACGCACAAGTGGCGTATATATCAAAAAATGGTCAATTGCTTGATATATATTAGTTCCCATATACATATATTAATAATACTAAATGAAGATACTCATTTTTCATTGTACTGCTATTTATTAATATGTATATTCACAGATTTAAAGCAGCACAAATATACTATATTTTTTTCTGTTTAATACAAAAAATTAAATATGCAAAGTTTTAGATGGCTTTCATCAAAAAATTATTGAAGATTGAGAATTATTAATTGTACATTTTTTAATAGGCATGGAACACAATTTATGTGAGGCTATTGTGATTTCTAATTTACGTATTTTATAGTATTTCTAGAACTAGACCACTTCAAAGTAATACATGTATTCAAGATTTTTTAAATTGTTTGAAAGGCTATGCTTTTCATAGCCTATCAAATCTTGAGACTCTGAAATTTCCCTATCGAGTATCATCATCATCTAGGAAGTAACTTCAAGTCTGCTTGCATCTACGATGATATAGTCGAATCAATGCAATTATGGTTGTTCGATCGCTCAGGTGGCATCATAGTTGGAGTTATTTTTTGTTTTCTGTGGATGTTAAATGTTTATTTGAACTATCAGTGAAGATTATTATGTTATATTGCAAGTAATAGGTTTCATCCAAAATTTTGATTTGATCCAATTATGCGGTATTTCTAACAAATATAGTTTGTTATTTATTTTAAAATCGATCACATGTATTCGTAAATGACTGAAACTGCTTATATAGTATCAAAATTTGCACATAATTTTTATTCTGAATTGATGGAATCTTTATGACATATTTTTTAAGTTTATTAATAATAAGTAATACTGTAATACTTCATTAGTAAACTTTGAATCTAGGATGAACGTTCTGGAGGGGAATGGCAGAGCAAGACCAACTTTAGACATCGGTGATATAAGAATTACGAGATCCTTTTCATGATCGAGTTATAAAATTAAGTAAATAAATATAGTGTATAATATAAATAGTAAATGAAAGTTTAAAAAAAATTTAAATTAAAAAAAATGAATTTTCCTGCTTTTAGCCTCACAGTATTTTTTTAATATTACAGTATAATTTTCTCCAGCTGCTATTTTCGCTTCAACAGAATTGTCAATAATGATATTCTATTGACTCATCATACTTCTCAAGTAGGTCTTAATCAATTTTAACTTTAAGAAGCTAGCTTCGGGATGAGTTGCTTTATATCGTTAATAGAGTCTGGTGAGTTCAATTTTAAATACAACTGTTCCCCATACAGTTAAAAAGGCTGATTGTCGCTGTTTTCACCTTCCCGAAGTATTATATCTAAAGCATTATAATGCTTGAGGAGGTCTACGTTTAGTATACTTTTCATATGATTAGTGTCATATATGAAACCAAATTGTGCAATATATCCATTAAGTGTTTTGATAATTCTAACACTAACAGTATTATTAATATTAGCCTTAGACATTAGACTTACGGCACTGGATACGAGTTTTTTGAACCAGTTGTACAAAGCAATATATACTAAAGTCTTCGTCAGGTAAATAAAGTAATGTGAAATTTGATTAATTTTTTAAAATATTTTAATTAATTTATTTGGGATACCACTAAAATCAAATAATGTGATGTTACTAAGATTAGATTAGATTAGGTAGATTAGGAACATGTCGCGGGCTGCACAAATATTAGCCGCGGGCCGCATGGGGTCAGTGAGCCGTGCTTTGGACAGCCCTGGTCTAGTAGAAAAAATTGCTCAGAAAATTGAAATATTCCTAAAAGACCAGAATTTTACCAAAAATAAAAAAATTTAATTAGTTTACTATTTAAACAAATTTTAACGAATTCGTTTATTACTCTCATATCATTATAGTCATAAGACATGCTTTAAACAATTAAACTAAAAATCAAATTTGAATTTTTATAAAAAGGACTTCAGAGTTTAAATGTTACAGACTGAACGTTCTAAGATCCTTACAGAACCTTAATTATTTGTAAAAGCTTAGGATACGTTAGACCCAAAAATACAAAAAAATGGATGAAATATTCACAGCCCTCCCATCACGAAAATTGACTCTTTAAATAAAAGTCAACTGGCTTTGCTTGTAGAAAATTAAATAAACTTTTTTCCATGAAAATAATTCTTGGGCATGGATATTCAATATAGATACATATATATATATATATATATATATATATATGCATGTTTGCATTAATATAACAACAAACGTGCCACAAATATGCTTTTCATATGAATGTATGGAATCTACTTTTGTGAGAAATTCATTTTATGGTACGAGTAGCGATTGCCAGCAATTTCCGTTTGGGACTATTTTATTTAATGCGATTTTTCGCACATTTGCGTACGATATCTTATTTGGCTACCTCGTAAATTCCTTTGGTCTCTTATTGAGCCATGAAAAATGGCAAGCACGAGACTATTAGACACATAAAATACTTATATTGTACCAGCGGGTATGCGAATTGGTTCGGAGCATATTTTACGCAATCTCAAGGATTAACGTTGAAATGGGTTAGTGAGATGAAAGTAGGATACATGACCACCTGTAGAGATTTTAGTTAAGAATTGACTCTAAGCATATGGGAAATTAAATTGTAAAGCAAATAATGCAAATTTAAAAAAAAAAAACGAAGTTTGCACTAAGAAGGTAAAGTGAATTACGAATATTTTCTGTGCAAATTTATAAAAGCACAACTGAGATTTATTGTTTTACCTTTAAAAAGATTTTATTATTGAATTCTTTAAATTTCATTTTATTTAAAATTTGCATTATTTAAATTTCACGTTTGTCAATTGTAAGACGATATTATGTTTGAACCTCTCGTAATTGCTTGAAAAGATTGCTTTAAGTCTAAATATTTTATTCCAGGATTGTATGAACCTATCAAAAGAAAAACTAAGAATCATCACAGGAATCCTAATACGGTATTATAAACTAAAATACCACCTTACACGACTGGGTATACTTGCGAATGTAAAGTTTTGATTCTGTGAAGAGAATGTGGAGTCGGCCACACATGTGCTGTTAGAATGCCGTATGTGCTAATACACATACGGAATAGGCTCTTGGGAATGTATATTCTTACGGAAGCGGCAACAAAACTCTGTAAAGTAGGTTATATACTACTTTTTATTAACGCAACAGGGCTTAGAGACCTACTCTATACCCAGAAGGTGGCACAATAGACCCGACGATCGCAGTGCCACATCCCCTAACAATAATAATAATAAATATTTTATTTATGTGCTGTATAAAATTAATAAATGGTGCATTCACTGTACAATGTATTCGGAAATATTATATAGAATTTTCATAAAATCAAAACTTGTTTTGTTGCCTTTAAAGGAGAGCCCATCCACTTTCCGATAAAAGGAAATCGAAAACTCTCATTGAGATGTCCCGCAAGGACATTGGTCTTCTGGTAGGGTTGATTACAGGGCACTGTAAGTAGGGAACCATGCTAGAAGACTAGGTCTTCCTTTCAACCAAATCTGTCGTAGCTGTGGGGAGGACGATGAGAGCGCATCTCATCTGTTGTGTTTTTGTCCAGCTCTTGCACGTCGGCGATTTAGTACTCTAGGGGCCCCCTTCCTTGAGGACCTGGACCAGTTACAGGATCGGGCTTTAAATAGCATTTTATGCTTCGCAAAAGGTTCTAGGTGGTTTTAAACCCTGAAGTTTCTTTTACTTTCTTTTAGTATTTATATACGGCATCACAATGGGCCAATAGGCCTAAGTGGATCCACTAGGGATCACCGGTATAACCTAACCTAAGGAGAGCCCATCGAGTGCAATACAATTATATTGTCATTATTTGAATTAGTCAAGTTATATGCTGTGATATCTGGTAAATAAACCCTGGCTAATTATTCAGAGGCCCCTTGAAATAATTTACGTGATATTATATATTTCATTATTAGTTCGTTTAAACCGACTTATTAGTCCTTTTGTATGAAGAAGGGATGATGCTTCTGCATTAAAATAGTGTTGAAATCTCTGTTTATATTATTCTGCAATGCATTAGTTTAATATTAAAATAATAATTCTGTTAAGTGACCCTAATTTTACTTAAGTAAAATTTGTACTAAGCTATAACCACGCAAATAATTAATCTTCATACGGATCATATTCTTTCCAAACTGCACTTTTAAGTAAGACTGAAAAAATTTATAAAGGCAGATATAGATAATTCACATTTCAGACAAACCTTTTCAAAAAAAATAAAAAAAATGGAAATATTTTAAATAAATTCACAGAACAAATGGAATTTTACTGAGCTACGCAAGTATTTCATGTGAATAAAATGGAAAATTTGTTACCAAAATCTCCCGGGACTAGAAAATAAAATCATGTATAAAAATAAAATAAAAAACGACATCAAGCTTAACGGAAAACAACTTCAACAACTCAAAGAAAAGTTAAAAAATATCAAAATGGAAAGAAATTCAAAAACTGTTGGAATTCTTTTGAGGAATATTTTTGCTTTTAAGCCATTGAAGCTGTGATGCTTCCGTTGGATGAAGTGGTTAGTCACTTGGTTAGCCATGCACCTGTGTGAAAAACACGAAAATCGCTCTTAGGCATTTGTAGACAGGTAAAATTTTTTCTTAGACGAGTTTTTAGATTTTCATTTCACTTTTCACCAAAAATCTCATGCCAGCCTAAGGAATCATCCCCACATTTGAGATACAAATTTTCCGCTTTAGTTGCAGTTGCGTTCGTTCTGAGTTCGCCTAATCCAGCGTAAAACATTTATGGTATGCAAATTTTAGTTAAAATTGCAGATTAAATTTGTTAGAAGTAGATTTTTTCAAAAATGAAAAGTTATTCAAATTATTATTTCGAAAATTTGATTTGTAATGTAAATAGCACAAATACCTATAATTTAAATAATTCCTACAGCGTTTAGCTGAAAGCGGTAAAGACTTAGCTGCAGTTACGAGTATGAGATTAGCTTTGATGCACACGTCTACTTAATATAAGATAAATAAGATCTTTTTGAAAACAATTAAAAATTTGTGTGTGAAATGAAATATACTATATGAGCTAAAAACAATATATGGTAAAATCTACTTTAAAATTTGATAACAATTTCATAATCACAATTTATTGATTAAATTTCTCAACTACGATATTCATTATGATCCGCTCGGTTGATATGATATGTAATCAAAACGTTACGAGAAAGTCACATCAAGTGAAAGAGTGTTTATTTAATCTTTTTATTTAATCTTCTAGCATTGCAGTTAGCTGATGCTTAACAAGTGAGTTACTAGCAAGGTTCGTTCCACGGTTAATACAGGAGTTGGCTGTCTGTCAGTCTTCCTGACTACTTACTTGGTAGTAGTGATGGTCAAGTATAAGTTCTAGCACTCAAGAAAGTTTTTGTTTGCTTAAGTAGTCACACTATAACAGAGACTATAATAAACTTATAAACTTGAATAGCCAGGTAGCCAGGTCGCTTAGAATTGCCAGTATGCTAGGTTTCACGATATATCCTTATTGAACAAGACTGCTATATAAGTGAGTTAATAAGATGCGGTATTCGTGCTCTTCCGTTAATAGACAGAAACGATTTTGCAATAACTTTCGGAATTCCAAAAAATAATACCATAGTTAAAGAGATCCACAGTGATTGGGTAAGTGAAGGCATTAGTTTCACATCTAGGCTAATGTAGAAATAAAAGTTTATTGGAAGAAAATAAAGGGAATTACACAGCGTTAAACAAAGATTATCTCTAAGATTATCACTCTCGTAACCTATCATTTACCAAGGCTAAGAGTTGCCTCTCACGATTAGTGCATCAGTTATGATGACTAGAAAGATAAAGAAATTATAGAATATTTCTTCTATGCATGTCTTTAGCACTGGCTAAAGTAGAACAGAAATTTAAGATAGGTTTAACCTTAGCTCTCTTGTGGAATTTTCTTGCACTAAGATTAAATATATCCTGCAAATTTTTTCTTACCATTATGCAGTTGTTTCGAATTAAAAGAAGATATTTGCGAGTATTTAAGTACTTTGACAGTATTAATATAAGATAGTCTCAATATAAGCCCGAAGCTGATTTGTTCGTGTAGATTAATGAATTTAAGCATTGTAACAGAAAGTGTTAGATCAAATGATCTCGGTGGCCAAGCAGCAACTATAATGCCAATATATTCTCTAGAAAGTTTAAGTTCTATTTCTCCATTAAGCCGATAAGTATCCAAGAAGTACGACATATAGATTAATACTTTTAAACTATGTATTGTGCTATATTAAAAGTCATTCTTCATTTTTAGAAAAGTGTATTCCGCTGATAATGGTTCAACGGGGAGTATTCAATGCTAATAAATCATCATTCGATATTCTTCGCACTAAATGTAGCGAATTTTATATATTTTTGATCAATGCATCAAAAGACATCATTCTGGAAATCTATAGGGACTTAATAAACTATAAGCCATATTTATGTTAATTTTTAGTTCCTCATTTTATAAGTATTTTGTTGCCAACCTGGAACAGATTATCATAGATACTTGTTGACCTTTTTGATGACAAATATCACTACTTTTAAATATAGTTTAGATTTGAAGATAAATAACTCATATATTCATTTGCTCATACAAAAAAAAGGACTAAACGAACAATAACGTTTTTTTTTGTTTTTATAACGGTTTCATCTTCTGTTATAGGTCCATAACGGCTGATATTCTGGCTTTCATTCGGAATCAGAATGTCTTCTGTTCGGTTAGGGTCTGTTGCAGCACAAAAGATCGACTATAGTCGAGGTGCTCTGCTCCGTTGGGAGCTGGTACCCTGTTTATTCCTATTCTTTTTCCTATCTACTGATATAAAGAAATAGATGAAATATGTTTAGAATTTTGTTTTTGTATTTTTTTTCCTAATCAGATTAGTTAAAACCCACTCCTCCATTATCTTTTTATAGAAGGTACCAGATGTTGCACATTTTTCTTAAATAAGTTAAAGTACATGACTAATAAAATTAAAAGAGAAAAGAGTAAAATATCTGCCTCTTTTTTACTTGTTATAAACAAAAAAAAAATTAAAAATGTTAAATTATTCAAAAGTATCAGTTATCAAAGTGAAGAAAATTTTCAAATGAAAATAGAACACAATAATTATTTTTACAGCAATATTGATATCAAGAAGAAACAGAAAGCGGTGAAAAATGTATTTTCACACTTCAATCAAGAAAAAGGTCAGTCATAATAAAAAATAATATATTTAACATCTTTGAGAATTTACCAAGCAACTAAAAATTCAATTTCGTTCCGTTAGTGCTATCAAGTTGATGTTATCCACCGCTGTCAACACGGGTGAACCACATCTCATCCGTCATATTTAGTGCGTATTAATATTAAATAAAAATGTACGGGTATATATCATTTACTTCTGCTCAAGGAATGGCACGCAATGCATTTGCTGCATTAAATGCTCATAACTAGCACTTTTTTCCTTTCTGCAAAATAAACTTACGCCAAACGTATTTGGATGCAGTTAAGTGCTAAATACACAGTGACCCGGTTGTGAAAGATTTGCTCCAAGTAGTGGTAAGCACACAAGTAAGCCATTTGTTAAGTTAATATAGAGAGAGAAAACTTTTATATTTTGCAGAAATCAAAATTTTTAAATAAAATTAAAGTATAAGGAGTAACATGTTTTTATCAAGAAAGTGAATATGTAGAAAACGCAATAGCTATATAGGTTAAGTTAAGTTGAAGTGTCCTATGTAGACTGAAGTATCAACACTCACTTCGCGACGTTAGTTACTTAGTGTCTTTTAGGACACAATACACTACCCCTATTCAAATAATAATAATAATGAAATAGAGGTATGCGACTATTGTTACAAGTCCAACTCCTTGGTTCACTCTTTTTAAATCATTTGATTTTCCTGATAAAGTTATGAAGATCCGATGTCTTCCTTCTTTATTTCTACTATGCCACCTAAGAAGCTTTCTCATATATAATGAAGTTAATACGTCAGTAATCCTGGGCAAATATGTTAAAGTTGGTTAAGAAATTTAACTTATTCTTCGTTATAACAACGCTCATAATTCTTCTGATGAATTGCGACACTATCGAAGCATTGTACAATAGTACATTTCTGTTGAAGACTCTAATAAACTAAAGAACTGCAGTTTTACAGACACCAGATATTTAGTATACTTCGCTGAACATAATATTCTGCAAAAAACAACAACTTATAAGCAAATACAACAGACTTGAAATCAGCACGAAGGACGTAAACGAGCCGCTTGATTTAAGTACAGAGCAGCCCGCTTCAGCTGCTCCTAGCCTGGTAGAACAGGCGCTGAAAAAATTGTGGATTGCGCTTAGCTTCATTGTTTTTTTAAATACTGCTGGCACCACATGTAATATAATTAATAAAAATGAATAATTAATTAATTAATAAATAAATTAATTTGTAATTTAGTGAAGTTCAAATTTCTTCACATTTACCTTCAATCAACACATTTATGTCTATTGGGCTTTATTGAAACTGAGCTATTCTATCTCAGCACTAAGAGATGACATTATATTAAAGTATGTTTCCACAACACTATCATACTATTCGCAATATATTTATATACATTAATTTATTTATATGAAATTTAAAGCTTTAATACAGCATACCAATGCTTTATGTAAATATTACAATTTTTTAATTTGAAGTCTTCTAAAAATTGTGAACTACATTTTGATTACTTTGTATAATTTATATACTTACGCAGTGTAAAAAGGTGTTTTAAGTTTGTTAAAATGTTTGTAACTTAATGATAAAAGTCTTGTAGACATATTCCGTATTAGCATGATTTAATGGTGATCGGTCTTTCTATTAATAAGCAATTTAGTCTCTTAGTTTTTAAACCAATGGTAAAAGTATTTAAATATTGTAAAAAAGATTATATTCTTAAACTAGGCCATCAAAGTAAACAATTTACTGAAATCTGTTACTTACAGAGGATGCAGTAACGAATCTTTGTTAGTGCATTGACACACTTTTCCATATCATGATTTGCTGCTGGGATAGAAACAACACTTTTATATCGTTTATTAGGTTACAGCGTGTTTGACGGTTCAATCGTTCGTTTAAAGTGCAATAAGCTACTGGCAAGTGAAACTCCTACGTGAAGACATTTGTTGAACCAGTCAATTGTAAACATAATCATCAACGTACTTAGCATTGCCATTGACTGCTCGGGCCAGTGAACGTCAGGTGGCGGATATATCGAAGAAAGCAACGCTGTAAGCTATGATATGTGTATATATTTACGATTATATGCAACACTTCACACAAACATGTGGCACCATATTTTTCCATATACGTATGCTTGAAAATATATGAACTCAAGTCAGTTGGCAATTGTTTGCCGTCAGCTCCCTAATGGGTTAAAGGTTGCAGTAGCACTTCATTATTAGAGTTAGGGTTGTGAAGCATATGGTGAAATATCGCGCATATAAAGTGACATAAATACTTATACATACTTATACATACATATCAAAGAAGAGTTAAAATTGTAGTTAAAATGAATGAACAAACGTTCGACAATGGTCACTGGGAGTGAGATACAGTACTCAGGTAATACGTGACGATAAGCGTACTTGAATGCAGCCGGCCAATATGTTTATATCAGTCTGCATAGTCGCTACTTTTATGATTCATAGAAACTGACAAATAAAAAATAAACGGCTATTTTTAATTAACAATTTTCGACCACGGCAATGTTTTTACAGAATTTAAGCGTACATAATCGCTTATTAAGAGAGGACATTATGACAAAAATTCCGCAGGTTCTTTATAATTATATGATGGTTGTAAAAATGAGCGTAACCAAGAGGGGCATTTGAAGCGATGGAAATGTGCTAAAATATTATTTTACAATATTTCATAACGAAAAAAAAGAGCATGAGGAAGTGATCTCTGTTGTAGGTCTGATGAAGTCAAAGCAGGTGGGAGACACTTTCATCGTCATCCCCAGAACTGCGGCAGGTATTTAGCCTAGGAGACTAAATTAAATACAATGACCTGTAAGTAAACCTACTACAAGATTGATATCTCTACGGGACATCTCAATGAGAGAGTTTGATTTATTTTTATTGAAGCGTAGCCAAATTCCATTCAGATGCCTGTATATTGTTAAGTCTTGCTAATCTTTTATTAAAAAAGTCGGCGCAGGAAGAACTCAGTGCCAGTTTGCATGATGTCAATGACATCTCCAGACTGTTTAGGTGCTCTGATTGGTTTTCTGAAGCACCCCATCTGACTAACTCGTCTGCTTTGCAATTGCCGAAAATATCCCTATGATCGGTAACCCAGATTAGAGATATATTGAACTGTGTCGACATCTCATTTAGAGATTTGTAACAGTCAAAGATTGTCCTAAATGTAAATTCGACTGAACTCATGAACTTTAAATCAATTTGACTATTCGATAGTATGTATATATTCTTATCAAGTATATCATCTACTTCTAGACAAGCTAAAGCTTCATTATAGCAATCACTTCTGTCTAAAAAACACTGAAGTGACCTGGGAGGGTATTATAAAAGGATATATTCAGCACTTTTGAGAAAACCCCACTTTCTACGCCACTCTTAGTATTCGAAATGTCGGTAAAAATGGTTAGATCCTCACCCAAGAAGGGGCCCCCTAACAGTCAAACATCTGTGGATGGGCATTTAACAATGAATTTTCTATCAAAGTCGAAAACACGAGGGCTTTAGTCAACGTTATTTGGAGTAGAATTGATAAGTTGATAAGTTTTAGAATGGAGGCGTGTCCATGATCACTATCCCTTTGATTGTGATGTAGGTTTAAATCTTAGAGCAGATAATGCTGCCAAATGTTTACTGATGATGTCAAGTGGTATTAAGTGAAGCACTAGATCTAACGCCATAGATGATTTCTTAGAAATTCAGTTATAATTCTTGATATTTACCATAGTGTCGATTTTCTGGAAAAACAGAATAGGTTATGTTAGGTTAGGTTGTTTTTAATGAATAAAAAGTTTCCATGTATGAAATAAATTACGTTTTATTGATGCAATTAGACCAACAAAGGAATAAAGTTGTTACACAATATATTTCCGTTGTATCCAGTTTGTTACTTAAAGGACTTATTGTACATGTGCATCCTATAATAATTACGAAATCAGCGATTTCCATAAATTAACCATCAATAAATAATGTGAGCGAGTATGTGTCGTATTATCTTATTTTAAACGTGATGGTATTAATGCATTTTAAATATGGACAAAATCGTGGTTTTTGTTGTGATTCTCAATAATTTATTTCGTTTATTTTAGTCTACTTAATTTAATTTATTTATTTAAAGTTTTTATTTTGTGCCTGAAATGCAGTTAAACCGCTTTGACAGGGTTTTCGTAAATTCCGACAGCCATCCATCCGTAGCTTTTGTTATGTAAAGTATTGTAGCCTTGCAATTCGTAGAGCAAAGCACGTCTATTATGTGATTAATGTTATGTTAATTTTATTATAGCATTAATTTTAATAACATAACAATAATTATAATTTATTTAAACGAGTATTCATTCATTTAAGTTTGTGATGAACTCTCGACTACTCAGCACCATTTATGACAGTGAGGCTTAATATATTTAACAGACGTATATAAATATGGAGGGAGCATGAACATTGAACGAAAATGGAGTGCTATGGTGTTATTATACTATATAAAAATATGTAAATGTTAATATTATTATTGAATAAAGCAAACAAAAGCAGAAAGATATTGAATTTTGCTTACGTTACCTTTGGATTATTTCAAAGTTTTATCTGAAGTCGAGAATTTTTTTGAAAGTAATAAAATTCGTGACTCGTATATGCGTCACTGCATAGGAAAATAAATCCAATATTCGTTAAACGTTGTAAATGTCTACACAGACTGCATAGCAGTCAAACAAGCCAAACCCGCATGGGGTGTACATTAGTACATTCAGTAGACATGTCACAGAAAAATTATGCACCATTTACACTGTACAATATATATTTATATATATATATATATATATTTATACATAATGGAAATTATACAGAGTGCCAGACACAAGTATTTCATAGATATGAAGCAATACGATATTCGGAAAGCTCGGTTATGCTCGATATCGAATATTTGGATCCAACATTTTAAATGTTCGAAAGGCAGATTTATTCTAATACAAACGGTGTTGGTTCAGTAGTTCCTTGTAATCTAACCAAATTCTTGTGTACAAATATTTTTGAATAGAAGGTTTTTTTTTTTAAATACTATAACAGGTTTGGATAACAGGTTTTTTAAAAAATACTATAGTATATATATAAATACTATATATTGAAATATAAAATATAGAATCTACTTTACAAAATCTTATTGCCTCTTCCGTAAGGGTACACATTCCCATGAGTCTATTCCGTTTGTGTATTAGTGCAGAGCATTTTAACAGCACATGTGGGGCTGACTCCTCATTCTCTTCGCAGAATCTGAAGTTTGCGTCCGTATATAGACCCAGTATTTTAACAGCATCCATGGATGCTGTTAGACAAGTCTGCACTCTAGTCTTTATAACCTTTAATTATATTTAAACAATAATAATTTTCGAATTTGTTAAAGTTTACCATCAAGTTAGCATAGAGTTTAGATATTACTTGCTTTTCATTGGATATTTGTTGTATTTAGAATTGGTCTAACACGCAAGCTATTTTAAATACTATATGTTGTTTTTGATTAAGAGTTTTCTTTGATATTTAAAATTATTAAAATTCACTGGCCACCTTTCTATTTCCAATAGTGATCATTGAAAACGTTCGTTGGCTTAAACTTAGAGTTTTATTAATTGCACACCCTTCGATTACTGTATTATTAATTAAAACTAACGCATAAGCAACAGCTATATAAATTAGCATAACTATCGGAAATTATGCTTTCTCAATTTATTTTTGCGTTATGAGAAGAAATATATTTTGAAAAGAAAAGGATTTCTTTAATATCCCATACATACATCCATATTTTAAAAGAACCATCTCCAGACATACACATTTTTTCAACTCTTCCACCCAAAAATCGTTTTGGACATTTGGTATAGAAAATGTATTCTGTAATAAGTAACGATAAAAAATGAAATAAATATGGGTGGTAGGTATATATATTTTTAGCAAAATAATAGTAAATTTGAAGAATTAAAAAAAAGCTAGGTTTTTAATTTACTGTTTTATATAATAAATCCCTATAATTTTTTTAAAACTTTCTCATAACAAAACAATCATCTTCATATATATAGTATCTATAAACTTGATGTAAATACAACACGAGTATTTTCAATTTCGACTTTGCGTATTTTTTAAATTTTTTCATTAAGGAATTTTAGACTTCGGAAGGCCTAATAAGCTTTGGAACACTACTCTAGTTTTTGTGATAATAATTCTCTGCAATGCTTAACCTTAGGAAAGATTTTTATTTTTATGTAATCTACTTGATCTATTGAATGTTCTATGCTGTGCGTGAAAGTGAGAATATATTGAGTGGATATCTCATACCACATATCATCATCATCGTTGTCAGTATGTGAACTTCTTAACCAGCAGAGACAATTGGTAATAAAACTAAATCGTGTATGGTTTTGACTTGTCGCTATAATGTATATGAGCCTTCTCTTTTACATTAATTATTATATTGATCAATCAAAGTCGATTTGCTGCAGCCATTGTTATCTTTTCGAATCTAATAATCGGCTTATATGTGCCTTAGCTGAACACATATTTTTTTTTTTTATTTTTGGTATAACTTGTATAATGAGTTGATAATATTTTATTCTGCCTTTTTATCGGTGCGATTAATACAATTTTAATGAACTTAATAAAAATTCATAGATACATACGAGTATATATACATATTATATATATACATGTAGTTAGGCACGCACTATACAGTGAAAGCTTTATAGATACTTCGTATGGTAATCGTTCGATAAGTTTCCATTATGTGATGAAGTTGCAATATAATAAATTATATATGTAAATAATAATGACAATTTTTTGGTATGAAATTTTATGAGAACTTAATTAAGTTATCTTTATGATATTTATGCTGTTTAAATGAACTTTGGTAAAAGATATTAAATTATAATATTATTTACACATTGTAAACGCAACAATTACCGACGTAATTGAAACTTTATATTAATGAATTTTAAAAATAATTAAACCCTTGTACAGTACAAAAAAAAACGTCCACAAAAGTATCTTAATGTTTCACACAAGTTCAGGAAAATACCAATAGGTCAAAAAAGAAAAAAATTATTTTTTTCGATTTAAATAAATTTTAATTTTTACTTTAATATATATTTATTGCTTAAAAATACAAACTTTCAGATAATTTGTTTTGATATCTTCAATAATGCACTTTAATAAATTATTACTATTGATTCACTATTGATTCAACTAAATAACGCCTAATGTTATTCTCGGTATTTAGTACTTCCCTCTAGTCTTCTACGGCGCTTATGAAATAACGTGAACCGATATTTTTAAGAGATACAGTTTTTTTCCTTTTTTCGAGAGATATTCAATGTCCCTGATATATGTTAAATTTAACTACACTAAATTGAACATATTTGGCTGAAACAATCAAGTGCACTTAATATGGATTCTGGGACATGCTTGGAAACCGTGTTGTAGACAAACACGCAAGAAGTGGCGCGGCTTCAATAATGATAAGCTCAGAATCTTTCTGTGGTCTAGACAAAAGAACTCTATCCATTCTTTTAAATGGCGCAATCACAATCTAAAATGCTTTTAGGGAAATACAAACTAAAACGCAAGGTATTATTAACCTGTCACTATAGATTGAATAATCATCTAACAAAGTTAGGATTCCAATCCAACTCAGACTGTAGATACTGTAGAGAAGAGAGAGAAACCGCTTACCATGTGTTAGTGGAGCGCCCGGCACTGATGCTTAAGCGAAAAAAACACCTAAAATGGTGTTTCATAGAACATACATTAAGACTGAAAAGTTTTCGGAAATTCTCATTTAAAATTCGCGCGCTGTATATTTTTCGATATTTTAAGTTTATGTAGTTTGGCAGCCCTGTCCTTAATTACTATGCCAAAAATGAGCGCGATCTGTCAGACAGTTCGTTTACGGC
Organism: Teleopsis dalmanni; assembly: GCF_002237135.1. Lineage (NCBI taxonomy): Eukaryota > Metazoa > Arthropoda > Insecta > Diptera > Diopsidae > Teleopsis > Teleopsis dalmanni. The sequence goes on from NC_051848.1 coordinate 49,095,607, forward strand.
AGCTGTTGAAACCAGTTCACCTCAGTAGTGCGTTGCGAAATGTCTTCGACGGTCGTACGACCGTCCTGAAAGGCTTTGTACCACTCATAAACTTGAGTTTTCGATAAAACTGATTCCCCATAAGCCTTTTGTAGCATTCGCAACGATTCTGCACACGAAATTTCGTTCGAAACACAAAATTTGATGCAAACTCTTTGTTCAATATTTTTTTCCATTGTTTTTTTCGCAACGCACTACTGAGGTGAACTGGTTTCAACAGCTGCCGTAAACGAACTGTCTGACAGATCGCGCTCATTTTTTGGCATAGTAATTGTCCTTAATTTCTGCCAAACTACATAAACTTAAAATATCGAAAAATATACAGCGCGCGAATTTTAAATGAGAATTTCCGAAAACTTTTCGGTCTTAATGTAGGAACTCAAGACTGGAAAAGATGGGCCCTGTACTGTCTTTCATAAAAGAAATCGGATTTGGTGAAGCACTCTAATCCGACTAAAGGGTACAATAGATCTATTGGGTCGCAGTGTATTATATCTTTTTCATAATGATGATAATAAATAAATTTATTGGATTGTAATACTCAAGCATTTTTAAAGTAATTGAATAGGTGATCAAATATTAATGGAAAAATTATTTATTTGTATATTCTTTATTTACGCATTTCTTACATTCAAAGACAGAATTGTTCTTGTTGTTATAAATATTATCACATTCGAAATTTTTAAATATGTGAACGTCATTTTAAGAGCTACTTTTCAGATAACATATATGAAAGCATTAGATGCAATCATCCAATGTGTTCCCTTGCTGTTTTCTATGCCACTTTGCAGTAGTAAACTCTCAATATAAAACTTTTTAAAAAGAATAAATAACTAACTTTTAATATATATATATATATACAAAATAAACAAAATACATTTAATATTTATATTAATTTAATTTAATTTTCTTTACAGCAACCAAAATGATGATGTCGAATAAGGTTAAATATTGCTCCTTGGCTGTCGTTATTGCATTGTTTTTGGTGCTGGTGTCAACGGCTGATGGCGCTCCGATGCCCAGGTAGTGGTATTTTTTGACAAGCTCTAAATTCAGTTCATATGTCATATGCTCAAAGTTATTAACTTAGGTCACTTATGATTTGTGAACAACGAATGTTGTCATAGCTCTGAAGTCATATAGACTGTAAAATGTCCGTTTGTCCGTTATGTTTTATAGAATAATCTATAAAATAGATGTCCCTGATATCGGTTCATACATTTAATAAATGCATATGACATTTGTTATAAACAGATGTTGCTTATTAAAGTTAGAAATCAGCTTTATAGTTTAGTTTAAAATAAGTCATCGGTCATGTGCCACACCCACCATTCTTAGAGCTGGATTCTACATACACAAATATAAACGGTTTGATATAAAATTTCCATATTTTCTTTAATTAATATAAAGTTTTATATCAAATTCTATTAGATTTAAAAAAAATGCATGCTTCGCAATATCAGTGAACCAGAATATGTTAAAACAAATGTTAATTAATTAATTTGTTTAATAATAATAATAATTTAATTAATTAATAATTTGATTTAATAATTAAATAAAATATTGAGTTGCATTAGTTTTGGGCATTGCGCATATGATCTTAAAAATAATACAAATAAAATAATCTGCATTTTGTTATAGAATATATATGTAGATATGTTATATGTGAAATATATTTAAATACAATATTTATGATTTAATTGAATGCTCTTCATAGAGTAAATGAATTATTCGTTGTTGTTCATTTTTTAATGAATCTCCCATAATCTCCTATAAATTCAATATATCAATTAATACATATATATATATATATATATTTAATTTTTTTTTTAATCTTAACTATTTGTTAATTTATTACTATTGCTGATTTATTACTATATTTAATAGATATTAAGTTATACGTATCCTGTAATTAACATATTAATATACGAAGTCTATAACCGTTTTGAATATTGCATTACGTTAAAATTTTCAAAGTATTCATTAAAGGTAGAAGTCATTTCTTCGATGAACCCAAATTTATAATTTAGCCCTTGATGTTAGTACATATAAACTATATACAAATCGAACCTATTTGTAAAATTAATCGCTTTCTTTTAAGTCAATAATAAACCTCAATGACATAATAACCATGATTGATCATGTGTTCGATGCTGAGTACTATCAATTGCAGCTATGACCTATTTAATTAAAAACAAAATTAAAATCATTAAAAAAATGTAGATGAAACCAATATTAAATTAAAATATTATTTAATTTTCATTAAAGAATTAAATGGATGAAAAAAGTAAAAACTTTTATAAGGAAATGTTAAGTTGTTAGAAACTTATTTTAAATAAAGTATTTAGACATGGGGATCCTAGTAAAAATAAACAATAAAAAATGCTGTTAGGTACACATGGATCTTGACATTTGTCACATGTTTTCTGTACTTCGAAATATTGATTGCGAACAGACTTCTTAAGCAGACTTTTCCCACTTCCGAAAGCCTGAAGCAAGAGTTTATTTTTTTTTTTTTTGTACGGCAATCCCTTACAATGCGGCGCCCCGGAAAATGAGTGCCCGACTCCTACTAACTAAATCACTTTACCTCATTCCTAAAGACCTTGTCCTACCCTAAGACTATGCTAGTATTACTTCGAGTAAAGGTCTCGAAGTTTTAGTCATTTAAGACTTCCCTCGGTGTGATCTGCGTCCAGGTCCCGCTACTTCTACAGGTGATTAACCTTGTTCTTCATGTAGGTGTGAAACATGTGCTTGCTCCTGCTGTCTTTCGTCAAGATATACTTTCTTCAACCACAAGATCCTTTCAGCAAATATTAGTATGCGATTCCAGAGACAAGAACAATAATGTTGATAGGTTGTTGATACTAGTGGTTAATTCAACCACTAGTTTTTAACTGAATGTGCTTTTTTTAACCATTATTTTTAAAGTTGGTCTTAAAGGAACTGAAGCCATTTCAGTACTTATACGTGACTATCATTATATCGAATAAAGTCTGGAACCTTCAACCAAGGAGATTTGTTAGATGTGACAATGTTCCGCCATAGAACATTAGACATTATAGTATGCTATTATTTCTGTCAATAATTATAATTTTAAATACTAATAAATGCATTTAGAATTCAATGTATTATAATTAATTGAATTGAATTGAATTGAACTGAATTAAAGCAACTAAAGTTTGGTTACTACTGGGAATCAAAATTATGATTACTTCAAAACTAAAAATCATTTCGTGTTTAACTGAGAAGGAAGTTAAAGGGCTTCACCAAAGTATATTAAAATAGAATTCAAAAAAAAAAAAAAACTACTCATATTGTAATTTAAGTACAATATCATGCATGTATATATTACTTTATTGATCGACTAAAATTGAAAGCATATATACTGTTTTCAGCGAGATACACTTAGTATATTCTTATATCCCACCGACTTGATTTTTCATAAATTGAAAAATTTATTAATATTTGTTTATCCAATTTTTTATATAGATTTTCATATAATAAACATAAGTTCTTCTTAATGATAAGAGAAAAATACTAAATTTCCGTACATATTTCAAAACATAAAATATTAGAATTTTTAATATTTCTTGAACTATGTCAGCTTGCTGAAAGCTTTCCAGTCCTTAAAGTTTATTTATCTTTGTTATACGGATACTTCCACACTATTCAACCCCATTTTCAGTCGGTGAAACGCACTCACTTCGAAATACTTGCTCATAAGAGTTTAATCGCTTTTCATGTCGACTAAATCGAAATTGAGTAGAAGCACTTCTACCAGATTTGCACAGCCCAGTAAACATTGACTAACAGACGCAACTGAGGCAAGTATTTGGCATTAAGGTTGGCGTTGTCATCTTTTTGAAGTGCAATAAGCCTGCAATTACTATACGAATAACGATGCTCGAGTTTGAGATACTTTTTATGGCATCCTCGGCACTCTCTGCGTAGCATATAAATGTGTAACGACTCGTGTGACAAACTGAAACTAAAAAAAGAATATTTTTTTATAACTTCTATTTAATAAAAATAATTTATAATGAAAGTATTTTCCTTGTACACATTTACGAGTATTTATACTCGTAAGCTGTTTTTTTTTCTAATACTCGTAACACCTGAAGTTGTATATTCAGCATTTTAATCTGGTTGAAGTAATATAACAAAAGATGATACCAGTAAAAGCGGACAATATATCGTCCACTTTCGAAATATTTGTTCAATACATATCACAAAAAAATGTTCAATTTTTTATATACTCACAGCTCAGAATAGAATATATATAAATAGAAAATATATAATTACATATATATAGAATAAATTTGTATTAGCTTTACACGAAACTGAGCATTGCGACCATTGTAGATATTTGGTTCTACAACGGAACCTAACTGTACAGAAAACAAATGTGCTTTGAAGTGAGCATAATGTCACTACTTGAGTTTTCTCTAATAGCAGACATATAATATATATAAGGACCATTGTATTATTTTCCAGCTAAGAGTTAACTAATAAAAATCATTCTTGTCTCAATAAGCATTGAGCTATAATGTAGAATTCAGTCCATTTGTAGTTAACATTAGATACTCGTATATAATTCAGCCTGCACGTACATTTATTTATAAAAGTAATTATTTTCTATGAAGAGATTAGTGAGTATTAAGACCTTCTTTTTCGGTTGGTATAAACTTTTCTGACAAGTTCCTAGCATTATTATTATTAAATAATACGCTATGAATGCACCCTGACCTAAATAATCTATTGTGCGCCTAAGAACCAAACTAAAATAATTCTAGACTATTTATAAATCTCGTAGTTGTTGTGTTGGCTTAATTTTACCTATTTGATGTGGGTCTAAGATCCCGCTTCGAAGATAGGCAAGTTTATGTCTTGCCGCCGTTGGGCAGTTGCATAGAATTTATTCTCATGTTTCCTTCTCCTTATGACAGAGTCGACAGGAATCACTTTCTACCGCATCTATAATCTTCATCTGGTAAATGAGTCTACAATGCTCTGTAAGAAGTTTAGTATAGATTTTAAAATCGTTTCTGCTAAGGTTAGCGTCAACTTTGTTGTGTTCAGGATCAATGAATTTTCTTGACTGCACTATGATTGCTCTTCAGTGTTTAAATTGATTTTGTTACTTCCGTTTATATATGTTAATAAGTTATTTGTGAACCTATTTGTTAACCCGCAGAAGGGCTTCCAGACCAATGAAAGGAATACATGCACCTTTTGCTAGGGAGTCCTCATGCCCTTCATGTCCCTGTACCCACATAAGAGTATTATAGATCTATGTATACAAATAATATATCTGTTATCTATATATGAAATCGGCATCAAACAATTAACGTATTGACTGTTCAATATATGTTAAATAATGTAAAGTGTTGATGTTGTAAAATGATGCCTCTTAGAGATACATTGACACATGGGACATTCTACAACTATAACAGCAGTTTGTGTTAAAAGCTTATAGCGTATAAAGCTTATGTACTAGTTTTCCATCACACCATATCAATTGCTCATACTTTCTGTAAACCCAATATATTTGACTTATATATCATATATCATATTTTGTTGATTTTATTGATTCACATGATACTTGCAAAGAATTTGTGCCGAAGTTAGAAATTATTAAGAGATCATTACTACTGTGATCCTAGCAGTTGTACTCTGATTTATAATGTACTAATACTTGCGGCTAGATATGCATATATGCAAGTTTCATATGTGACTTTTTATGAAGTTTAGCACATATTTTAATTATTGTTTGAGTTAGGGTATAGCGGATGTGCAGACCCGACAATTTTTGTCTGAATTCAAATAATTTTTTCGGAATACAACCCCAATTTTTTCCTATAATAGATCTGCATGACATGAAAACTCTAGTGGACTTCTTTGATTTGGATTACACTTAAAAATGAAACCTTATTTTGCTTTCTTCTTTCAATATCGTCCATATGAATTTGTTTTAGATATATTGAATGGCTCTATTGTATATTCAGTACCACCTTGACACATCACCTGTATCACTTAAGCTTCTCAAACATTTGTATCATTTGTACTCTCAACTATGAGGAAACAACGTTGTATGAACATCAAAAAGTTTTGTTGGAATAAAAAAGATTTCAATGTTAGACGGATTCGAATAGCAAGGAAAAGACAAAGACAAAAATTTATTTAATTTGTTGAAATTTGGCTGACCATACCTACAACGTTGTTTCGAGTGTTGTTAAGTACTCATCATCAGTAGTCTAAAGAAATATTCTAATTTCTTAATTAGTTTATAGTCCGTATACAATTTGTTTGGACTGCAAATGCCCGGCTTAGAACTCGTGCCTGTTAAATTAGAAGCGATGACTAATCGTAATTTCTTTTATATTTTTTTCTTAGACTTCTTATATTTTGACCTGACAAAATAGGATTTAATAGGATGTTTTACTAGAAAAATTATCATTTTACAAATTTTTGATTTCAAGTTTTTCTTTTATGAGATCTTAACTTCCGGAAATATCAATTTTAACAGATATATCTGGAAAATTTTTTCTTTTCATTAATTGCAATCCTCAGTATTAATATTAAATCAGGTTATCAACAGCTCTATAGTGCTAACATGGTTATAGATGGGAATATAGTGTTTTCTATTTTCATTAAATTATCATTTAAAATGTATTTTCTGCTGTTATAATTGAAATATTTGTATGCGTATATGTGTATGAATGTATGCATGTAAGTATGCACTACTAGTGCTAGTCTTCATTTTGAATTTTCTTTAATCATGTGAATCAAACTTTAAAAGGCCAAAAGTATCTGCATTCATTTTGACAAAGATTATTTTCATTACCTTTGCTTCAGGTATTTATGGTAATTGAGAGTTCACAGGAATACTTGTTAAGAATTATTTACATATTTCATTGACATGTTTATTAATGGATGCCACAGACTTTACCAGAAAGCAATAATTAGATAAATAATTCATGAATTACTAAATACAAAATTCCAGCAATATATCTATATATGTATCTGTGGTTGTATATATTCACCTGTATTTGTATATATAAAATGTATATGACTGCATTTGAGCTGAGTTGAGCTGAGTTGTTGAATATAATCACTCTCTCAAGTTGTTGGAAAAGTTGTTTAATTTTGCTTTCTGGTGGATTCAGTCATCAATGTCAATGTCAATGTTAATAACGTAGCACATTTACAGATATATATTTACGTAAAAATTTATTATAACTAAATTTCTGTTTCGATACACAGCCAGAGCAACGGTTACTACAATGAATTGGAAGAAGTCCCTGATGACATTTTAATGGAATTGATGGCACGCTTTGGACAAACTATTATGAGGGCTCGCAACGACTTGGAAAAGTAAGTGAATGAATTCTAAAGTAAGCAATATAAAATGCATTTACATTGTTGAAGTAGTTACAAAATATGCTTCAAGATTAATTTACTACTCATTTAAGTTAGACATGAATGTGCATGCACACACTCAATTGCTTAAATAGGTCGACATTAAAATAGAAAATTTTAAAGTCCGCCTTCCAATTACATTGCAAGTAAAGGGTGCTTCAAAAGTATATATAACATCATAGTTTAGTATAACATTTAAATAGAAAATTTTAAAGACCGCCTTTCAATCATCAGGCGGTATAACATATGTATATTAAAACTTAAGTACAATTTAATTAAGCGTCTCTTCTGTGACTCTGAAATATGTTTGGAAGTATTTCTTTGAAAGTTTGTGCTGACTACTAAGTGGCAAGAAAAAAAGATCTCTTAAATCACCTAGATTCAAGGGGATTAATCTAGTTATTACCACGATTCAGGTGATAGTAAGTCGATGAATAATCGCTGATTATGGGAATTGTAAGGTATTCTGCTGATCTATCGCTCCAACCAAATATTATTGCATTAGGTAGAATGGAATTTGACGAGGTCGATATGAACCGATGATTTAAGAACATATTTCTCCTATAAAAACTGTTTTTTTTTTATATATTCGCTTCTAATTTTGAATTTACGTTTCTGATATACAAGAGAATATTCGTGGTAACAATAAAATCACTTTACTTCAGATTTAGATGTAGTCGTTATACCAACTTATACTATATCTTATTCTTTATGATGTGTACTGCCATCTACACCAAAGACTGTAATAGCTTAGAAAATATAAGCGTTATTAGCATTTCTATATCCTATGTTTCACATATGTTATTATATATATATAAATATATATATATTAATATAAATATAATATGTACACATATATAAATAATATACATAATATTCATATATATACATATATAATATATATAATAATATTATGCCAACTGAATGAGATCTTAATGTAGATTTAATTCTATATAATGGATATCTAAGTTTCTTCAAAATCAACACTAACTTCTTTACTTGTTCACTTCAAATTCTGTTATAAGTGTCATAATAGCCTGTTAAACCCATGAACTGATTTCCATAAAATTGATCATATCAGACAGATTTTTTACAAAAACTTAAAAGTCAAAAATCATTTTTATTAACCGCTTGGCAATGAGTTTTTCTCGAATATAGAAGAAAATGTTGAAAATATGCTTAAACCCTTGTGATTCTTTCTGAAGACAGTTGCTTACCAAAGTAATAGTCACATTTCTTCTAGATATAATATTACAGCGATTTCCATGCATTCATACGGTTACGAAGAACAATCGAGGGAGGCTTTCACCAACTTGGTTCAAACTCTCTTAAAACTATGCATGAACCCTTTTCCAAATAAGATATGATTTTTAACGAAAAGCTTTTTTAGTTCTATATTCTATAATTAAAACAGACATGTGAAGCATCCTGTATACAAATATTTCTTGTAAATTGAATAAATGAAATAAAGGAAATCCTTAATTTACTTACATTTGAGAAACGGAAATGAAACTTCAAAATAACAGGACTTATAATTTAATTCTATTTATATTTTATTATTATAGTAACAGAATAGTAATAGAATAGTATATAGAAATTAGAATAGTATTGAAATTGAACAATTGAAAATAAAATTATAATTAATTAATTAATTCAATTATTCTACAGCTGGTTTATGATTTCGTTCTAATATAAATACAGCAAGTAAAATTGTTAATAAAAACTTTCATAGTAAAAGTAACAAAACTCCAGAAAAATATGCGAACAAAAAAGTCAAGTACGGCTTTGGATCAGTTGGTTAAGGTGTGCTGATTCTGAGCTTCACATTTGGCAGGAGCCGAGTTCGATTCCTGGTACTTGCAGTCTCAAAAATAATTATTTACGAATAATTAAATACAAGAATTATTTCCAAGATCACTAATGATGGGTGTTTGGCAATACTCGAAACAGCTGTATGGTCAGCCAAAAATTCAATTAATTAAAATAATATAAAAAATAAAATTTTTGTTATTGTTCTTCACTACTATTCGAAAAAACCTCTTTATTATTATAGTAATAAAATTTTAATTTTTGTAACAAAATGTTAGTAAAAACCATTTGTTTATTCACCATTAATGAAGCTACATTTATTATCATTTATTTATTCAGTTTATAAGGTACTGAAGAGTATTATGATTGATCTCTTGGTCCTCAATAATGCCGTAACTAATCATAAGTTGGACTTGTTGGATGAAGCTTATTTATTATGAAAAATGCATTTTTTATTTTAATTTTTAAAAACATCAAGCATACCGTCTAATTTATTTTCTGTTTTCAAAAATAAAAGTTATTCCTGGTTTTTATATTTTTAAAGCAAAAATAACAATTATTTGTGCGTTTTAAAATAAAAAGCACAGAGTAAGAGTTATTTGTGCGTGAAAAAAATAAAAGGCACATACCAATAATAATTATTTTTGATAAATATAATATAAAACAAATTTAATTATTATATTTTGAGTTTTATTTTAAAATGTGAATGGTAACAGTTATAAAGAGATTTTTATTTTTTAATGATTACTGTTTTTTAGTGATAACGGTCCCTGCTTAATATATCAATAAATAAGCAATCTTGGCATATAGTGTAAATTTACTCACTTTTTACTATTTTTTTTTTGAAAGATTCTCTGTCATATACTCTAAATAAAATTTTATTTATATTTATATATGTTTGTTTTTTCAGCTCAAAACGTACAGTTGATTTTGGTCTGGCTCGCGGTTACTCTGGAACTCAAGAAGCTAAACATCGCATGGGCTTGGCAGCTGCTAACTTTCCCGGCGGTCCAGGACGAAGGCGACGTTCCGAAACCGAAGTTTAAGCAGTTAATCTGTGCTGCTCAACTTCTATAAAAGCATAAATGTTCCATAAAAACTCCTTAAAGAGCACAAATTATTTTTTTTTGCAATTGTTTTTATTCTTTTTTTATAATAGTATTTTTTTTTGTTATTTAACTTATTACAAATGTTAAAACAAGTTGAAATGAAGTTCTTAGCTAAAGAAAAAGCTGTAAATACAAACTTCACCTCTTATTTTGATATACATATATATATATACATATATATAAAACTATATAAAATACAAGTTATAATAAAAAGATACACGAGTCATTTTCGAAAACAATGAAATAAACTATATATAAACATATATACATATATATATATTTAGAAAATTATAAGTAATTTATTGATATATTTGAAGAAATCAAATAAAATGTTAAACTATTGCTCCAAAAGATTAAAACGAAAATTATTTATTTTGTGAATTAAATCAAAAATATGAACAAAGAAAAATATATATTCAAAATATTTATTATATATATTCCTAAATATTAATATATATATATATATATATATATATATATATATATATATATATATGTATAAATATAAACTATATATATATTATGTTTTTCGTAAGTTAAAGATATATAAAAAAAATCTTTACGTAGGTATGTAGGCTAAGCAACCCACACACACATAAACCAACAAACACAACAAGAACTTTTAATTTATAATTTCCATTAAATCGAACTCAACTTGAAGAACTCATTTGGCAGCCCTCGCATATATGCAGCAAATATTTGATTTCAAAGGTGGCTGAGGAAAAAAAGTTTGAATTTCTTATTAAGAAAAAGATGTAAAAAATGAAATTAAAAGTTTTAATTCAAATTCAGTTACAAAAAAACAAAAAAAAAAAAAACAAAATACAAATTCCATTATAATTAAAAATCAAAATTTTATTGCATCTAAAAATAAAAAAAAAAATTTTAACTACTTGTATTTAGCAAATTGTGTCTTAATGTTTCTTAAAATGCATACGAATTATACTTTAAAAGTTATATATACATATATATGAAATTATTTAAATATAACAAAAAAATATAAAAAAATATTAAAATATTAAAATACATAAAAAAACAAAAACAAATAACAACAACAAAACAGATTCTCTTATAGAAAGCAAAACAAGGAACGAAGGTATTACGAATCTTCTGAAACTCGTCTGAAGGAAAAGCAACATCCAAAGAAATAGTAAAAAAAAAATAGAAGAAAAAATAAAGTAGATCATAAATATGATAAAAAAAAAGTTAAAAATTTTTTATCTGTAGTTGGAAATTCAAATTAAAAACAATTTACGAAAACTATTATATATATATGAAAATTTTATTTAAAAACCGTTCTTCTTTGCTGAGAGCGCTTAAGTGTATATATCAGAGCATAAATGTCTATAAAGTAAATAAATAATTAAATATTTAAAGACACTTTATGATTTTTGTTTAAATTGAGAAAGTAAATGGTAACAGGTGAGGTGGTGACACAGTAAATAATTTTTTTTAAATTAAAATCTATTATATATAAATAAAAGTTTAAAAACCTCCCTAACCTCTCTACCATAACAAACTATTAAGAGGGTTTTTCGAACAGTAGTGAGCTACAACAACAAAAATTTATTTTTTATATTATTTTAATTAATTAATATTTTGGCTGACCATACAGCTGTTTCGAGTATTGCCAAACACCCATCATTAGTGATCTTGGAAATAATTCTTATATTTAATTATTCGTAAATAATTATTTTTGAGACTGCAAGTACCAGGAATCAAACTCGGGTCCTGCCAAATGTGAAGATCAGAATCAACAAACTATTGAAAAAAACAGTACTCGGATTGGCTATCATTTTAACTCGAGATATTTTCAAAACCCCTCTTTACACCTTGACTAGGTTATTGTTTATCACTTCATCAGACTAAGCAATAATTGACTTCAGATCTGCATACCTCCCCGAAAAGCATGTAACCATTTTAATTATTCCTTATATTTTATTATAGGAAGCTTAATCGTTTTCTTAAAAACTAGGGTATTATTTCTAATGTATACATAATACATGGATGTCAAGAGAATATGACACAGTTTTTTGAAGTGCTTGAAAGTAATAGAAGAGCTGTGTAGTATTCTATTTTTTCTTTTTTCATTTACAGCTACGAGAGACACTATTTATATTTTGAGCATAATAATGAAAATTTATCGAAGTATTCTCCTTTATTATTAATATATACTTTTGCATGCGTTCGAACCATTTGTCAAAGCAAAAATTGATTTTGGATTTTTACAAAAAATGACCTCATGATCGAAGAATCGCAGATTTGGCTGACAATTTTTTTTTTGAGCTCCTTTAATAAAATAAGAAGACCCGTATCTTGGGAAAAAATGACCTCATGATCGAAGAATCGAAGATTTTGCTGAAAAATTTCTTTTTTGAGTTCCTTTAATAAAATAAGAAGACCCGTATCTTGGGAAAAAATGACCTCATGATCGAAGAATCGAAGAATTGGCTGACAATTTTTTTTTAAGCTCCTTTAATAAAATAAGAAGACCCGTATCTTGGGAAAAAATGACCTCATGATCGAAGAATCGAAGATTTTGCTGAAAAATTTCTTTTTTGAGTTCCTTTAATAAAATAAGAAGACCCGTATCTTGGGAAAAAATGACCTCATGATCGAAGAATCGAAGAATTGGCTGACAATTTTTTTTTAAGCTCCTTTAATAAAATAAGAAGACCCGTATCTTGGGAAAAATTTTTGTAATTTTTTTGCTAGGAGCTATGAACCCATACGTTTTAGAGAATTGGCATTGTGGACATATTTTCAAATGACTATATCTCAGGCTTTATAAATGGTAGGAACTTGAAATTCACTGCTTTTTAAAGATAACTAATTTAACTTTTAAGGAATTGTTTAAACAATTAAGATTATTCATATTTAGGTACTAATGTTAAGCGTTAAATTTTTAAAAAAAAAATTTTCAAAACAACACCAGAATTTTCATTTTTTATATTTTATTTAGATTCAGTTTTAAATTTTACTGTGAAATACAAATTTTCAGGATGGCATTATTTTTTGAAATTTTTTGAAATTTTTTTTTTTCTGCAAAACACATCAAGCACATGCGTACTATATTTCCATTGAATAATATTTTTGATTTCGATTAGTAATAAAATTCTAGTAATCAAATTCTACATAAAATCCAAAAATTTCAAGAAGATATTGTCCTTCGAAGTACTTTTAAAAATTTATTAATCCTTTACATCACACCATCACACGGTTTTTCAATAAAAAAAAAAGAGAGAACATATCGGAAAAATTTTTATTTTTTATTTTTGATTCGGATTAAATAAAAATCTACTTAAAAAATTTACAGTGTGGTATTATTTTTAGAAGTAATTAAAAAGAATTGATTTATTAGGCTCTTAACAGGTCACTCATACGCACCGTAATTCACAAATTTTTACTTTTTATTTCTGAATTAATTAGTAACCCAGTCAATGTATATTAAATCCTACATAAAATATTAACATTTTAAATTAGTTCCGCATCATCTTTTTGTTTAAATTATGAATTTTCAAATAATTAAACCATTTTATAAAGTTTTTTCTTGTATAGATGAATTAAAAAGTTAATTAGCCGAACTATGTACATATTGTACTGCAGCACATAATTGCACCTAATTGCACCTAGTGTTATTCTGCTACAGTGGGAAAAATACTCAGCACAGATCAGGAATGTTATAGGAAATAAACTATAAACAAAGCATTTCTTAATTATATGATTATATTATACAATTAAAAATTTTAATAGTTAGTCGCTGTAATTCTATTGTTCTGTAGTTCTTATTATATTCAAGTTGAGAATTATAATCCTGGTGCAAAGAGTCGCCTTATGTGTCTATATCTAGGTGAATATAATTTAAGTTTTCTTGCAACGTAGGAATGAAAGATAGTGGACTTTACTGTTTGACTAAAATCTGCCTTTATGTAGAGTAATTATTAATTTTAATAGGAAATGAGTACTCCATTCTCCTAGTGTTTTCATATAGAAAAGTATCTGTTTCATAAGATGGTGCAAATATAAAATATGTAGAAGGAATTATATCTTTAAAAATTGTAGGGAGTGTGACTTTCTTTTAATTCAAATACAAAGAGTTGACTAAATTGTATAGTTTAGATCAAGAAACATATTTTATGTCATATCTAATTAAGTTTTAATGGAAATTCATCATCTGAAATTGCTTTAGAACCTATTTAACATAAATATTCAAGTAACGCAATTTTACTAAAATTAAAATTAATATTTATTGTGGATTCATATTAATGCAATAAGTGATGATTATAATTCTCATTAAGTCCTTAAATGAAAGACTATATGATTAAAATAGTGAAATTTACCGTTTGTATTGCATTTAATATAATTCCAAGAAAAATAAATAAGTTACTTCTATTGCGAGTTCTACTACGAGAATAAGTTAGTTGAATAAATCAGTATGTAGTCCATTCAGTTTCCTATATTGCAGACAGTACCAGGTTAACAATTTTTTGACATAAATGCATAAAATTGGAACATATTTTATTCTTTTATTATTTTGGTATAATTAAAAATATTATAAAACAAATTTATAGGTCAATTTGACCACGTCCGTCGTTACCGGTTAAATAAGATATAGTTTCAGCTAAATAAATTTATTAGAAAGTTTTGAAATATTTTCATCCAGCACATTGAATATATTAATTAATTCACTCATTAACCCACTTCTGTAATCTGTTAGATATAACAGTATAGAATATTATTGCTATTGAAATTAAAAAATACATGACTCCATAATTACTTGCTTTTCTATATTTTTTTTCTTAAAATTGAAAAATTGGTTGCTAATTTAAATTCTTATTTAGCTGACGTCTTTTCGAATATGTGATTAAATGCTTGCGTTATCTTTTGTGTATGGGTGTAACACATCTAAAGAACTCAGAAGGCACATAATCCACTCCGGAGCTTTGATTAGTTGGTAGCTTTTGTGTGTTTTGCACATCTTCTATTGTCATTTTTTTTATCCAATTCCTTAATTTTAATATATGGCTAGGTATAGCTGTGCTTCGCCAATGTATCAACCTCTAGTTTTATTTTAATATAATTTACTTCATTTGTTTTCCTCATGGGGATTTAAAATTTTTAATGTCCCTATAGTAACACCTATTTGTTGCGTATGTAATTTTCTTAAGTTTACTCAACTCTTTGAAATTAAGAGTATTTATTTGTATGTATGTATGTTATTAAATCCTAAACTGATTTTGATTTTTATTGCTGTGGTTTCCTCGTATCCTCGATCACACCAATCATTCCATCCAAAACCTTGTTCATTACATTTTTTCATAATTAATATTATACTAGAATAGTTTTGGGGTGTAGGGAAGGCATTGTTTATTTCTAATTTCGTCATTACAGTCACCGATTACCATTATATTATTTTGTTCAGCATTTGAGAACATGGAAAATAGTTTATTTTTTCCAGTATCCCAATTCTCACAGTTACTACAAATATATATAGGTATTAAAAGCGACTTAATTTGCTTCACACTTAGTTCCACAACTATAACACCTTGTGTCCCTGTAAAACCCACGACATTATTATTAATTTCATATATTCTTATGCTTTATAGCCATCGTGTTCGCATGCAGTTCTTGATGCGTTTGTCCAACATAAATTATAATGTCCAAATAATATATATTCTCTAAACAATCTAAAAGAGTTTCTCGAAATATTTCGAAAATAAAAGTATTTTAAAGCTTCTAAGAATGTTAAAGAAATCCATGTCTTGGTTTTTGTTTAATAATCAATTAACATTAAATGAATATATTTTAAATTTCTATAAAATATTCATGTTTGTTCTAATAGGTTAATGACGACTATCGGGAAATTTGGCACTGATATTGAAATTAACTATGTAGAATTCAAACATTCATGGAACATTAAAACGCTGGACCGACAATTTGACGCCTCGTTGCTGCCAAGGCCCTTTGTTGAATTAATACATTCTGGATAAAAAATATATCAATTTATATAATTTGTAACTAGAGAATCTAATTACAGAGTCTTGCGCAAAGTTGAGACGGTAAGAGGGGCCTCAATTCACTTGTCGGCGGCGGTGTTTCATTTTTAATATTATTATTTTATTTATATTAAAATAGATATTAAAAAAATTTTAAACAGTTAAATTTTATTTCTTAATTTATTTATTTATTTATTTAAATCAATGATATATTTTCAATTATATTTCTATATTTCATTTCGATGTAATTGCAGATCACTTGGATGAGCTGGAAGTGAATGCTGGAATTATTACTTTCCTTCAAAGTAGATTTTGTTGAGATGTTTTAAATAAATATATTAAATATTTATTAAATAATCCTATATTTTTCTAAAACTCTTTTTCGTGAGTACATGAAGTTATTTAGTCTAGAAAAAAATGTTTCTGACTCAAACTCATTTGATGTTACAAAAGGTATAATTTTGGATTGCTTTCATACTTTTGGAAAAACAACAAACCAACAATTATTTATGAAATGCAAAGTTCTAAGTATTTGATATCAAGTCTCGAAAGTGGTATTGGAAATTAAGTGCTTACTTTGTTTTACTTACTAAAGGAGATAGTTTTGCAGGAGTTACGGGAACACAATGACTATTAGAAGGTCGTGTAAAATGAATAAGCTGAGGCACCTTTCTGAACATGGAGTTTAAGACTGGGATGTTGCGGTGTTCATGGATAAGATGACTTAAAGCCAGTGATTTTGACAAACAATCAGCTTTCTTTTGATCAGTTCCGTACCGCCTACTGTTTACTGTCCACTGTTTAGTCTAAGGAATGCCTTTTAACTATTTGCTTAAAATGTTTGGTATATTCTAAATGTTGTGTCTTTACCTCTTATTTACTAGAAGCATTGTAGAATATCACTTAGATATTTATTTGAAATAATATTTTTTATAAAATATTATTTCAATATTATTATTGCACCATAATCCTAAAATGGTACCTTTCAATTAAAGCCAAAGCTAAGGTAAAAAAATAAACTTCACATCACTTAAAGTAGAATCCGATGAGTATCGTATATAATATATATTGTTGTACACATATATATATAAATATATATATTTATTTACAATAATATTTAAATTATTTTGAAACTAAATTTAGAAAGAATAATTTCATTAATTTAAGATTTAGATAACACTGCCATATAATGATTAATACTTTATTTATACTTTCAGATTAACTTAAAAATCAAAATTAATAGTCAAGCTATACAACTTCTCGTTATAATGAAGAGTATAGATAAATCGATTATAGTCAACTATAGATTTAAAAGTGATTATGTGATGAAGGGAGTATTACCAAGTAAGTGAAAGAAAAAATTCTAATTATATATGCTCAAGTGGTCGTATTAACTTCAACAGAGTTAATTATATATAATCCTGAAAGTTTTCGCTTAGGAACTTTTTAACGCCGATTAACGATGATATTTAAAATATTCATTTTAAGATATATTTTGAATTCCTTCCAGTGTTATATAATATTGTCTAATAAATAAGAAATAAAAAATAAATATTGTCTTATAAAGAATAATAAAGCTTTGATTTTTCAAAGACTGACGATCGCTAATTATTTAAAATCAACAACAAATTTGACTAAAAAACCACCGAACCATAATAATATGTCATCTATCCTATGAAAAATGCACCATTTTCTGCATTAAATTTTACTACCAGGCTTTTTAATGTCATCATTGAATTTATTTATAAAAAAATCTAAAATTAGTTTTCAATGCAAGAAAATAGATCCAATGCAAACTAATAACTCAGTTTCAGACTCATTGAAAACGAACATGGAATATTTTTCGGAGCTACTGAAACTATTCTCCAAACCACATAAACGTAATGTATATGAACTGAATTATTGGGACTAATCCTAATCCTAACTAGAAACATTATGTTCCTCATTTAAAAAACATTTAATTCTTCAGTTCACTTAAATTAGTTTAACTGCCACTGAAATTGGAAATTATCGTATAACTTCAATTTCCCGTATAACTTTTTCTCGTATTACTTCATCATTTAATTGACGTAATTGATTTGTTTATTATATATACTACAACAACTACAACAGTCTCAACTTTGATTAATTAGTTAGAAATTGGATTAAGTTAATATACGAAGTGATAGTCATCAGTCGCCGTGTATGGCTCATTTGTAGAAATTTATTCTTAAGAAAAAAGTTGTATTAAAAGTACAAACTTATACAAATGCTTAGATACTTTTATGTTTATTTTATTGTTAACTAAATGAGAATTATAATTTTTCTTTCATGTCTGTTACAAAAGTAAGTCTAATCGTACAAGTAATTATTTTTTGAAAATTGATTTAGAAAATCTTCCTGAAATAATAAATGTACTATAGACACGTGTCTATCATCTCCTAACATATTCGTCTGCAACAAGTCTGGCTATTCCATTCTGAGGATACTTCTATAAATAAATTTATTAAATGCAATTATCATTTATTAAACGATAAGAGTCTTATCCACAAACAGACGCCAAAATGCAATTATATACAATTCTAACAGAGTACCGTCTGCTAACGGAGTGGATCACATATTTTACTACACCCTCTTACATAAAATTTAAAAATTATTCAACTTATCACTTATCACTCAGGATAATTGTACACGAGGAGGTAACGTAATTATACTTCGAAGCAACAGTAAGCCTAGTTAGTGAGCTAACTTTCATATTCTGAGCTTTCATATTCTAAATGTGTTTAGAGACATTTAGAATATGAAAGAAAAATTCTTGATCTACCTTCTTTGAAAACTAGCTAAACTTATGATTGCCAAATAAATATATTGGGCCTAAGATTGGCGAAATAAGTGTTAGGAACTCGGTCTTTCTATATCCAATTTTTGAAGTTTAGATCGTAAATTATGACACAATATAATTTTTTTTCGAATCCTTTGTAGTGAATGTTTGTCGAGATCCCATAACATGTATCCACCTTTTGCAATATGGCATTTTCATTATGTAAACATGCAGTATATATCGATGTAGATGCGGTTTTATAAGTTCAACGCCAGAGAATTTAATATATCTGAACGGCGTTATTCTTTGTGTAATCGTCAATATATAGAAAATATATGGCATATTATTGGGATATGCCCGATTTTCATAGAGCATGGCCTTTTCGTTTGATATATCGATTACGTTCAAAGAAGAAGTTAGAGTGTTGTTAAAAGATAGCAATACTAATAACCTGTACAAAAGTACAGATTATTATAAAAAGTGTTTTATTACGTAAGATCTATAATTAAAAAATGCATATAATAAATAACAAAATAAAAACAGAAAATAATGCTAATAATAAGTATTATTCCTTAGTAAGCTAATCTGACACAAGAAAATACTGTTTTCAATTTAGATTTAGGTGAAGTTTCAGAGTTTTTATAAGTTCTGTGGGAACTCGTTTCAGTGAATAATAAATAACAAACATTTTTTGAATTAAAAATTAATTTAAAATAAAATGAATAAAATAAATTATGGATCAAAATATTATCCCATCAATATAGTGTAAACTGAGTTCCAAATCATTACCAGTATCCAGTTAAATAAATCACTTCCAGTAATCTTTCCTAAATAATTTTTAGTTAGAATATACTTTATTTATTATTTCAGTAATTGTTCTTTTGATTAATACAATAAATATTTGTAAAGTAGAAGAGAAAAAACCAATTTACTCTGGTAAAAGCATCGCTTTTCGGAGTTCGGTGTAGGGTCTGCGAATATCGGTTTCAAATATAATTTCAAACAATTATAATCTAAGCGCAACAAGTCGCCTTATGTGTTCGAAACTAGGTGTATATAATCTAAATCTTCAATTGCAATAAAGCAATTTAAGAATAACTAAGGTAAGCCTTTACTCATAATAATCATTAATATTTATAAAAAATTACTACTTAATGCTATTCTACCTGGAAATCTGTTCTTCTAGTTTTTTGATATAGAAAAGTATTTGTTTCATAGGAAGGATAAAATATAAAGTATATAGAAAGAATTATATGTTGTATGTAATTAATAACTCAAAGAACGAAAACAATTAAATATTGCAGTGAGTAGGTATATCATTAGGAATATGTTCCTTTTGGATATTCTGATCCTTTAGCGGAAATCTTAATACATTAAAAATCACAGGTAAAGATTATATGCCGACGCTGCCATTTTACTGCCATTTAACCATTATACTACATCGGGAAATAACAAATAAACCCAAGTAAAGTGAAAAAATTAATTTCAATATAAATAAATTGTTTCTGCTAAAATTAATAAATAAATAATTGGTATAAATTAAAATGGTGTAGGTTATTCTTTAAATTAATGCATTGTGTAAATAACGAATTCTACATGACAATTATGAAAATCAACCCAATATTTCTCGCGAAATTCAAAAATTTCATAGTTACTGAAATCCTGACAAAGAAAAAAAGCAGATCCAAGTCACTGTGATGAAAATGTCTATTTTTTCGGAAATCGGGTGATCAAAAACTTTAATAGCTAGTCGCTGTAATTCTAGTGTTCTGTTGTTCTTATTATATTCAAGTTGAGAATTATAATCCTGGCGCAAAGAGTCGCCTTATGTGTCTATATCTAAATATAGGTGAATATAATTTAAGTCTTCTTGAAACGTAAGAATGAAAGGGAGTGGACTTTACTGTTTGACAAAAAACTCCCTATATGTTGAATAATTATTAATATTAATAGGAAATGAGTACTCCATTCTCCTAGTGTTTTCATATAGAAAAGTATCTGTTTCATAAGATGGTGCAAATATAAAATATGTAGAAGGAATTATATCTTTAAAAATTGTAGGGAGTGTGACTTTCTTTTAATTCAAATATAAAGAGTTGACTAAATTGTATAGTTTATATCAAGAAACATATTTTATGTCATATCTAATTAAGTTTTAATGCAAATTCATCATCTGAAATTGCTTTAGAACCTATTTAACATAAATATTCAAGTAACGCAATTTTACTAAAATTAAAATTAATATTTATTGTGGATTCATATTAATGCAATAAGTGATGATTATAATTCTCATTAAGTCCTTAAATGAAAGACTATATGATTAAAATAGTGAAATTTACCGTTTGTATTGCATTTAATATAATTCCAAGAAAAATAAATAAGTTACTTCTATTGCGAGTTCTACTACGAGAATAAGTTAGTTGAATAAATCAGTATATAGTCCATTCAGTTTCCTATATTGCAGACAGTACCAGGTTAACAATTTTTTGACATATATGCATAAAATTGGAACATATTTTATTCTTTTATTATAATTAAAAATATTATAAAACAAATTTATAGGTCAATTTGACCACGTCCGTCGTTACCGGTTAAATAAGATATAGTTTCAGCTAATTAAATTTATTAGACAGTTTTGAAATATTTTCATCCAGCACATTGAATATATTAATTAATTCATACATTAACCCACTTCTGTAATCTGTTAGATATAACGGTGTAGAATATTTATGCTGTGGCAATTCAAAAAGATATGGCTCCATGATTACTTGCTTTTCTATATTTTTTTTCTCAAAATTGAAAAATTGGTTGCTAATTTAAATTCTTATTTAGCTGACGTGTTTTCGAATATGTGATTAAATGCTTGTGTTATCTTTTGTGTATAGGTGTCATACATCTAAAGACCTCAGAAGGCACATAATCCACTCCGGAGCTTTGATTAGTTGGTAGCTTTTGTGTGTTTTGCACATCTTCTATTGTCATTTTTTTTATCCAATTCCTTAATTTTAATATATGGCTAGGTATAGCTGGGCTTCGCCAATGTATCAACCTCTAGTTTTATTTTAATATAATTTACTTCATTTGTTTTCCTAATTGCGATCCAAAATTTTTAATGTCCCTATAGTAACACCTATTTATTGCGTATGTAATTTTCTTAAGTTTACTCAACTCTTTGAAATTAAGAGTATTTATTTGTATGTATGTATGTTATTAAGTCTTAAACTGATTTTGATTTTTATTGCTGTGGTTTCCTCGTATCCTCGATCACACCAATCATTCCATCCAAAACCTTGTTCATTACATTTTTTTCATAATTAATATTATACTAGAATAGTTTTGGGGTGTAGGGAAGGCATTGTTTATTTCTAATTTCTTCATTACAGTCACTGATTACCATAATATTATTCTATTCAGCATTTCAAAACATAGAAAATAGTTTATTTTTTCCAGTGTCCCAATTGTTACAGTTACTACAAATATATATAGATATTAAAACCGACTTAATTTGCTTGACACTTAGTGCCACAACAATAATATCTTGTGTCCCTGTAAAACCCACGACATTATAATTAATTTCATATATTCTTATGCTTTATAGCCATCGTGTACGCATGCAGTTCTTGATGCGTTTGTCCAACATAAATTATAATGTCCAAATAATATATATTCTCTAAACAATCTAAAAGAATTCTGGAAATATGTCGAACAAAAAAAATATTTCAAAATTCCTAACATAGTTTAAGAAATCCATGTTTTGGTTTTTGTTTAATAATCAATCAACATTATATTCATGTTGATTGATATTTATTCAAATCAACTTTTGGCTTCTTCAGAAGTCATTATTTCAGTTGGTAGCATATATTTGCTACTCTTATATTTTCAGTAACGCAATCATAAATCTATTGTTAAACTCACATCAGGTTATATTTGAATATATTTATATATTTAACAGTATAAGCATATATGAAGACTAATTTTAAAAGCACTAACTTGTGAAAGTTTATTGCTCAAAATCTGGATGAATAATGCGATAGAACTATATGAAACCCTTCATAAAGAAGGAAAGAATATTGCACAATATGAAACAAATTAAGTGGACTACACTCTTGATTTCTTTAACTTACTTATAAACGTAGATCTATACGCAGTTGCTCACCTATACCCCAAATTTTTCATTTATATATATTAAAATCGATACACGTAAACCATGTTACTATTTACTTCATATAGATTTTTATTTACATACTTAATGAGAATTATAAATTTCATGTATTCCATTGAAATAAATATGCAATAATTTATTTTCTTGAATTTCAACTATTACTTAAGCTAAATTAAAATGATTATATTTTAGGTAAAACTAAGCCACATGAAATATGTTATTTAAGATTAACTTTAGGTTCAATAAACTTTGCATACATTGATTATTTATCACATTTATTATAATTTTTGCATATATAACTTCTTCACCAAATTTTATGTTCCAATTTTATAAAATAAAATGACCCATTTGTTCGACAAATAACCAATTATTGATGCTTTTTTTATAATATGATGGTGTTTTATTATTGCTAAATCTGTTTTCGTTATGATAGAGATTTCTATTCTAGGGTGAGAGTGTTTGTTTCAGGGTATCTCGTGTATACTATAGCTTTGAAAATTATTTTATAGATATTTTCTAGATTAACTGTATTACTACGAAGATCAAACTTGAGTCCAAGTGATCTTATTTTTTTAATCATGATATAATTTCCATACATATGAGTTACCCTATTGTTATGTAACCGATTTCGCGATTCATTTCAATTATGTAAATAATAATATCTTTAATTTATCCATAAATAGAGAAGAGATTGTATTCCTCCAAGATGCTTCACTAAAATTTTTCTAAAATTTTTCCACTTTCTAACCTCTCCGTGTATCTGGTATATTTTTCTATTTGTACCTGTATATCTATTTGTACCTTATTATCATTATACATATGACAGTTCATTACACCGGTTACTCCAGCCATCAAACGCGGTTATTTTTTAACACTTGCCTGCACTATTTACAATTCACTTGCCAATGGGTGAAAATAGAGTAAATACGTTCGATATAATAATTCTGTCATTAAAAAATTATTTATTATATCAAAAACTAAACGATTTTATGAATAATGCAGAAAGAAATCAGAAATATTGAAGAAAAGTTTTTCGCTGAAATAATACCATAAATACCTCATAACTGTGTCCTAAGATAGACTATTGAAAATAATAAACAAAGTCACGATTTTATTAGGTTTTCGCGTAGATATTGTTTCACAACCAATTAATTGAATAGCTTTCAGAAGTTTCAAAACTTTGCCACCAAAAATAAATCTATCTCCAACGGCCTCTAAAATTTCAATGTATTTTTCTTTTCCTATATTATATCGCAGAGGACTACAACAAACCGCTATTGTTAAAGGATGGTGGTCAGCTTCGATTGCAACTGAAACTAACTGGGATTCAGGAACTGTTAACTAATTTTCTTGGCGATTCTTACTGTTGCTTGAACATGTCTCGGTGGTTTTAAGTCAAATTTGTTGTAGCTCCTGAGTGATAAGTGATAAGTAGAATAATTTTTATATTTTATGTAAAATATGTGATCCGCTCCGTTAGGAGACGGTGCCCCGTTTACTTTTTATTTCTATTTGTGCATAGAATTGCATTTTAGATTCTGTTTGTGGACAAGACTCTTATCGTTTAATAAATGATAATTGCATTTAAAAAATTCATTTTTAGAAATATCCTCAGAATGGATTAGCCAGACTTGTTGCAGACGAATATGTTAGATGATAGACACGTGTCTATAGTACACTTATTATTTCAGGAAAATTTTCTAAATCATTTTTTAAAAAATAATAACTTGTACGATTAGACTTACTTTTGTAAAACACTTGAAAGAAAAATTATAATTCTCATTTAGTTAGCAATAAAATAAACATAAAAGTATCTAAGCATTTGTATAAGTTTGTACTTTTAATATAACTATTTTGTTAAGAATAAATTTCTACAAATGAGCCATACACGGCGACTGATGAGTATCACTTCGTATATTAACTTAATCCAATTTCTAACTAATTAATCAAAGTTGAGACTGTTGTAGTTGTTGTAGTATATATAATAAACAAATCAATTACGTCAATTAAATGATGAAGTAATACGAGAAAAAGTTATACGGGAAATTGAAGTTATACGATAATTTCCAATTTCAGTGGCAGTTAAACTAATTTAAGTGAACTGAAGAATTAAATGTTTTTTAAATGAGGAACATAATGTTTCTAGTTAGGATTAGGATTAGTCCCAATAATTCAGTTCATATACATTACGTTTATGTGGTTTGGAGAATAGTTTCAGTAGCTCCGAAAAATATTCCATGTTCGTTTTCAATGAGTCTGAAACTGAGTTATTAGTTTGCATTGGATCTATTTTCTTGCATTGAAAACTAATTTTAGATTTTTTTATAAATAAATTCAATGATGACATTAAAAAGCCTGGTAGTAAAATTTAATGCAGAAAATGGTGCATTTTTCATAGGATAGATGACATATTATTATGGTTCGGTGGTTTTTTAGTCAAATTTGTTGTTGATTTTAAATAATTAGCGATCGTCAGTCTTTGAAAAATCAAAGCTTTATTATTCTTTATAAGACAATATTTATTTTTTATTTCTTATTTATTAGACAATATTATATAACACTGGAAGGAATTCAAAATATATCTTAAAATGAATATTTTAAATATCATCGTTAATCGGCGTTAAAAAGTTCCTAAGCGAAAACTTTCAGGATTATATATAATTAACTCTGTTGAAGTTAATACGACCACTTGAGCATATATAATTAGAATTTTTTATAAAATAAATATATATATTTATATATATATGTGTACAACAATATATATTATATACGATACTCATCGGATTCTACTTTAAGTGATGTGAAGTTTATTTTTTTACCTTAGCTTTGGCTTTAATTGAAAGGTACCATTTTAGGATTATGGTGCAATAATAATATTGAAATAATATTTTATAAAAAATATTATTTCAAATAAATATCTAAGTGATATTCTACAATGCTTCTAGTAAATAAGAGGTAAAGACACAACATTTAGAATATACCAAACATTTTAAGCAAATAGTTAAAAGGCATTCCTTAGACTAAACAGTGGACAGTAAACAGTAGGCGGTACGGAACTGATCAAAAGAAAGCTGATTGTTTGTCAAAATCACTGGCTTTAAGTCATCTTATCCATGAACACCGCAACATCCCAGTCTTAAACTCCATGTTCAGAAAGGTGCCTCAGCTTATTCATTTTACACGACCTTCTAATAGTCATTGTGTTCCCGTAACTCCTGCAAAACTATCTCCTTTAGTAAGTAAAACAAAGTAAGCACTTAATTTCCAATACCACTTTCGAGACTTGATATCAAATACTTAGAACTTTGCATTTCATAAATAATTGTTGGTTTGTTGTTTTTCCAAAAGTATGAAAGCAATCCAAAATTATACCTTTTGTAACATCAAATGAGTTTGAGTCAGAAACATTTTTTTCTAGACTAAATAACTTCATGTACTCACGAAAAAGAGTTTTAGAAAAATATAGGATTATTTAATAAATATTTAATATATTTATTTAAAACATCTCAACAAAATCTACTTTGAAGGAAAGTAATAATTCCAGCATTCACTTCCAGCTCATCCAAGTGATCTGCAATTACATCGAAATGAAATATAGAAATATAATTGAAAATATATCATTGATTTAAATAAATAAATAAATAAATTAAGAAATAAAATTTAACTGTTTAAAATTTTTTTAATATCTATTTTAATATAAATAAAATAATAATATTAAAAATGAAACACCGCCGCCGACAAGTGAATTGAGGCCCCTCTTACCGTCTCAACTTTGCGCAAGACTCTGTAATTAGATTCTCTAGTTACAAATTATATAAATTGATATATTTTTTATCCAGAATGTATTAATTCAACAAAGGGCCTTGGCAGCAACGAGGCGTCAAATTGTCGGTCCAGCGTTTTAATGTTCCATGAATGTTTGAATTCTACATAGTTAATTTCAATATCAGTGCCAAATTTCCCGATAGTCGTCATTAACCTATTAGAACAAACATGAATATTTTATAGAAATTTAAAATATATTCATTTAATGTTAATTGATTATTAAACAAAAACCAAGACATGGATTTCTTTAACATTCTTAGAAGCTTTAAAATACTTTTATTTTCGAAATATTTCGAGAAACTCTTTTAGATTGTTTAGAGAATATATATTATTTGGACATTATAATTTATGTTGGACAAACGCATCAAGAACTGCATGCGAACACGATGGCTATAAAGCATAAGAATATATGAAATTAATAATAATGTCGTGGGTTTTACAGGGACACAAGGTGTTATAGTTGTGGAACTAAGTGTGAAGCAAATTAAGTCGCTTTTAATACCTATATATATTTGTAGTAACTGTGAGAATTGGGATACTGGAAAAAATAAACTATTTTCCATGTTCTCAAATGCTGAACAAAATAATATAATGGTAATCGGTGACTGTAATGACGAAATTAGAAATAAACAATGCCTTCCCTACACCCCAAAACTATTCTAGTATAATATTAATTATGAAAAAATGTAATGAACAAGGTTTTGGATGGAATGATTGGTGTGATCGAGGATACGAGGAAACCACAGCAATAAAAATCAAAATCAGTTTAGGATTTAATAACATACATACATACAAATAAATACTCTTAATTTCAAAGAGTTGAGTAAACTTAAGAAAATTACATACGCAACAAATAGGTGTTACTATAGGGACATTAAAAATTTTAAATCCCCATGAGGAAAACAAATGAAGTAAATTATATTAAAATAAAACTAGAGGTTGATACATTGGCGAAGCACAGCTATACCTAGCCATATATTAAAATTAAGGAATTGGATAAAAAAAATGACAATAGAAGATGTGCAAAACACACAAAAGCTACCAACTAATCAAAGCTCCGGAGTGGATTATGTGCCTTCTGAGTTCTTTAGATGTGTTACACCCATACACAAAAGATAACGCAAGCATTTAATCACATATTCGAAAAGACGTCAGCTAAATAAGAATTTAAATTAGCAACCAATTTTTCAATTTTAAGAAAAAAAATATAGAAAAGCAAGTAATTATGGAGTCATGTATTTTTTAATTTCAATAGCAATAATATTCTATACTGTTATATCTAACAGATTACAGAAGTGGGTTAATGAGTGAATTAATTAATATATTCAATGTGCTGGATGAAAATATTTCAAAACTTTCTAATAAATTTATTTAGCTGAAACTATATCTTATTTAACCGGTAACGACGGACGTGGTCAAATTGACCTATAAATTTGTTTTATAATATTTTTAATTATACCAAAATAATAAAAGAATAAAATATGTTCCAATTTTATGCATTTATGTCAAAAAATTGTTAACCTGGTACTGTCTGCAATATAGGAAACTGAATGGACTACATACTGATTTATTCAACTAACTTATTCTCGTAGTAGAACTCGCAATAGAAGTAACTTATTTATTTTTCTTGGAATTATATTAAATGCAATACAAACGGTAAATTTCACTATTTTAATCATATAGTCTTTCATTTAAGGACTTAATGAGAATTATAATCATCACTTATTGCATTAATATGAATCCACAATAAATATTAATTTTAATTTTAGTAAAATTGCGTTACTTGAATATTTATGTTAAATAGGTTCTAAAGCAATTTCAGATGATGAATTTGCATTAAAACTTAATTAGATATGACATAAAATATGTTTCTTGATATAAACTATACAATTTAGTCAACTCTTTATATTTGAATTAAAAGAAAGTCACACTCCCTACAATTTTTAAAGATATAATTCCTTCTACATATTTTATATTTGCACCATCTTATGAAACAGATACTTTTCTATATGAAAACACTAGGAGAATGGAGTACTCATTTCCTATTAATATTAATAATTATTCAACATATAGGGAGTTTTTTGTCAAACAGTAAAGTCCACTCCCTTTCATTCTTACGTTTCAAGAAGACTTAAATTATATTCACCTATATTTAGATATAGACACATAAGGCGACTCTTTGCGCCAGGATTATAATTCTCAACTTGAATATAATAAGAACAACAGAACACTAGAATTACAGCGACTAGCTATTAAAGTTTTTGATCACCCGATTTCCGAAAAAATAGACATTTTCATCACAGTGACTTGGATCTGCTTTTTTTCTTTGTCAGGATTTCAGTAACTATGAAATTTTTGAATTTCGCGAGAAATATTGGGTTGATTTTCATAATTGTCATGTAGAATTCGTTATTTACACAATGCATTAATTTAAAGAATAACCTACACCATTTTAATTTATACCAATTATTTATTTATTAATTTTAGCAGAAACAATTTATTTATATTGAAATTAATTTTTTCACTTTACTTGGGTTTATTTGTTATTTCCCGATGTAGTATAATGGTTAAATGGCAGTAAAATGGCAGCGTCGGCATATAATCTTTACCTGTGATTTTTAATGTATTAAGATTTCCGCTAAAGGATCAGAATATCCAAAAGGAACATATTCCTAATGATATACCTACTCACTGCAATATTTAATTGTTTTCGTTCTTTGAGTTATTAATTACATACAACATATAATTCTTTCTATATACTTTATATTTTATCCTTCCTATGAAACAAATACTTTTCTATATCAAAAAACTAGAAGAACAGATTTCCAGGTAGAATAGCATTAAGTAGTAATTTTTTATAAATATTAATGATTATTATGAGTAAAGGCTTACCTTAGTTATTCTTAAATTGCTTTATTGCAATTGAAGATTTAGATTATATACACCTAGTTTCGAACACATAAGGCGACTTGTTGCGCTTAGATTATAATTGTTTGAAATTATATTTGAAACCGATATTCGCAGACCCTACACCGAACTCCGAAAAGCGATGCTTTTACCAGAGTAAATTGGTTTTTTCTCTTCTACTTTACAAATATTTATTGTATTAATCAAAAGAACAATTACTGAAATAATAAATAAAGTATATTCTAACTAAAAATTATTTAGGAAAGATTACTGGAAGTGATTTATTTAACTGGATACTGGTAATGATTTGGAACTCAGTTTACACTATATTGATGGGATAATATTTTGATCCATAATTTATTTTATTCATTTTATTTTAAATTAATTTTTAATTCAAAAAATGTTTGTTATTTATTATTCACTGAAACGAGTTCCCACAGAACTTATAAAAACTCTGAAACTTCACCTAAATCTAAATTGAAAACAGTATTTTCTTGTGTCAGATTAGCTTACTAAGGAATAATACTTATTATTAGCATTATTTTCTGTTTTTATTTTGTTATTTATTATATGCATTTTTTAATTATAGATCTTACGTAATAAAACACTTTTTATAATAATCTGTACTTTTGTACAGGTTATTAGTATTGCTATCTTTTAACAACACTCTAACTTCTTCTTTGAACGTAATCGATATATCAAACGAAAAGGCCATGCTCTATGAAAATCGGGCATATCCCAATAATATGCCATATATTTTCTATATATTGACGATTACACAAAGAATAACGCCGTTCAGATATATTAAATTCTCTGGCGTTGAACTTATAAAACCGCATCTACATCGATATATACTGCATGTTTACATAATGAAAATGCCATATTGCAAAAGGTGGATACATGTTATGGGATCTCGACAAACATTCACTACAAAGGATTCGAAAAAAAATTATATTGTGTCATAATTTACGATCTAAACTTCAAAAATTGGATATAGAAAGACCGAGTTCCTAACACTTATTTCGCCAATCTTAGGCCCAATATATTTATTTGGCAATCATAAGTTTAGCTAGTTTTCAAAGAAGGTAGATCAAGAATTTTTCTTTCATATTCTAAATGTCTCTAAACACATTTAGAATATGAAAGCTCAGAATATGAAAGTTAGCTCACTAACTAGGCTTACTGTTGCTTCGAAGTATAATTACGTTACCTCCTCGTGTACAATTATCCTGAGTGATAAGTGATAAGTTGAATAATTTTTAAATTTTATGTAAGAGGGTGTAGTAAAATATGTGATCCACTCCGTTAGCAGACGGTACTCTGTTAGAATTGTATATAATTGCATTTTGGCGTCTGTTTGTGGATAAGACTCTTATCGTTTAATAAATGATAATTGCATTTAATAAATTTATTTATAGAAGTATCCTCAGAATGGAATAGCCAGACTTGTTGCAGACGAATATGTTAGGAGATGATAGACACGTGTCTATAGTACATTTATTATTTCAGGAAGATTTTCTAAATCAATTTTCAAAAAATAATTACTTGTACGATTAGACTTACTTTTGTAACAGACATGAAAGAAAAATTATAATTCTCATTTAGTTAACAATAAAATAAACATAAAAGTATCTAAGCATTTGTATAAGTTTGTACTTTTAATACAACTTTTTTCTTAAGAATAAATTTCTACAAATGAGCCATACACGGCGACTGATGACTATCACTTCGTATATTAACTTAATCCAATTTCTAACTAATTAATCAAAGTTGAAGCTGTGTAGTTGTTGTTGTATATATAATAAACAAATCAATCACGTCAATTAAATGATAAAGGATGATGAAATTTTTATAGAATTTTTATCGAGAAATTCAAGTTATAAGATAAGTTCCAATTTCAGTGGCAGTTGAACTAATTTAAATGAACTGAAATAAAAATGTATTTTAAATGACGAACATAATGTTTCTAGGATTAGTCCCAATAATTCAGTTCATATACATTACGTTTATGTGATTTGGAGAATCAGTTTCAGTAGCTCCGAAAAGTTTTGAGAGAAATGACTAAGTTCTGGGTAAGTAAAATTTTGGAATGCATTTAAAACGACTTCCATCGAATATGAATTCTCCAACTTACTCATTCTCGTAGTAGAATTCGTAGTAAAAGTAATTTATTTAATTTTTCTTTTAAATATATTAAATTCAACACACACGGTTAATTTCACTATTCTAATCCTATAATTCTTCATTTATAAACTTCGTAAGAATCACATTCATCAGATGTGACATAAAATATGTTTCTTAATATAAACTATACAATCTAGTCAACTATTTATATTTGAATTATTTGTCATACTCCCCACAATTTTAATAAAAATAATACTTTCTATACATATATAATACATATATCCACCATCTAATAAAACAAATGCTTTTCTTCATATTTTCATACATACTTAGGTTGTCCTTGGTTCCATACAGAAATAAAAAATATGCTGTTTGGAAGAAATATTCCCTGAATTCAATTGGATGCGATTTAAAGTAGCTAGAAATTTAGCTTCATCGGCTATTTATAAAGCCAAATCAACCTTCTTTAAATCCAAACCAGGTGGTTGTCAGCAATCAAAGTCTCTTTGGAATAATATTAAATCTCTGGGAATTATATTAAACTCCACAGCTTTGTGTTCCTTAGACTCTAATAACTTAAATTATTGTTTTGTTTCGTCTGTTGGTAATAATTATATATATTCCTGCCAAATATATCATCAACTTTTAAACAAGCTCTAGCTTGACACTTCAATGATCCAAAAGTCTGTTCGATACTGCCTACACCACTACTTGTTTTGGATCCGTCAGTAAAAATGGTTAAACCCTCACTTATAGAGGGACCACCTGACGTCCATAAATCTGTAGATAGAAATTCGACATGGAACTTTCTGTTGAAATTGAGAACAGGAGAGGTGTAGTTAACGTTTTTAGGAGCAAAATTAAATAGATTAAGAATGGAGGCGAGTCCATATTCACTGACACTCCATTGTGAGAAGCTTTGAGTCTAAGAACAGATGAAGCTGCCATTTGTGTACTATTGATATCGAGTGGCTGTAAGGATGGTGGCAATAGATGGTGTGGTGCATACAGCCCCACTTATACAGAGTTCACTTCTTCGTTGAACTTCGCTGACTTATCGCTTTCAGTTTTGATAAATTATTTGTGTTTGCGTTCTTAAAAACAAAGAGCAAAAATAAACTCCGACATTAAAAAAAGTGGTTGTTAGTTTGTAACAATTTGTTTTTTACAAATTATATTAAAATGTATGTCTCAATATGATTACCAATATATATTAAATATTTTTACATACCTGATGAAAAAAAATTTAATCAGTTTCACATAAGAGACTTACCCATCTGTTAATTATAAAATGTCAAGAAAACAATTTATAACATGTGATTAAATAATCACAGTTAATTTTATTTCATTAATTTAATTATAATAGCTCCAACATAACAATAACAATTCAGGTAAAGTTTTCAGATTATAATATATAGTTTCATAAAAATATTCTTCGATTAATTAAAATATTAATTCGATTAATGGGCGTAATTCAGCACATTCGTGTTCTGTTTCCTCCTCCCCGCACTGTTTATATTCTGTACTCTCTTTATCGTTACGCTCGGTATCATCATCATCATCTTCAGCATTATTATCATCACCCTTATCATCATTATCATTACCCTTATCATTTTTGTTATCGTCACCATGATCATCGTCGTCGTCAATGTCATCGTTATCGTCAATGTCATCGTCATCGTCAATGTCATCATCATCGTCAATGTCGTCATCATCGTCATCGTCATCATCTTCAGAATTATAATCATCATCGTCGTCATCATCTTCACTTGGAACCAGCTCCACACAAGTGGTCTCATCAATACTAGAACTACTACAATTATCCTTTCCGGTGAGTAGTTTTTTCCAACGTTTCGTGTTTATTTCCAGTTTACTTTTGGTTTCCTCACCGATCACACCAATATCCATCCAATATTTTCGAGCTTCGCTTTTCTTTCGTATTTTCGCAAGGCTTTTGTGATGAAAGTATAGATAAGAAAATAATTTATAAGAAAAGACAACAGTATGTTAAATGGAAAATACTGTAAAATACTGTAATTTCTAATAGGTACATATTTAAAGCTAATAGATTCAAGTTATAATATTTATAGCCGAATAAAGTTCTTACATATTTTTTCCAACTCCAACTAAACATTTCGCTGACATATTTGGAAGTAAATGCTTGTACTTGTTTAATTCATTCTTGAGGCGTATCATATCACGCCCGCCAGCACAAGCGAAATATTCATAAAATTTACCGGATGGACCAATTTCGAATAGTTGTGGTCCATCCTTTTCTGTATGTGTTGCTAAAACAAGAGAACAACCCAGGGGACGTTTACGAGTATCTTGGGTAAAGAGGTGTACATATCTAGATGTGATCTCTACTAGCGGAAGTAATGGCATAGGTCTGTTATATTCCCTCCAATGACGTGTACAGTCAAGTAGCATTCTCCTCATCAAATGTCCGGCATCTGGCTTAAAACCAAAATATCCACAACAAATAGTGTCATTAATTGATTTTAAACGCCGAAGACTTTTTCGCACATACAATTTATTTTTTTCTTTTTCTGTAATTAACACAACACTGCGTTTTCCGCGCAATGCTATAATGTTTTCACCTTTCTCAAGGGCTTTCTCCGCAAACGACAGCTGTTCCAAGTTTCCTTCCGCATTAAACTGTGCAGGAATGCAGGGAACCACCTTAAGTTAAAAATAAGAAATATAATATATTTTATATGTAAATTTATAATGTTGTTGTGAACCGAAGGAAATTTGGAGAGCAGGAAAAATGTATGGACTGACAAACAAATTTTTGCGTTACGGCATGCAAAGTGATTTTTTTTTGTTGCAATGCACCTATTGATATATGGTTTAATCTCACTGAAGTGTTAAGTCTGTATCACGTTTCATAAGCTAATTTTAAGTAGCAACACACACATCCTCATCCGTTAGTAATCACACTTGAGTTGTCTTCTTCCCTCTTACCTTTCGTCCATTCTCAATACATAATGCATTTAAGGACCTAAGCGGCCACATCCTAAACTCAGTCGAGTTAAGATAGTTATTATTATATGAGAAAAGCACCTTTCGAACCCATTGATTTCTGGTAGAGCCCTGTTAAGGGATCTGATTATCTGCATTTATTCCTCATTTATATTCAATGAAACTGATCTGATGTATACTGATCTAAGCTATGGAGTTCTAATTTCTATACTTACTTCTTCTTTCTCAACTGGCTTTTTACATTCCTTCACATTTTCCTTGATTAAATTCATTTTTAAGCGAGTTTTTTTGAAACAGACGCCACAAAAGTTGAATTCTTATATTATATTTCAACTTTTTCGTAACTTTTTTATTTTGACTAAATATTAGATTTTGTTTATTTTAAATTAAGTAAAAGTCTTTTTATACAGCTTTTGTTCTTGTGACAGTTTTTTTTAACTGCTTTAAATTTTAGCAACAATTTCAACTTATTCAAAATTTCAATCCTGATTAATTTTTATCTTTCAAAGTTTTTTAAAATTATTTTATTCAAAGCATACTTTATTTTTAAGAAAATCAAAACAAGCTTATAGAAATCCTTTTACATTCATTCTTTTACAAATCGGACACCTTTTTGATCTCATCACCTCCGATTTGGCTGAAATTAAATTTATGAATTGGTTTCGTAAAATAAGAAGACCCGTGCCTTGAGAAAAAGTTTTGAATTTTTTTCCAAGGAGATATGGACCCATGAGATGTGGACAATTAGCATTGTAGACACATTTTTAATGGCCATATCTCAGGTTTCGTATATAATAGGTGAGGTTATACCGGCGATCCCAGGGGGATCCACTTCGTATAAAATAAAAACTTAAAATTTATTGCATTTTAAAAATAATTAATTGAAATGTTAGGAAATAATATAAACAATTAAGAGTGCTTTTATTCAAGTACTATTACTAACATTTTATTATTATTTTTTATAGTTCATTTAAATTCAGTTTTAAATTTTATTGAGAAATAAAAATTTTTAGGATGGCATTATGTTTTGAAATTTCAAGATTTTTTTTTTTTTACCGCAAAATAAATGTTTCCAGCTTGGTGTTGTTTTCAGAAGTGTCTAAGAAGAATTGATTTATCAGACGCCTTGCACGTTACTCATACGCACCATAACACCAATAAATCAATTTTACACAAAAAATGACACAAAAACTTTTACTTTTTAATTTTAAATTGAATTTATCATTAAATTCTATATAGAAATAAAACTTTTTAGGACGTATGACGTTTTTTTCTTGTGAAAAAAACAAGAATTTTTATTAAATAAATTATTTTCGTGTCATCTCTATTTTTAAATCACATATTTAAAATATTCAATATTCCTTACATTGATTCCAGCACTAGCGATGAAGAAACGTTACATTGTTTTTTTTTTTTTTGTTCTAATAACACTTAGCATACTTGATGTTAGTGACTAAAAATAAGCGCATGAAGTAAAAACTTCCTTTCTTAACTATCCTGCTAAAGAGGAGTCTTATATCAAGTTTAAATCTAGCAATATTCTAATTAAGTAAATTTCAAATAACCGAATCAGTTTTCAGAAAACA
Organism: Teleopsis dalmanni; assembly: GCF_002237135.1. Lineage (NCBI taxonomy): Eukaryota > Metazoa > Arthropoda > Insecta > Diptera > Diopsidae > Teleopsis > Teleopsis dalmanni. Next base: position 49,132,374 of record NC_051848.1, read on the forward strand.
ATTACTTCGTACGGTTTTAACTATGAGAAAGGAAAAATATAATTCTCATTTACTTAGTAATAAAATAAGCATAAAAGTTTCTAAGCATTTGTATAAGTTTGTACTTTTAATATAATTTCTTGTTAAACATTTGGGTTTCGAGTGAAGGTCCTAATAATTCCATTTAGTGACTATTATGTTGTAACTAATTAATTAAAGTTGAAGCTATAATAGCTGCTAAAGCATATATTATAATCAAATCGGCTAACTCAATTGAATGAAAATATATATAGCCAAAAGGTTGATGAAAATTTTATAGAAAAATTTAACTAATAAGCACGGTTGCCACTTGAAAATTTTTTTCTGTACCAAAATTGGTTTAAAAAGGTACCATTTCTGTAAAAAAAGGTCCAAAATTTTTTTATTGTCTTTTTATAAGAAAATACAATTTATATAAAATGTGCAAAAAGTATAAAACAATACAAGTTACATTTATAAAAAAAATTAATTGAAAATATCCACAATAAAGTTGGGTCGCCGAAAATGTACCATTTTTTGAACATGAGTACCAGAGTACCAAACGGAAAAAAAAGTACCAATTTTGGTACTAAAGTACCTTAAGTGGCAACCGTGCTTATAAGATAACTTCAATAACTACTGAACTAATTTAAATGAACTGGGAACTGAACCGTTAAATATATTTTAAATAAAAAAAATATATTGTTTCTAATTAAGACCAGTTCCAATAAGTCAGTGTATATGCACTACATTTATATGATTTGGAGAATCAATTTCAGTGACTCCGAATAGCGTTCCATGCTCGTTTTCAATGAGTCCAAAACTGAATTACTAATTTACATTGGATAAACAAATATATGTTAGATAAATAAATCTGTTTCCATGTACTGAAAAAGAATTTGGAGTTTTTTATAAGTAAATTTAATGATGGGATTAAAACGCCTCGTGATAAAATTTATGCTGATGAATGGTACATTTTCTTTACATAGTGTTGAGGGCAGCACTAAAGTTCGAATTCTATAGTTGACTATTGTTAATTTAGCTATTCTCTTTATTATATCGACTTTAAGAAATCTGAAAAAAAGTAAAGATACGTTTTATACTTGTATCGTTATTTCAATCATCTGGGGTACTTACTTTGTAGTAATAATTATTACTTCTTGTATTTGCTAATGTTGATATTTTTATCTATCTTCAAATAATATGGATTGGCTCTTAATATATGTATATATGTATTTATATTACATATATATTACATATAATATATGTAATATATTAATCTTTCAATAGAGTCCCAACCATTATATATAGTAGTATTATTTATATTTTTAATTAAAATTTTTAAAATTATTCCTTATAAACTTAATTTTATAAATATTGAAATATTATTTTTCATAAATAAATATCTGAGTAATATACAACAATATATGAATAATATAGGACAGATTTTTCTTTGTCTGACGGACAGTATCAACCTTAGTTACGTTTATCCATTTAAGAACCCTATATACAGGAGGTTATGGAATATTTTTATTCTATATAATATGTATACATTCAAGTTAGAAAAAAAAAATATTAAAATAAGTACCTGATGAAAAAAGTCCCAGAATTCTACAAATCAGCACGAAAAATAGGTTGTATGTTCATCATTATTCGCTCACAAATATAAACAAAACTCCGAGCCCGATACACTTTTTAATATAAAAATCTTTTAATAAATGAGGATTCTGATCTCAACACGGATCATTCCGTGTTAGGAGGTAAGTGAAAAGAAGGGCGATTATTTGGGTTAAAGAATGAAAAAGGGAGTTAGACACGTATTCCTAAGGATACGTCTATTCCGTATTAATTTCCTTCAAAGTACCTATGCTCGGGCATCCAGATGAGAGTGTTATCAGTAAGTCGGCTTATTCATCAATTTCTACTCTGTACTCATCAAAGTCTGAGCTAGAACTTTTTGTTAGAGGATTGAAGAAGTTTAGTAGTATATCACTTATTGAATTTTTTTGCACTTGTTTTACTATATTTATAATGTGCTAAGGCTCATGTGAGCAGTTAAATGGTTATATGTAGCGCAACAGTGCAATACATATGATATGACTACCTCATAAGTGGAACTCAAGTACAATTTATTCTGACAGAATAAACGACAAGTTGGCAGTTTTCGTAGGAATACTTTTTTCTTCGATATCAGCTGATTAAATTTATTCTTATCACCATTTCCGACTATTTCGGTGGCTTAATTTAGGAATGAAAATAATAATAAAGTTTAGTTGTAAAGACGAACTCAAAACATGCGTTTTATTTTTATATATATATATATATTTATATACATATAAAATTTTAAATATAAATTATAACTTTCTAATATAGATTTATATCGCCAAGGTTAGTTGGTTATTTTAATAGGCCCCCATATATCTACTTTACATTTTTGAAAAAAACTTCTTTATTATATATTATAAAAAAATATGTTTATTTGTTATTTAAATTTTATCTTTACATATAATTATATCTGTATGATAATATATCGATGATTGCTTAGAATGTCTTATATTAAAATAGTTCGATTCATTAAAAAAATTATGTGGCATACATTTTCTGTGCAAGTTGCACAACTTGCTCGACTTTATCTTGGCTTGAAATACTGAAAGATTGATTTTTATTTAAAAAAATGTTTACATGTTGAAGTACAAATGTACTTAGTCATTTTACAGATATCTATTAATATAACATCTATTTATACATTTATATATATTCGTATTGTATTCGTTTTGAATTGGAAGAACTGTGTGATATTCTGAATTGGCACTTGGTGATAGCCATGAGCTATCATGGCAAAACTTTAATTGAAGAAAATATTAAAAAACGTTCGTTTAAAATTAATTATAGAAAATCTTATAAAAATAAGTTGTTTATAATAATGTTGTGGTCAACTGAAATTATATTGCTTATAAACTAATTGCTAAGTAGTTAATATACGATGAGGCGAATTCTTGATTTCTACGGGTGCAAAAAACAAACTAAATGCTTACAGGGAATCTCAAAAGATTAGGATTTTCATATATTTACAGTCTTAGAGTATGTGTATATGTATGTGTGAGTACGTGCATGCATGTGCTTTGGGAACCTTTTTAAATACTATAAACAGGCTATTGCCTCTTTCGAAACGGTCTGAGAATATTTTACGCTACCACTAAACGAAATAGCACCTGCGACCAAGAGCACCCGGTCATGAACCGTTTTAAAAAATCGTATTTTTCATATATTTAATTGTGTTTTTTCCACTCAGATCTGGCACATTGGACGTTTAAGGATAACTTAACGCTACAACTACACTAACAGGATAACTTAAGAACTCCTGCAACAACAAAAAATAGGACATGACAATTATTTCTTTTAGCTGCTACTATAGCTCAGCTAACCACATAAATCAAATATTGACAGCAGCACTAGTTGTTGTGTTGTTGTTGTTGCTGTTATTAGTGTTAGTATTGTTGTTGTTGTTGTTATTGTTGCTGCAATTATTGATATTGCTGTTTGGATTGACGGAATTATTGCTGCTATTGTTATTGTTACTATTATTATTGTTGACATTATTGTTGTTGGTGTTATTGTTGTTATTGCTATTACTATTGGCCGCATTGCTGCTGCCATTGTTGTTGTTGTTGTTACTATTCGCATTCATTTTTTTATTAACAACAGCTGCAGTACCAGCATTTGAGCTGCTATTGTTAGCCGTGTTGTTGTTGTTAGTTGCTGTACTGTTGATATTGTGTCCACGCAGCAATTCCATATATTGAAACGGCACATGAAAGCTCTGACCTTTATAATCTACCAACAAATGTCCACGACATGTTGATGCACCAACAACACTGACCGTTTCGCCTTTCTTTAGCTGCTCTGTTGGTGGATTAGTGACTGAATCCTCTGGGAAATTCATTTTCATGATGCGACTTTGTGGATAACCAAGCTTTGAATTGCCATTGATGGTATAGGAGCGAGATGGTGGCACAGGCGGTGGACGCTCCTGTTTATTTGAAATGGAATATTTTTCATTGTCCATTATTTTATCCACAGTGTCAACAGTGCAAACGTTATCAGTAATCGGTACATGCATATGAAAAAAAAAGGAGGAGGAAAACATTATTATTTGACAAGCATTGAAAAAATTATTTATAAAGCTAAATAAAAGTGAAGCTAGGTCTATGCAATAACAGTGACAGTAATAAAAGCTAATATCAAGAATAATCTGTCAGTATGCCGAAACCGCAGAACAGTTCTATTGATATTCAGTTCTACGGTCATACTAGGTATATTGACACCAGATGTATGCATAACATTTCCAAGTTTTATTTGTGTACTAAAAACACGTAATTCTCAAAGGAAATTAATTTGTTTTTATTCCAAATATTGACCATCAGGATATTTCGCCCATCTTTTAGAGCAGGGTAGTCCAAAGCACTGCCCACGACCCACGAGCGGGTTTGTGGACCCGCGACATATTTCTAATTTACCATAATTACGCAAAATTTTTTTGTTGGTGTACTCCGGTAAAATCACATTATTTTTTTTTATGATACACCAAATAAATGAATTTAAATTAATAAATTATTAAAACTAAATTTAGCATCATAACCGTATTTTTATTTTTCTTTCAAACAACTATGAACGTATGTATTTGTTTCTGTGGTCCTCCAATCTATACAGTGATTTGTACTGGCCCGCGATCACATCTGGCCTGGATAGCTTTGTTTTAGATAATTCATGAATACCATGCCAAAAAAAAAAACTCTTTATCTTTTGCGACAAACCATTCGTTCCGCCATTTTACAACTTTCTTCAAAATTAATTGCTACACTGCTGATATGCGTGTGGAGCGCTTGTTCCATTGATGCAAGGAGGTGATAGTCGGATGGAAGGATGTCCCATCCAAACGATTTCAATGTGTTTTTCGCTGGTTTTGCTGTGTGAGTCTGGATCGGACACAAAGCATGAACTTCTTGCCCAAATGATTCGGTCTTGGGGTTGAGAGTTCGGGCTCGCCTGCTAGAAGCTATGATTTTTTCCGCCCGTCATAATTCCATATAAAAATTTTGTGTCATTAAATATGATTTTCTATTGTGGCACCGGGGGACTATTTCATAAGTGACTTTGTGATTTTCCGTTCAATTTGACGTTCAATTACCCAGTTTATTGATCTTCCCTTCTTCCGCATTGCTCTTAAACGTCTGCTGATCGCGCTTCACCAATTGCTGTAGAGTTTGTGTTGCATCATCATCCAATAACTCCTGCAACTGCAGGATTTTGGGGTCTACTAAATCACCAACTATAAATTTTTGAAACCATGATTCATAATTTCTAATCGCTGGACCGTATTTAACTGCCTTTTTCTTTTGATTTAATAAGAAAAGCAATGCGTGCTACAAATGTTCTTTGACATGATCACTGAACGATAAAACAAAGACACTAGTTTTTGGCGGACTCTACTTGTGCATGTTTATAATTTGAAGTTAGACGAACAAAATGACGTCCGTGTGAAATCAATACACTACGCGCTTTTTGCTTGCGCTATCTCTTAGTTAAACCGATAAAAACTAATGCATAGACCTGGTATACTGGGAAGTTATGCTAATGAAGTTTTGTTTCATTATAAAGCTTTTGAATATCAAGAGTATGTGACAGTTACCAGAAACCAAGAGAAACCAGGGTATGATATATACTCGTACTTCAAATTTTCATATAGGAATCAGTCAAATTGATAAAATTTTGGTTCTATATAGAGGCCTGAAAGTATCAAGGATATATGTCAGAATCTCAGTTAAAAACTGGACTAGACACATAATTGTACTTAAAAATTACTTGATTATATGAATATATATATTAGTTATATTGGTTATAGATTGTTTTAGATTAATTTCAGACTGCGGGGTTTAAGTCTGCATCCCATTTTTTTCCAAGACGTTTACGTATCTGGCAATAACGGGTTAAAACTCAAAAAATCATATTTAAAAAGGTTAATAAAAAACTAATTTTAAAAAATTTTTCAAGTGTCTTTCTTTTGATAAAGAGAGGAAATTCAGGCTAGAAAAATTACGATAAAAATGTTTATCTGCTTTTTCGTAGCAAGTTCGTTGCAGATATAAAATTCTTATCTCTTAAATTGTAAATGTTTTATAAAGTTAATGGATTAGTCCTAATTTCTCAACTTTAATCTGATATTGCCATTAACCCAGAAATTCAGAAGAGAAGCGGGTTGCAGATTTGGGGTCCACAGTGGAAACATAAAGTCTGACATATTACAGATATATATATATTAAAAACAGAATACACGGTAATGTCATCATATAAATAGAATGAGACAGAATCATACATATTTGTCGAGATGCAAAGTATAGGTGGTTGTTAGAAACTTTACATGCAAATGGATTGTGAAGCAATCGTTTTTAATATAAGTTTCTAAATGTATCAAAACAAACTTATTTAACTAAATATTTTATTCAAATAAGAGCAAGTAATTTATAACCATTTATAAGAAATAGTCTGACTAGGAGACAAACATGTTCTTTAGTAAAAAAAAAGTGAGAGAGAGACAGAGTTGAAAAAAGATTATTAAATTATTTAAATTTCACACAGCACTTTATAAGCGAAACTCCAATTCCAATGATTTATATAGAACATAAACAAAACGATTATATGTTAACTAAAAAAAGTCATTATTATATGGATTAATCCATCGAAATTTGTATAAAACTATTGGTCCTTAACGAATCAAACGGAGTCGGATCTCTAAGTAAAGTTCAAATAGGCATCATGCTAAATAAAAATCAAAGGTTCACTTAAAGTTTTATTTCTGAGACGTCTATCAACTTTTCAAATTATATCATCCAATGCTTATAAAGCATATACGTAAGATTATAGGACATATATGAACATATGATAAAGCTGCCCATATATCTATCTCACTCTGCAAATTCTGCATACGTCGTTATTGCTGATTGACATTTTGTATACAACTCTTATAAACGCTTTTGGACTATTGAATGAAGTCTCAATCCATGAAGTCTCAACCTCAACCTATTGGTCTTAAATTCTTTCTAACATAGATTATTGCTTTTAGTCTTGCTTCTACTGTTGCTGCTGTTATTGTTGGCGTTGCTATGAATAGACAAGCTAATCTCTTACTTACCAAATCTAATCCAAAGATGTTGCAAGTTTGCTGTATAACTTTCGAGTCGCACTTCTCATTCGGATCTGGAGGTGGTGTGCCAGCAATGGGTTGTGGTCTCGGCCGGGTTACAGTGCTCATATTCGTGCTTTTCGCTGATAAACGCGGCACTACGAAGAAAATAACAAATTGAATAAATATTTTATATTACTTTTTTGATTATTTGCGAACTCCTAAGCATTTTTCCGTTTTTTTATATTTTCTTAATGATAACATAGAAAAACACTTGCGTAGGAGTTGATAAATGTGCTTCGATTAGAAGTATACCATTTTCATTTGAGTCCAAACACAGACAACAACATACTTGTGTCCGCACACAATAGGGTTAGTTGAAGTTATATTGTGACAGATTTGCGGATTTAAATATAATAAATAAACAATAAAAACAATTGAAATGCAATCCATCACAGGTACTGAAGTGCAGGTTTTATTGTTAGAGTCAATAATAGAAACTGGGAAAATTAAGGAAAAAGTGAAAGTTATTGGGTCGTAAAAACTCTTATAGAGAGAAATAATCAAGTTATTAAAATTTGATTTAAATTTTCTTAGGAGAAATTAATGGGCAAACAACCCACTTGGATAAACAACCCGAATGAAGAATTTTAGTAATTATGAGTACTTTCTCACTTTTGACTTACATGCATTTGGTGGTCCAACACCGCCACTACCACTACCAGCGTTAACAGGTTTATTTAGTTTATTTGGTGGCACACCCAAAACGCCAGCACGTCTCCGTTTGGTACCACCCATTTTCTTACGCAACTGCCAACCACGCCAAGTCGCCTGTATGAGAGTAGCACTCTTGCGGTGTATTTCAGTGCGTAAATGTTCCAAGTGTTGACGTATGCCTTCGCTTAGGAACACATGTCGCTTGCCAGGTGCCCAGGCTAAAGTGACCGAACCATCAATTACAGGTGGATTCTCCATTGCATATTGCAGTATCAGATTGCAATCCTCCATTGCTTTATCCTCACTACGTCGCAACAAACGGAATGGCGCTAGCATGCGATAGCGTGCATTGAATTGTTTGAAGCGCATGCGATGTGGAAAGCCGGACGCCATCAAGTTGACTGTCTCAAGCACCTGTAAAGCGCGTATTTGCTTAACAACCGTTAAACGCTCAAAACAACCAGCGCTCTCGGTACTATTGCTACGTATGCAACGCACGAAATGCGGTCTAGCATGCACCAATGTACGTAATAAATTGTCCAAGCGTGTGTGAAAGTCTTGCGTTAAAGTGGACACAGGCTCATCACCATTCAGTAGATCTGTGTGTGAAGTAGGTGAAATACGAAAACTAAGACCGCGCGGAACGCTTTGTACTGCGTACAATGCCTTCAACTCCGAACCGAAGAGATGAGTAGCAAAACCAAAGTTGCATGAATGCTTATAGAAAACTGCGACCAAATCGTCTGGCACCACATCGCGATTGGTATCTAGAAAGTCTGTGGCATCATATTCCACACGACCAGAAAAATGACGTATAATAAACATGCGTGGATCGTGTGGCTCAGCGGAGTGTTTCGTCTCCAGACGCGTGGAATTGCGATGTTGGACTTTAATTTTTGTAATATAACTCTCAGCAGTGCCGCGTACTGAGCATTCCGCATCCAACATACTCAACAAACCAGTGCGCAAGGAAGATATCAAATCAATACAAGGCACATTATCTACATAGTCCACTTCAGTGTCACAAACAATACCTTCATCGCGACACGATTCTACAGAGGATTTGAATATATGCGTGTTGTAGAAATGCTGCATAGTTTCAGCGCAAAGATTGATGCATAGATGTTCGAGTTGTGCATGTGGAGAGGGCTCTTCGAAGCCAAACATATCTAAAATTCCAATGAAACCATCAGTGGCATGACGTACGGCGTTATTAAGTGCTGCCATCGATTTGGAACCGGAATTACCGCCAATTGTTGAAGCGTGCTGAGAGGCAACATCAGCTTGATTATGTACCGATTCATTGGAATCGGAGCTTAACGTACCCAATGTAGAACCTAAACGTTTAAGACTATTTGCCCGACGTACTATGGTAGCAACAGTGCGACAATAGAGCGCTTTCGCCAAACAATCGCGTGTCATGTTAGACATGTTAGCATCACAAACTGATTTCACCAATTGACCGCGTGCGTTATGCGTACGTGTGGTGAGGCCACGGAATAAAGCTGCCGGTGGTACACCCAATAAACTGGCAACAGAATTCAATTCTGCTTCGCCTTTGACATCAACCTCAAGACCCTGAAATATAAGAAAATTTATTACTAACTAAAAAAAACAGAAAATAATAAAAAAAGTATTAAATATATATTAAATTTTGAATTCGTTTCTTGACCTGGTTTTTAACAATGTTTTTTATATATTTTATATTCGGCTATAGGTCACGTTTTTGTTAAAATTAAAATTTTAATTAAACGTTTTTTTTAATATTTTTTAATATATTTTATATTTCGTTCTTGAATGTCTGCAATATAGACAATATATAATATAGACAATCTTTATATATAATACTATATAAATTTGAACGAAGATATACATATTGCCGGAAAGTATATAAGATCTGCTTACCAATTTCTATAGAATTAAAAAAAATGCTATTGTATTATAGACATTAACACACAACAACTGTTCCACTCTGTACAGATAATTGGGTCTACTCTATGAGTAACTATTTTTACTACTAATTCAGAAACTTATTAAAATGTGTTTTCCTTAAAACCCATTTTTTGACCTGACATAGAACTGATATGACATCGTAAGTTCTACTTATGGATATGGTACAGACAACGTATGTTGCACGTACTGCATTTTGCAGAGGTTAGATTAGAATTAGGTTAAAAAGATGCGTGCTGACACTTATCAGCACTTCCACTCATAGGCATATATTCCCCTTTGTGATGCCCTCAAAGACTTTGCCGGGAGAGAAAAGTTGATAACCTTTGTTATCTTCGTGTACTATACTTGTTAAACCATTTGGTTTTCCAGATCAAGTTAAGGAAATCCGAAAAGTTTGTTTTCGTTATCTCTGCCAGACTAGTAAAACAGCGTTCCCCAAAATATTGAAATTGCCTTGTCTGTAGTCAAGGCAGAGACACAGAAAGTGGTTGATGAATTTTACTTCCTCTTCATCTTGGCAACTCCTGCGCAATCTACTTATATTTTTCAAAAGTAATGCACAAAATTATTTATTTAATTTATTTTAAGAATTATTTAAATATTTAGACAAATTAGAATAGAAAATCTTCTTTTATTTAATTTCTTAGAATTCTAAAGAAACAAAAAAAAAAACAAAATTACCTATTAAAATATGACAAATAATAAAAATAAAAATAAGTATTAATTCAATAAATCGAAATTGATTGATTTTATCAATCAATATAACTTCAACAACTTCTCTTTAATTTTTATATATCAATTTATTTAATTATTTATTGTCCTATATAGTATAAAATACATTATAATTATTAATATATTATTAATTTGTGGAAAAAATTTTGAAATTCTCGCTCAGAAATGATTGTGGCAACATAAATACTTTCAGTCGTAAATTACCCTTGAAATCCATCACAGCAAGAATTTAAGAAAAATCGTTGCGGTCGCAACGAGATTTGAACTCTGGTTAACAGAAAAAACTTGGCGTAATATTGCCAACCGCTAGCCAATCTTGCTAAATCTTATCATTTTTACTATTGAACATTTGCCTATGGGTTCAAAAATGACTATAAATAAAGTCACAAACCACTTTGTATAAATATAAAATATCCCATTTTATATACCTAAGACAACAACTCAAACTCGCACAGTACAACTAAAAGTCATATGATATCTGAAACGCAAAATTAATTATACCAAAGACACAAACCTAAATTGAATTCAGAAGTACTTTACGCTAACATAAGCCATGAACTAATTATGTAGAAATAGTGTGAAGTACAGTATTAAAAATAAAATTAATAAAGTTTCTATGACGATAAAAATAAAAATAATAAAAATTAATAAAAAAAATAACAAAAAATAATAAAGAAAATAATAAAATAATAATAAAATAATAATAAAATAATAATAAAATAATAATAAAATAATAATAAAAATAATAAGAAAAATAATAAGAAAAATAATAATAATAATAATAAGAAAAATAATAAGAAAAATAATAAGAAAAATAATTAGAAAAATAATAAAAAATAATAAACAAAATAACAAAAAATAATAGTAAAAAATAATTATAAAATAATAAAAAAATAAAACCAATCAAGAGAAGAATTAAATAAAATTAACCTAGTAATAATGTAAAAAAAAATAAATTTAAAATAATAATAAAATAATAATAAAATAATAATATAATAATAATAAAAGAATAATAAAATAATAAAAAAATAATAAAATAATTATAAAATAATTATAAGATAATTATAAGATAATAAATAATAATATATAAGATAAAAATAAGATAAGATAATAGATAAGATAATAATAAAATAAAATAATATAAATTGAAAAAAAAAAATTATGATATAATAATAATATAACAGACCATTAAAATAATTAATTATATATCAATATCCTAATAAACTATTGAATACAATAAATTTTTTGTATTCATTTTATTACGTTAATAATTTCTATACATAAGAAAGAACAAATCATGCAACAAATAATGCCTCTACGAATAGAATAGTTTTGAAATTTAACAATTAAAAATAAAAAATATAATTAATTAATTAATTCAATTATTCTACAGCTGGTTTATGATTTCGTTCTAATATATAAATACAGCAAGTAAAATTGTTAATAAAAACTTTCATAGCAAAAGTAACAAAACTCCAGCAAAAATATGCGAACATAAAAAGTCAAGTACGGCTTTGGATCAGTTGGTTAAGGTGCGCTGATTCTGAGCTTCATATTTGGCAGGACCCGAGTTCGATTCCTGGTACTTGCAGTCTCAAAAATAATTATTTACGAATAATTAAATATAAGAATTATTTCCAAGACCACTGATGAAGGGTATTTGGCAATACTCGAAACAGCTGTATGGTCAGCCAAAAATTCAATTAATTAAAATAATTTAAAAAATAAATTTTTGTTGTTGTTTCACTTCTGTTCGAAAACCTCTTTATGTTAATAAATTTCTAAATTTAATTTACCTATAATTTAATATAACATTTATTGACTGTTACGCGGTACGAAGTTCGCGGGGTCACCCAGTATAACAATAAAATAATAATAATTAAATAATAATAATTAAATAATAATAATTAAATAATAATTAATTAGTAATAACACGTAAATAAAATAATTATTAATAAATTATTATTACGACCAATATTCAATACGTTTTAAGTGTAAGTGTTTAAGTGTTTATAAGTGTGATTTTTACTTAAAAAAGCATTTTTAATTTTTATATGTTAAATTAACGATCTAAGACTAGTAATAATTTAAAAAAAAAGTATAAAATAATTATAAAATTCTAATAGAACAATGTTAATTAAAAAGTAAGAAGATAATAATTTAAATAATAATAAAATAAAATAATAATAATAAATAATAATATAATAATAAAAAAATATTCAAATTTTAATAATATAATACTTAATTATAATAAAAAGACAATAAAATGTTAATAAAAAAGATTATAAAATAATAATATAATAATTAAATAGTAATAAAACATCAATAAAATAATTATAAATTCTAATAGAACAATGTTATTCAAGATTAATAAGATAATAATATAATAATAAATGAAATAATAATAAAAATGAAATAATAATAATAAAATGAAATAATAATAATAAAATGAAATAATAATAATAAAATTCAAAATTAATAATAAAAGATTAAATTAAAATAAAAAAATCAATAAAATATTAATAAAAAAAATAATAAAATAATAATAAAATAACAATAAAACAATAAGAAATAATAATTAAATAATAACAATAATATAAACTGATGAATTTGTATTTATTTATATACTTATATATGCTGCATTTAAATATAAACTGTATATGCAAAAAAGTCTCCGGATTTTTTAATAAACACAAAACATCATCAATCAATAACAATCCAGGTGCAATACAACTTGATATATTACGGTAGTTTCAGTCCTCCATATCTTTTTCGTAGGGTGATTGAGATATGGCCTTCAACTCGATCAACGAATTTTCTTTTATAACCGCAATCGACAATGTTAGGCGCCTATTTTGATTGATCTATTATATTCGCTAAGGTTTATTATGAAAAACTGATGCACAGTGATTATACAGGCTTTGTATAATCGCTAATCCTACAGAATAACAAATCTAACTAAAATACTGTATAGTCTCGTCTACGTGACTTTTTGAAATTGTAAATTCCGAATACTTCTTACACAAAAATATAAAAGTGTAAAGAAAAAAATATATTACCTGTCCATCAATAAACTGTACATTTCCCAGAAGCAACACAGCAGCTAGAACACGTACAACATCCAAAAATGGAATACCAAGTATACCTAAGCATTGTTTCCAAGCCTGAAATCTGCTAGCATCCTCTTGATCATTTTGTCCCAAATCACCACTTTGTAGGTAACGCAAATTAGCTGTTGAATAGCCTTCTAAATTCAATTTGATGCGTTCCTCTCTACTAAGACCAGCTAACATCTGATAGAATATGTGATAATTTTTCTCCTTTGGCAATGGACGTATAACACGTGTCTGATCCAAAAAATAGCAATGTATCTTAGTACGATAGAGAGCGCCATCGGTGACTTGGACTTCAATAAATTGTCCGATTCGACTTGATTCGGAATTTGTGGTAGTTTTAGCTGAGCCCAATGATCGTAGCACGGTAAAAGCGGCAGCTAAGTGTTTAAAGGCATCCGTTTCAGGACCACCACCGGCAACAGCAAATAGTTGCCGTAAGAGTAGCATCGAGCAATGTGTCTTACCAGCACCAGATGTACCAGATAATATTATTGCTTGCGGATAGCCGGTTTCTGCTTGCTGGCGTACAGCTTCTTGTACTATTTTACGCAATTGCGGTGCTAATGGCAGTGAACGTGTGGATGAAAGTGTCAATGGATTGCCAACATTTAAGTAGGGATTTATTGATAATAGTATGGGTCCAACATTAGTCTGAAAAACGTAACGAAAAATTATATATAATTATTAAAATTATATGATTATTATAATACTAATAATATTATTTTTAGGAGATTTTAATTTTAGGGAGATTATCAAATCAAATTAAATACTGTAGAATTAAATCGAAAGGATTGGAACGACTAATAAATCTATCAGAGATATATATCGACGTATCTATACCGTCGAATTTCCTGATTACTAGAATGAAGTTTTCACAATGCTGTGGAAATCTTCTCCATTCATTCCTAAAATAAAAGGTGGTTAAGTGGATTCAAGTCTCACACGGTGGCTTTCAATGCTTTTACCTACTGTCAAAAAAAAAAATCGAATTTGCAGTTGAATCGTCCTTTTTATCCTTTGTGGGTGATATATGAAACTTGATGAAACTTGGATATGGTTGGAGCTGTTACCCAAAATTAGCCAAAGTTCTTAAGTTGAATGTTGGGCTTAAGTTACAAGATAAGATTGAGTTTTATGCAGCCATTCCAACCCTATAAAGAAACTCTAGTTATTATTAACTGATTTAAATGAAGTCACTTCTTCTCTATTTTCCAAAATAAAGGATATCTTTCAGTCGTTAATGGAACATTGCGTCTACAACTATCACCTACCAGAATTACTTTACTATAAATTAAAAAACATGTCTCCATAAAATGTTGCAAAGTAAAAATTGTTAATTTGTTTATTACATTCCAGATCGGCAACGATGATCATTGCCAACATTCGAATTGAATACCAAACTAGTTGCGGTGCATAAATTTTGATCAAATCTCTTATTAATCCATTTGTGTGTGATAATCATTAAAAGCGTCTGACGCACTTCAAATTCAAACCCATACCGAATACCGAAAACCGAAAGCCGCAATAAAATCATTTTTCCTTATGTTTCGTACAAGTAAAACAAGACAACGCCGAAGTGGAAGAAACCAATCCGCGCATGCGTGCCGAATGCATTTCAGACAGCAACTCAAGCTGCAGCCAACGCGTATAAAAATCCGAATTAATTACTGCAATTTAGTTGCGCCAGCAAAATTATTGAAGGCGCGTCGAAAAGTCAATATAAGCTCGGCCTGAACCAGTTGCCTTCCATTTTGTATGCAACTTTGTAAGTCGCCCGACGGTGAATGTTTTGTTGACACTTACAGTGTTTAAAAACCGTGCAGCGCGTAGACCAAGCGACGTTTCACAAAACCGTTTACGACAATTCTCGCCGGCTGCTGCTTCTGTGACTTCTGTGGCCTCAGCTACTGCAGAGCTGCGTTACGACTGCAATTCAAGAGGTATGACACAAATCCCACTGATGTGTTAATTGCCATGGCCAACTTTTAAAGTGACCAAATAAAGGGAGTCACAACTCGGCTCTCGGCTTTCGGTTTTACAAATTTATTGTAGTTAAATCGGACGGTGGACAGGCAGTGAATCAATCACTGCAAAATGCAATGCGAGCACAGACTACGGAAATACAAATACTTTTTCTCTCATCTGCATAAATACATATACTCTTCACAACTTGTTGTTTTACCCTGTATTCACATTTCTTACTCTTAAAGGCCAGTCGATAAGGTTAATGCACATTTGTCGCAATTGCATTGCGTCTTTCAACGGACGCCGAGAGTGTCAAGTAAGAGGAGGTGCTTCCGAGATAGACTTCTCTGTCATTATTACGGGCTATTAGTTAATACCGCAAATCTATAAGTATGCAGAAATTAACCGTGTTCGAATTGCCGTTCTAATGCTGTGCAAATAATTGTGTTTTTAAGTCCATTAAAATGATAAAATACTCAAGTAAAATCAATTTATAGAGCAATCATATCAATTTATAACTATTTCTGCACCGAAGAGTATAAATAAAAAAATAGCTGAAGAAATTCGAATAATTATTGGTATTTAAAGATTTACAAAGTCAATGCAAAGAGTTGCATGTTGCTTAAGCTAAATGTGTCTTGTCATTTGAAAAAGAATCATAAACAGTAGATAGTTCAAAGACCAAACACTAATATTCACCAGTTAGAAATTGCACAAAGCCAGGCTCTGAGAAGACTTTTCAAAGTTTCTTGGTACATTAGGACGTATGACATCCTCAGGGACCTCAAGATTGATCCCATCAAAAAATGCATAAAGGATAGAACCCTGAAATTATTTGCGAAATCTGACAGACTTACTAACACCGCGTTATCAAATCTCAGAATGGTTACAGGCTCCTCGGGGAGGTATGCAGATCTGAGGTCAATCATTGCTTAGTCTGATGAAGTGATAAACAATAATCCAGTCAAGGCGCAAAGAGGGGTTTTGAAGAAACCTCGCAGTTAATAGAGAATAAAAGTGCTCAGGTGCACTGACTCAACTAGCCTCAACATAATCGTAGTACCAGATATTACCATCTCTGGTCAAATGTCGCACGCTGGGACAACACCTACTACCATGCACACTTCTTACATAAGTGTCGGAGTGGCACCGGGATTTTAGTAGTCTCTTTGAGAGGTATGCCTACCGTGGGAATACTTTAACATCTTTACCGCAGGGAGGGAAGAAAATACAAATGAGGTATAATTTGTTATCAAGCAGCGCCGACATTGTGTTAACTCAACGTGTTAACCTGAAAAAGACATGGCTATGGCGATTTCGCCAGATAACCGGTCCCTAGTCCGGTCCTTATTTCACTGTTGACTGAAGTCTTAACGTAATTGTAAAGACGAACCCGGTCTTTAGTCTGTAGATTATCGCAAGTGTCGCGTCAAAAAAAAGTGCTTTCACTACAAGTAACTAATTCCTCAAAAATTTTGGTCCATAGAATTGATTGACTGAACAAATTTTTGCAAGACTGTCTGCAGACCTAATACTATTAATTCCTGTATGACCACGTACCCAGCAAATTACTACCAAGTTTGTTTTGGAAATTTTTTTTTTTTGGTTGTAAAATTGCCACTATTCCAAATTACTAGATTACCGAGTAATTAGATTAATATACCTAATATGCCGTTAGATATATTAATTTCTCAGTAAAATAGCATCTGATAATTATAATTATTAGTAATATAAACTATCTTTCGATAGCCTTGAAAGATCGGAAATAAAAAACTACGAATATACCAGACAATAATAAAACCGGTAGCTACATATGGTTCAGAAACATGGACAATGACGAAGACGGACGAAGAAGTTTTAAAAATTTTCAAAAGAAAAATAGTTCGCCAGTCCAAATTGATGCAAAAACTTTTCAAAGCAATGAAAATATAGTGAGATACATTAAGCTACAATGGTAACAATGGGCTGCTCATGTAGTAAGAATTGAACCGGAGAGAAAGCCGAGTAATATATATAACGCAAAGCCGATGACAAACAGGTACAGAGGTGGGCCGAGAACATGATGAGATGAGAACGTAAATGGTGCTGCAACAACAATTCGACTACTGAACTCTAATCAGTATTCTAATGAAATTGTTTAGTCATGACAACCTGGGTGTCATTTTAATGTAACATATTTTCCATGCCTTCAAAACAAACAAGGACAATGTTTTTGAAGAATAGATGAAAAATAAAACCTAAACGTTGTTAGCACTCGAGTCAATATCTATCGTTTTAACCTAACGTTCCTGAAACAAGGACATCAGTGCTAACAATGAATAATTAAAAATTCTCGTTACTTTTTGATCATACCTCTCCCCTACAAGTATTTTCGTACAACATAGACTTGAGGCTAAGGGTACAGGAAATTGTTGACTTAAAAATAAAAAGCAAGTCTCTTTATGGTAAAATTTAAAACCTTATTCCAAAAAAAAAAGAAAACAATACTGAATATCCTGTTCGCGGGTTAATTTCTCCCATTTCTCCCATCGCTAAAAAGAAACAATTTAGCTTTTTCAAGAGGTTTTAGTACCTTTTATTTTTTTACTAGCATTAGCGCATGAGGATTATAAAAATATGTTCCCGTGCAGATGAAAAGAAAAGAGCATAGAGGGCTCTTTTGTATATAATATATATAAATATTATTGAAGAATAAAGAATTAAAAACTTACAAAGTAACCATGTTCATTGAAACGTGCTTGCAGTGTTCTCATTACAGCATCTTCGGTGAGTGGTCCTGGTAGGTGTATAAGATCCTCCAGTTCATATGGCTGCTTATAGGTATGGGTATTATGATTAGTATGATTGAAATGATTTCTGTGATGTACGACATTTCCGATATTGTTATTGTGATGATTACTGTGTTTATTGTTGTTACTGGCATTAGAGTGACCTAGTCTAGGAGGCGGTTGTATACCATTGGCAGTTGTAACAGCAGCACTTGCACTTGAAAATCCAAAAGGAAAAGTGGTAATGTTGTGACATGGATTAACATGTTTCTGAACCGGTAGAAATGGACTACTATGATTGTTTATGTGTGTATTGTGATGTGATGACGAACGCATTGGTAATGTATTCGTTGAATGCGGCTTTGATGATGGCATGACCAAAACATTTGTGTCGGGAAAACCGTGTGCAGATGTTTGAGCTAAAAAGAGTAAGTATAGATTTATGGGTTCCAATCATATTAGTAAGATTTTATCTTCTTTTCTTTTTTTTTTTTTGATTTTTGTTTGTTTCTTATGTATGTAATGTAGCTAAAACGTACCAGCTGCCTTCTCGCTAATCTGATGCGGTAATGGATGTGGAATGGATGTGTTACGTGCTGAGACTATGCCTGAAGCTGTTGAATTATGTGGCAATGTATGACTAAATGTGTGTGAAGTCTAAACCAGAAAATTTATTAGTGAGTTACTTAATTAGTTAATAAATGTGAGTTAATAAATATTAACGCCATGGAACCAGAGTTTACCTTATTATTGGCAATTATGTGATTAGTGTGATTGGCAGTAGATGGCGTTAAAGTGGCATTACTTAAGTTATTATTTGTATTTGTATTATTTAATGCAGATATTATATTTGCATGATGTTGTTGTTGTACTGTACTATTACCATTTATTAATGCTGTACTGGCAGTCGTTGATTTCGTTGTTGCGAGGGCGTTGGCAAGTATACTATTGTTGGTGGTATTGTTATTTGTATTATTATTGTTAGCATTGCTGCTGTTGCTATTAATATTGTTATGATTTAAATTAAGATTTGGACTGGATGCATTTAAATTAAGGTCAGCAGCAATGGGGCCGGATTGTGTTGCATTTAATGTAGCACCAGCATTAGTAGCACCGGTGCCAGTACCACCAACACCCTGTCCTTGCCCAACATGTAGGCGATTTCGCAGTGTGACTAATTCGGTGCTCAGACTCTTTAGTCGTTGCTGTAGGTGCACTGCTTCATTGGATGATGAAGCGTCTGTAAGATATAAAAAAAAGATTTAACTTATTAAACATACGAGTAACACGTTAAAAACATTTAAGAAAACGATTAAACTCTGGTTATATTGCGTAGTTGACATTTAATAGATTTTATGATACGTGTAAATAATTCATTAATTTTTAGTAATCATCGCAGATCATTTGATATTATTATAGTTATCCTAGTGATGTTTTAAATCGATTTTTAGCTGTTCGATTAAACTCTTATAGGATGCTAAATTGGGCTCTATTTTAAAACTATTTAATATTTGTGAACTGACGATCTACCGTATACCTCCTAATTTTCAACAAAATCTATTTTTCATACACTTAGACAATAGTGATATTTTGTACAAGCTACGATTTTCGATGTAGATTAATTCTTCTTCTTCTTAGTTGGCCATTACAGACGTGAATCGTCCTTGGCCACGTCGAATGGACTCCGCCAGCCAGCCCTATTAGTTGTTTGCTGTCGCCAGTTGAAAGTACCGAGTGCCCCTAATTCGTTGATTATCTAGTCCTTCCACAGAAGATGCAAACGTCCCCACCTGCGGGTACCGAATGAAACACCTTTTTAGCCGGAGCATTTTCTTCCATTCGCACGACATGATCAAGCCAGCGAAGCCGCTGAATTTTTATGCGCTAAACTATGTCATTGGCGTGGTATAGCTCATAGAGATGTAGATTAATACTCTAATAAAATATACTTAAAAAAATACTGCAAAGAACTTATTTCAATAAAGTCTTTCCTTTAAGAGATTTCTAAACTAAGAACTCTGAACGGTGTTCACTCATTATTACACCCCAATTGCATGAAAATTAGAATTTGTTGGTAATTAAAAGATATACGATAAATTGTTATTTCACAAATATTATAATGTTGTAAGACCCTACAAAAACGAAGCAGAATACTTAGAAAGCTCTTAAGATATGCTAAGGGATAAATTTGCAGAAGTGTCTGTTTATCCACTTGGCCGGTGCCCATTGAAACCTGTCAACATATTATCTATGATAAAAAAATCAAATAGCACAATGACTGTGGTATATGGTATTATTCTATGCCCTATGAAAGTTCAAAATTTCAGGTAGCATATTTTATGAAGTCATTTCTAAGAAATAATAAAGTATGATATAAATTAACATTTATATTATGTAGATATCAACAATTTTCAATACAATAAGGAGAAATCGGAGAACTTTAATAATAAAATAGTTTGGTACGTGAAAAATCATGATTGAATTCCACAACACTGTTTTAGATGATGGATGAGTAGAAAGGTACGAGTTTCTCGCGACCACAGAAAACAATAAAGAAAAGCCTCGGGGAAACTCGAAGTAAATAAACGGCATGAAGATAAAATTCTGAAGCCATCTCCAATGTGCATACCAGCAGTACATAATATTAGTAAAACGATACCATATATGAACATTTACAGGTAATATTTCATCGTACGGCTGTCGAAGAGTATAGCCAAGGCAATTATATTTCCGACGCTTGAGTTGTTTGTTGATACCATATAGGTTTGTTCGTTGAAGTAATTCCTTATTTAAAATTATGCGTGGCTATCAAGTTCTCAAAATATTACGCAGGCATCTGTTGGTAAAGCTTTAAAGTTTTCTTTGTATTTCACTGTTCACCAACCAAGTTTCTGACCCATACAATAGAACGGATTTCACACAGATATTGTAAATATGAATTTTTATTTGACAAGATACTTCATTTAAGCTCCATACACTACGAAGATTACTGAACAGTACTCTGGATTTTGATATTATGCTATCTACATCTCCTGTTGCACCTCCATGTGCATTAATGTAGCTCTACAATCGATTGTAAAAGGAGTTATTAATGTACTCTTGACGATGTGTGTTTTGATTTTAGTAACATTAACACATTATCCAACCCTAGTCGCGAGTTTTACTACATCATTGATTTTTGCTTGTAGGTTTTCTCTTTTCGAAGAGACAAGCAATAAGCCATCAGCGTAATCCAGATTTTCAAGGTGTTGGTAAACTTTCCAAACTATCCTTCTCTTTTCATAAATAACTCTTTTGAGGACAGCATCAGGAGTAATTGCAAATATCAACGGTTAAAGCAAGCACCCTTACTTTACACCAGTGAGCGTAAAAAACTGTCATCTACATTGTCGTTGTATATGACTCGAGCACTGGCCTCATAGTGTTGAATGTTAATTAAATTTTCTATTTTTTCTGGCGCCTCTATGCTTCTTAGCGCTGGCCATATAACTGCTGAAATATTTTTGCTATATATAACAAAAACCCTCATAGCAAATCAGAATATAGCTTGGATCTTATAAAGCCAATATCACAACACGAGACGCTAAACATTGTTCAAACTTCTTTTATACAAACTGCTGGAATCAAAATTTTGTTTGACAGAAGATATATTATGAAAATATATACTCAATAAGTACGATAAAATTTTTTTCAGTTTTAGTACTAAACACCCCTGGTAGGGTTTAAGAACAAATCGAAATAATTGTAAATAGTTATAGTGAATAATAAATACATGATATTGTCGAAGATAGTAAATTAACTTAATCCAAAACTCATAGAACTCCACAGCTATATAGTGAATACGAAAGCTCTTCTTTGCCCTAAAGGCTTGCCTCAGATGATCTACAGTTTGGTGTTTTTTAGTTCCGACCTTACTTTTTAAAACACCCCAGACCGAGAAATCTAAAAGATTTATATCAGTGCCCACTGTGTTGATGGTATAAAGCACGAAACGTTGTTTTTCAGCCATCTGCCCAGAGCTTTAGTCAAATCGTTAGATTTGAACGTTTATTTTTACCCCACGGTCGATGAACACGAACGTAGAGCGTCCATCGACAGTTACGGCTGCTCACACCATTACCATCGGTGGCGCCTGCTTTCTGGGGGCCATTCATATGTTTAAATTTTCAGCTGACCTCTCTGACAAGTGAACTCGATCATTTTGCTTGTTCACGTACTGCTCAACAACGAGCAGCCAAACCAACTCTTTGGCTCTAACTTTTTTGTTCATCGGTAAGATCATGTATGTTACTTTAATCAACTTCAATGGTTTAAGTCGGAGCTCATGTTGCATCCTTTCTTGCGATACGTTTAACTCCTTTGCCATTTGATAGCAGCTACGATAAGGGTTTCGCTCAATTCGCTTCTTCAATTTACGAATTATTTCTGATGTTGTTACTGTATTTTTTAGTTTTGGTCCACTTCCTAGGCATCAGGCAACGCTTCCAGTATCACGGTATCGAGCTATGGTACGAGACAGAAATGATTTGTTAACATTTAGGTGCTGGAGGGTTCGAACGATAGTCACTTGTGTTTTTTCAGCCAAATATAAAGTAATCCCACTAGCATGTTTGAACTCCATCACATACAACTTCTTTTCTACAACACAAAAATCAAAATGCCTTCACCATTTAGATGATCCACTATAATAAAAGCTCCGTTGAATTCTAATAATAAGTTATTCAGATGATTTTATAGAAACATACCTTGCAGCTCAGCATATATTCCTATAGGAAGATACTAACTATGGTAGAAGACTTCGCAGGACTTAAACAAAGCAAAGCACTGATCTAACCGTACTCCTACAAAAATATTCTTAAATTTAATTTAAGAAGGTAATTTAAGATTGATAACAGTTTTCATTACGGAACATTATGGTCTGAAATATCACGATTATCTGTTAAGGCGGAATGCAGATTATGTCACGAAAATGAGGAAACTACTATGCATATTTTTTGTGACTGTCCAGCTTTAACAAAGCACAGAAGAAACTTATTTCGTATGGTATTTCTGTGACCAGAACAGATTAAGAGCTCTTCTCTGAATTTAGTACTGGACTTTATTCACAAAGCTTTGTGTAATCAATAGTGAAATTGATACAATAGGACTCTTCTGACCGCAGTGCCGGCTGTTGAGTGATTTCACGTCAATAATTTTAATAATACAATAATAAATAACTATGTTTTACATAAACAGACATTTATATTAATCGTGCACAATTGCTTGTCCTACATTTTCATTTTTATGTAAAGTGTATTCTTTTAAACAGAAAGTTCACTTAATAAAAATAACGACTTATTCCAGCGATGTTCTTTAAAAAGAGCTTTCACTATATATTATATATTAAGATATGTCATAGCGATGAGACGTTAAGACAGGATATCTGACAAAATACCTCTCATTATTGCGATGAGACGTTAAGACGATGAGATATCTGACAATATACCTTCCACGACTCATATTTAAAATTTGAAATTATTTGATTGGGATTGTGCCACGAAAGATGTCACGTGTATACAATCCATACAATTTCTTATCGTAAGGGTTTAAGCTTTCACTACAGATATTATGGCAGGATATTAGGATGGATTGTGCCTATATATAACAATACAACTCTCATAAGTCCATTTTAGGGTTTTAGTCAATAATGAAACGTTTCTGATTAGGATTGTGCTAGAGTTGATGTCATATATAAGTATTCAGGCTATCTTCTACCATAGAAGTTCAAGGTTCCCGACGATGCACTTAAGCGAAACAAACGAGTACTGGAAAAATGTTAATAAATTCCTACACTCTTTACTTAAACCAAATATATTTTTTTTCTGATGTTATTTTAAAATTAACAGTTTTATTTTTAGCAAAGTTGTTCTCAACTTTGGTATGTGGAAGTTTAATGACTTTTTGAATAGAAAAACAAATGGTATTTTAGTATCACTGATCCAACAGATGTTGTTGAAATATTTATTGCTGTTGTTTGCAATGCAAATTTGTGTTGATTAAATATCTCCATTAAATGATTAGCCAGATAAACTCATTGATTATCTCCAGCAAATACAAGTATTTAGACAGACGGTCTTGTGCCGATTTTGCGGGCGACCATAAAAAGTTTCGATTTGCATAACAAAGCGGAATGTTAAACATCAATTTAAATGCAAATAAAATAACATACATACGAGCAGGTATACTCTTACGTATCTATATATACGACTTGGTAGTTATAATTAGAAAAAGTTAGAATAAAAAAGTAGCTGTTTCTGCCGCAAGGCAAGTGCAAAACAATGGCAGCAAAAAATACTGAATTTAATTAGCCAAAGACGAACTTTCCAATGAGCAAAATTTGTACCTCACGAAAGTCACGAAGATAGGGAAATGTAAGAAGTGACGTCGCCAGTCGAAGAAGATTACTATTCTCCTTCTTCTGGGCAAGATTTTGGCTTTTTAGTGTCCCAGATCTGCATAATTTTGTATATCTTCTTTAACTATTTTATTCTAAAATAAAAATCGATTTATCATCGTTGATATTTACTTTATTCCATTTGTTGCTTTGTTGATGTGCTGTGTATTGTTCGATTGTTGCTGCTCTGGTAGTGTAATAAAAATTCAAAAACTTGTTAAATCAACTTTTCTTCAACCCAACATTTGAAGCAAAGCCCAAAAAAAAATAAGTAAAAAATTTAACTTTGAAGTGGAGTACATACTCGCATACATAGAGGTTTTTGGAACAACACAGAGATTGTTTATGTACCTCAGCCAATTAAAGGAATCTTTAAGTCAATTAACAGTTAAACAAGAATACTGGTATGAAATTGTTTTAAATAACTACAATTTTGAATGGTTTTTTCCACTACTGACCATTTTTATTTATCGACGTCGTTATTGTTCCCACAATCTAGTATTGAAACCTGGCTTTTGCTTAAGAAATAGATGCATTTGTCACGGTAAAAAAAATGAATATGAAGATTAACCAAAAGTAAATGAACTGACAAATGTTTATCATAGAAAATAGAAAGATAAAACTCAATAAGAGACTAACATATATATAATAGTAAAAGGATAAGAACACAAAGTCATCCAGAATCCATTATCCTCAGCTGCATATATTAGCTCACATTATTCAATAAGAAATTTAAAATAAATTTATGATGTCCAAGTTTATTTACTTTTATATATATTTCTATTTATTTCTTGAAATGGTGTTTACTACTTGCAAAGTCAGAAGACGACATGGACGTACTTTCAAAAACGTTTACTAAACTAAAGTCCCTCACGAGCAATCCAACCATTCCAATGTTTTTTTACTATTTAAATGACTTTTCTGTAGAAAACTATTTTAGTTAATGATTTATGTTTCTGCTACGATATTTAATTCTTTACAGGGGGTAAATATTATTCCCTGGAGTATTCTTTTTAGGTCTGAAATAGTCTCTGGATCTGCGTTAGAACAGATCGCATAAACATGGAACTTCGTTACGGCAGAAAATTCGAAATCCTCATTCCCGATTAATTGGACTGGAAAAATGGCACTCTTGGTTTAGAACAATAAGTGATTTCGTGACACTCCGACGGTTCAAAAATTAAAGAAGGAGTTGGTGCAGGGATATTTGGTTGTAACACAAGAATCTCGTTTGCACTAGGTATATGGCCCACTATCTTCCAAGCGAAGGTTTTCGCCAACGAGGTTTGCGCTCGTATCAACATTAGTAATGTGTTAAAAGGCACCCGTATCTGTATTAACTCAGATAGTCAAGCAGCTATCAAAGCATTATCCTCTTGGAAGTTTTCCTCAAAGCTGCTGTTACACAGCTATGACACGTTGTAGCAACTGGCAAGTAAAAACAAAGTGAAGCTTTGATGAGTGCCTGGTCACACAGGAATCAATGGTAATGAGTCTGCAGACAATCTTACAACGTCAGGATCTGCCATTCAACTCTATGGACCAGAGCCATATTGTAGATTAAGCTTTTTTACAATTTTTTTTATAATATTCTTAAAGTAAACAATGAACAAAATACCGTACGCATCCCAAAATGCAGTCAAAATCGTTCTGGTTGACAGTTGTATTTTTGATAGATTTAAGCGATTTTCATCGGTTATTGTATACTTAGCTCATTGCTGATTTAGCTCTGGAATACGGTACCTTATCCATGTTTTATGGATTGTTACCTACTCTATAAAGCAATGACTTTTTGTTCTGAAACAAATACTAATACAAATACTGTTAAGAATCGTCAAGATGTGTTTATTTTTTGGCAAACGTAGAATTTATGTCGAATACAAATTTCCATCGCACGCATGTTTTTATGAACTAAAGTCTATATTTCATTCCAAAATCTTGAAAGTATCAGCTAGTGCTAAAAATTTACTTTATAGTCATTAAAAATGATTTATGAGCCTTTTTAATGTTGTTCGGAGTAACCACCGTATTCCGGTTGAGTTTTGTCGTGCCTGTAGGGTCTTGTGTAAGCTCAGCAAATCGCCGACATATAATCAATTTTAATGAAAAAGACTCACCATAACACTTTTTAAGCCACTATTGAACGTTTTTTCTGACGTTAATAAAACACACGATATTCAGACTTTTCAATTGCCTTGAAAAATGAAAAAGTGCGTCACTCAAACCGCTGTTACATGCCAACTGAAAATCAGATTGTTATGAAATTTTGACTTACACCATTTACAAGTCGCCACTTTGCAAAAATTTTTGAGATTTACCAATAGTAACACTATCTATATGTCATCTCATGAACTGATTAGCTGAAATAATATGTGATCCACTAAGATTTTGAGAGTTAGTTGAAACATGAAAATACATAATTAATTTAAAGTGAAGTGGTTTTGAATATAAAGCAAAAGTTAAAAACATGAAAGACGACATTGAAATGTTTATATTCATCAAATAAGCAAAAACTAAGAGGGAAACTGAGTGCCAAATGAAGGAAAAGGAAACAATTCACTAACATACCTGGGTTCAAAAACCACATTTAATTTAGCAGAAACTTAGATACACATTACATAGAGTTTTTGAAAATAACTAGAAAAAGTTTTTAATCGAAGTCATATCGAAATCAAGAACCAGAGAACACTATAGTTCTCTTGATCAAGATCAGTTAAAGAAAAGTTCTCATTAACGGACATCTCTCTTAACCATGCAATGTTTCTATTCTTGTTTTGATTTCTTAAACAAAGTACACTATTTTAGAAGGACAATTCTCTTAATCGGATAGCATTGCTGACAATTGAAAGGGTAAGGGAACTATATCATTAAAAGCATTTGTTGCCACAAAATGGAAATCCGCTCAGTTAAATTTTAAATATCTATACGTTTTTATATTTTAATTACTATATAATCAAAGTGGTTGATATAACATTAAATAGTAAAAAGTATTTTATTAGAATATGTATATATATATTTAAGTGGACTAAAACAAGTTTGGTCTGATATATGTATGATATATATATATAAATATGGGTCATCCTTACTTTTTAATAAGTTCATTTCACCAGTTTATAAAGATAAAAAACTGTGTATATTCGTCCTGACTGTCCAGCTTTAACAACGCACAGAAGAAACTTATTTCATATGGTATTTCTCTCACTAAAACAGATTAAGAGCTTTTCTCTAGATTTAGTTCTGGACTTTGTTTACAAAGCTTTAAAGAGATTTGTATAATCAATAGTGCAATTGGTACAATATGACTCTTCTGTCCGCAGTACCGGCAGTTGGGCAATATCACGTCAATTATTTTAATAATAATAAAATAATAAGATAAAAAAACACATTTTACTATTTACCATATTTAGATTTAAGAACTGTTGTTTAACTATAGTGAGGCATAAGTGTCACTTACTGCTGGCCAAAACTGTTCGTTCGACAACGTGGATCGTTTGACAGCATACAGAGATTTCTTATATCTCAAAGTGCACGTTATACTTTCTAAATACAGTCAAATGAAACTCTTACACCGTAACTAAGCTCTCTAAATTTTTCCTTGACCGTCGCTTAGTATCATTAAATAAACTTTTTCTATTTTATTGGCAGTTTCCCAGTACGGTATTTATTAACCTAACTGGCATGACTGTTTGCTTCTTAGAACAATTTAAAGCTTCTTTCACAAAGACTGGAAATTAGAAATGACATACAAATTTTTAAATTAATGTTGACAGCAAAAATAATTAATAATTAATTTTAAGGTGCAAAAAACACCTTTACTTTTAATATTTGCTTTATGTTCCGACACAAACTTTTGGAATGCGTTTTTTCTCCTTCATTATTTTACACCTGTCCAAGGATAATAAACATCACATACGACTGAAATTTAACGTAATATAAACTTGGCTTACGCAGAATTATCAGCATCTGCTGTTTCCTTAAATACTAATTAATTAATACATATATTTATTTATTGCAACACAACTCAAATATTTGACTAAAATAGCTTTAACTGGAGTATCTCCTTTGTGACAGTATTGGGATGACCTTAAAGACGAATATGAATATGTATATCACACGCATTCCGCCAGAAAGATCCTAATGAAGAGTGTCTTTAGTCATTGAATGCATTAAACGACATTTCAATTATTTGGCTGGAATAGTTCTAGCTGGAGCGGCTCCTTTGTGACAGTATTAAAATATTGAGATGACCTCAAAGACAAGTATGATAATGTCTATAACACACATTCCGCCAGAAAACTAATGTTGATATCCTGATGAGAGGTGTCATTAATAACAAATAAGAGCTTATTGGATAAGATTCTAAGAACTTCTAAATGGATGCATCTCAGTTCTTTGGCTGGAATAGCTTTAACTGTAGTAGCTCCTTTATAACAGTATTGGGATGACCTCAAAGACAAGTATGATAATGTCTATAACACACATTCCGCCAGAAAACTAATGTTGATATCCTGATGAGGGGTGTCATTAATAACAAATAAGAACTTATTGGATAAGATTCTAAGAACTTCTAAATGGGTGCATCTCAGTTCTTTGGCTGGAATAGCTTTAACTGTAGTAGTTCCTTTATAACAGTATTGGGATGACCTCAAAGACAAGTATGATAATGTGTATAACACACATTCGGCCAGACAACTGATATTAGAATCCTGGTGAAGGCTGTCATTAGTGACATATTAGAGCATGTTGGTTTCGATTCAAAGGACTTCTGACTGATATCTGATATGTGACATTGACTGATATCTATAATTGACTTAATAGGTGAACGCCGCCGTTGAATCCCGTTCCTTCTTATGAATTTTATGATGATGAAATTTTATTCAATTAGAAGGAAAAGTCGTAAATGATGTTTCTTCAATCATAAATAAAAATTCATAACCAAATGTTACTGACAGCAAATTAACAATTTTACTTTCAAAAAGCGTTTCCCATGATTTACATATGGAATTTTGCTTAACACGGTGTAAATTAAAATGGTTAACTATAATTTTATTCCCTCAATTAAAGCATAATTTTTTTCTTAAGTTGTTACTAATGAAAAATAATTTACCAGCATTTACCAGCAAATCCCAGTTAAACTTATGTTTGGCAAACAAAAAAAAAAAAACAATATGAAAAGAAAAGGAAAATCAAAAGAAAGAGAAAGAGAAATAGAAAAGAAGAAGAGAAATGAAATACTAAGTACCGAAATTATGAACAATAGAAGAAACCAAAGAAATACTCTTAAGAAATAAACAAAAAATTGTTTATATAAAACTTTTGAAAAAAAAAAAAAAAGAAAAATATTAGGAAAAAAACTGAAAACTAGTTTTTTTACTTGAAAAATTTGGTGAGAAACATGCCACAGTCATAGCCTTGCTAAGTGAAGTCGTACATTGTTAAAGCTGCGGTCGCGAACTCAGTCTCAGCCTCAGTAACAGACCCAACCGCAGCTTAAGACAAAGTCTCAGGCGAAAAGCTTCTAGCATTTACCAATCGTTTTCGGCGCACACAAAACAAAAAACGACCATTTTTAAGTATTTAAATGCAAAAAAAAAAAAAATAAAACAAAAAAAAATGAAGGAACACAACCAAAGTAAAAACAAAAAAATTTCGTCTATAAGACGAAATCTCTTAATAGAGCCAGCACACACACGCAGTCACCGCGGCTTCAAAGATAACATTTGGGCAAAACAGCAACAAATCTACAAAAGAAACGACTTCACTCTCACACAAACGAAGAACAAACAACTGTTGCATAGACGCACTTACACACTTGCATTTAGCCAAACACGTATAGTCGAAAAAACCTGCACACAACGTAACGTGACGACGTAAAGTTTACAGCTACACTCGTCAGCATCTTTCGTCTAATACTGGCACCCGTAAAAAGTTACATTGGCCTTTTTTCCATACACGAACTCAAGGCACAGAAAGGTGCTGCAGTTCCAGAGCACAGAGCAGCACAGCACAAGTCAATCTGTTTAAGCAAAGCAGTAACAAGTTTCATGCTAATTTGGGAGAAAAAAATTTCAATTCTCAGACCACCAGCCAACCAACTTATACGAGCAACGAGCATAAAAATCAGTTTCAACAGAATTTCAATTGGTTATTTACAAAAAAAAAAAAAATGCAATGGGAGACGAATACTGCATAATGCATACTGCATAATAAAAAAAACAATATAAAATTCAACTCAGTTCAGACTTTCGATAATACATCAATGTATCGAAAATTAGCTATTAAAAAAAAAAATTCTCAACAATACTCAATTATTTACTAAAGTTATTTAGTCATACATTGAAAATGTGAGAATGCATATAAGTTCAGCTATTCACCTATTAGAAGGGATTTATTAATGAATAATTAACGAAATAACCCAATAAGTGGTGTACTTACGCAAACAGACAATGCTCATGAGGTCGACCTCATGTACATACAGTACAAAGTAAAATAAACTAAAATAAAGTCCAAGTGTTAGCTAACAGCACCAAAAATGCGAAATACACAAAACAAGAGAACAATTTAACATAAACAGTACTAAGAACGAGAAAACTGGATATATATAACTGACGAATCGACAAGTCAATATATCAATATCTCTAAAAGCCTTATAGAAAACTTTATCAATGTTAAAAAACACGTCACCAATTTTCTGTATGATTACAACGATTTTTGAGTACACACCTCTTTCTCATAATTAGCGTTTATTTACTGTTTTAAAACCACATTCGTGTTGAATTTCTTTATAATAGTTTAATATATACTTCATCCTTAACAATAAGAAGTCAAAAGAAATGGTCTAAAAAGTAGTTCACTAAAATCACGTTTCTTCTGTGACCAGCACCCACCCCCCTCCTCCTTTCCCATCCACCCGTACCGTACCCATGCCAATAAACCTAATACTATATGTACGAAGCCTTTTGACCTAAGCTCTCTTCCATAATTACTGGAATGAAATTTAGTTTTATTGGGTTAAAGTTTCACACTGAAGCTGTTGATTCTTTTCATCTACTACAAAAACAAAACAATTTCATATAAACAATACCCAGAAGGTGGAAATCGAATATATATTTGTAGAATTGATGCTCCAAAGTCTTTGAAATAAACTTTTAGAAAAAAATATTTAAAAACTTAAAAGAAAGAAAGTCTCATTTAATTACAACTGATGCTGAGCCAATACCCGCTTCTCGTAATTCGCCGTTTTAAAATCACTTTTTTTTTAGATTATGTATAAAACAATAGTTTAACAGATATACTATATCCTAAGCGATGAAAAATCAAAAAAATTGTTAAAAAGGTACTATCCAAAAAGCTTGTTCTCTCTGAGAGCAAAGGTTATCACAGAGAAAATATGTGATCACTACTTTATTTTCTAAGTTTTTAAATCTTCTTCAATAACTATTAAAAGAAATACATAGCTTACTGCATACCAATGGTCTGAAAGAACTACATTTAACCTAACAGTATTGACATAAACGCTGTTAATAAATTTCCAGCATCTGATTTTATTATAGGAAGGCTAAGACAACTTGGATGTTCACCATCTAGTGAATGCCTTCCTCTTATTATGAGCTAGCTGAAGAAAGTAAAGGTAGATGCACGTCTAAGCGTTGGTCTCTAAAGTGATACTTCCAGACAAACATTCGCAATACCATCAAAATAGGCGTATAAGTGTATACTTTTTTATTTCCTTAAATGTTTCTTTAAGCGGGAACTGAAATAAAAGTGATCTCAGTTAATCAGTGTCAGTTAATAGTCGAATTCTTATTAATTCAATATAGGTACTGTATTCTTTAACAGGTTTGTGATACCTTATTCTTTGTAAAAACACATTGTAAAACAATGATAACTCATCCCAAAAGAGTGTGTTATGTGATTCTGCACCGTTAAAAATAATGGCTTGTAAGTGGATTAGTTTGTTTCACAATAGTCGTATAAGCCTTAAAGCATATACGCCGAAGGACAAACCAACAATAGAAATCGTTTCGAAATGATAGGATAAGATTTTGATTCATATCCTCGGTGATTGATTAAGAGGGAAGTAGTAGATTAATAGGACCACAAGAACTCATTTACAAAAGTTAACTCAAACAGCAAATAATTTGACCTACGATTAAATATAAATAAAACTAAATATGTGATTATAAGTAGAAAGAATTTATATTTTAACAAAAATGTAATGATAATAAACACATCTATATAGAAAGAGAAAACTAGGATTCTTCCAAAGAAATAAAAATAAATAAAAAGCCGCCACAATCATGACTTCATCATCAAAACTAATACCACTCTAGCTTAATACCACTCTATATAATCAAAACCTGGACTTTGATAATAACAGATATCTACAAGCTTGAGTCATTTAAATTGAGGTTTTTTCGAAGAATATTTAAATTGTTATGAACGGATCATATTACCAACAATGAAGTACTAGAAAAAATGTATGTACTATGATTGAGACTACTAACAACAGTAAAGGACGTTGAACTCTTTTTATATCCCATAAACTTAGGATAAATATGAATTTTTGACCCCTATCAAATAATTTATAATGCTATAAATTTAAACTATTAAATAGGCAAAATAAATAATGGTTTTATACATGGATAAAAAATATGGGTGTTTAGTCTACATTTACTAGACACAAGCTCTGATCAAATTATAACAAAGTTTTTAAAATTACATGCACTCTATCTTCTTCACTCTATCTATCGATCCGTTTTTGTGTATTGATTGCACTGCCTGTAGCATTTACTGCCTGTTAATGTTAAATAACTACGATTGTTGATTTGTGTTTGTTACAAAAATGCGCAAGACTTATGTATGTGTTTTGTGAACCTTTGGTCTACATAATTTAATGGCTGAACCAATCTTTGCAAGATTGTCTGAAAACTTAATAGCATTAATTCCTATATGACCAGGACCCCGCATTTTATTACCCATTTTTTTATGTACGGACATATTTAATTTTTTCAACTCCTGGGGTATTGACTTACTAGGTTTGCAAAGTAATTCTACAATTTTCAGTAAAATAGCATCTGTTATTATAACTGTGAAAAATTTTAGAAATATAGACTTAGTATGAAATTTGAAAAAAATAAATAAACAAATATAAATAAAAAACCTATTATATGTATGAATTATCTCTTCACCAAGAAAGACAAAAAGTAAGAAGGCGTTCACAACTTTATCACATCAACAGGTTGCCGAATTATTGAGCTCGATCCCAACATACTCTTATAAAGCGTCACACAAGTTATTATTTTTAATTACAAATTATAATGTTTCAATAAAATGCCACAAAATGCTATCAACATTTCGAATGTTTTTCTTATCTAGTTGATTAGTTGGAATGTTGTCCTAACTTAACTTCTTTTCTACCAAATAAAAGTGGAAATGTGTATATTAAGCTTACCAAAATGTTTATGGTACTGAGAAGGAAGATTAATCTTTTTTTATACTCTGTCATTACCGAATATCATCAGCATTTATAAAGAAAAAAAGTTTTGTTCTAACCGTCTATAACATATATCTATCTGGGAAATATATAGATTATCTTGTTCAAGAGAACAAAATATAAATGCAAGAACTATTCACAAAAACAAAAAACTAATAAATTTG
Source organism: Teleopsis dalmanni (assembly GCF_002237135.1). NCBI lineage: Eukaryota > Metazoa > Arthropoda > Insecta > Diptera > Diopsidae > Teleopsis > Teleopsis dalmanni. The sequence continues at coordinate 49,166,895 of NC_051848.1, forward strand.
CAACAACAACTGTGATATCTCGTGTACTAAAGGATTTGTTTGTTTTCATTTTATATGAACGCAAAATAGTAATATATTTAGTAAAGTATAAAATAATAAAGTTATTAATTGAAAATTACAATTTTGTAAGATAATTATTGATACACAACGTCACTATTTGTGTAAGAGATGTGTTAACAAGAAAATAAGACCACCTTTGTTGAGTTCAATCTTATTGTCAGAATAATTTACTTAAGTACATTATGTTGTTGATTTTTAATACACTTTTGAGTCCAACAATATTTATCTAAACATTCGTACTGCAGTATATAAAATACATAAAAGATTGATGTATATATGAGAATATCTGGAGACTAAAGAACATTGAAAATAGACTAAGACTGTCCTCTCCACTGCAAAGTTCATGGCAACTGTATTTTACGATATCACAGAAAGTTTTGCTAATAGAATAATTCGAAAAGTACCGCACAATATCTGGAGCATATTGTGCAATATAAGTTAGTGAAATAATTGACATGGTTATCGAATATCATCAGCTTTTATAAAGGAGAAAAGTTTTATTCTACCAATGTAATATACCAGCTCACGCTCAAACAGTATCCAGAATTAAAATTATCGAATTGAATTTTGAATTAATTGACCACAAGTTCCTTATTTTTATTTTCAAAGCTTTAACAACAGAATCTTATTCGGAACACAAAATGCTCATCAAATGTCAGGATGATATCCACCGATGAATGATTGCTTAAAAATCTTGACATAATACACCATTTGGAGGATTAAAAGAAATTGTATATTTAGGCAACCTATTTAAGTGAAAATTTCTATTTCCAATATTATGGACTCCACTATAATAGTGATCTATAGAACTGTGATTTATAGAATTGTGATTTATAGAACTCTGATTTATAGACTTGTGATTTATAGAACTGTATTTATAGAACTGTGATTTATATTACTATATTTATAAAACTGTGATTTATAGAACTGTGATTTATGATTATTATTATAATAACAAATAACATAAATATAGGACAAAGTGAATATATCAGGACTTTTTGAAAAATATATTGAAGTCATGTTTTTTTGAGAGATCCATTGTATAATAAAAGAAAAGTTATTGAAAGAATGTAAAAACTACAGCAACAATTGGAAATATCCCTATGCTTTGAATTAATTACGACGAAATAAAGGACCAAAGAATGAGTACTTTCTACGAAAAGCGAATCTTAGGTAAGAACAAACAATATAGCAACAATTAAGAGTATCTCTAAAACCTGAATGAATTTCAATTATATCTATACTTTTAATAATAAAAATATTCTATGTCTTCACTTGCTTTTTTTTTGCTTATTTAATTTAAAAAAAATGGAACATGCTTTTTAATTTTTATTCAACCATTCTACTGAATTATGAATATCAACAACATAATCCTTGACTTTGAGTCAGACCCATTTATCTTTTCAAACCACACTTAAGCGTCTAACTTAAACAAACTATTTTAAATGCATTTTGCTTGGATAGAAATTAATATTGAAGTTTAAAATAATATATGTTATAAATCATAATATAAATTGTTTAAGCTATAACTTTAAATAAGTGAAGTCCGTCATTAAATCAACCATTCCGTCGCTTCTGACAAACAAAATCTACTCAAGTCTGACTTACAACATCCATCACAGCTGAATAACTTGACATTTGTGTCATTAACAAAAAGTTAATGAGTATGTATTTATGACGTCATTCAAACATATACTTTAAATAGTATTTAAAATTAATAGATTATACAAGTTTATAAATATTCTGTTGTTGTCGGTTATAATTTAAAAGAATTGTGAGATTACTAAAAAAAATAATTACAATAAAATATTTCTTGTTTGGGTACAAATTTTTGAGATGATATCTCGTCGACTATATGGTATTAAGACAACAATAATAAGGCTTGAACCTAATATACAATATGTATCATACTTGCTTATACTATTTAAAAATCTACTAATATAATTATAGTCTTCTAAATAGAGATGATAACGATTTGTCTACTATAAAGAACTATAAACAATTTTTCTGTAAAATTAAAATGTGAAGATATATTTACTATAAAATGTTGATCAAAAATGTAAAAAAATATTTGTTTCGAAAATAGGAATTTTTTCCATGATTTTGTACCATAAGAATATATGAACAATTAATAGAGGTTAACTTAAAATGAAGAAATAAATATATACTAAGCGGTCTAAATGAAGACCACGTGTGTTTCTCTGATTTCAACTCAGATACTATACAATTCATTTAGACACGGTACTAGTCTTCTAAAAAATATGATAAATAAAGAGATAGAAATTATCTTTCAAATTCTTGTCAGACATATATGAACTAGGTTTACATAAACCGATAACATATTCACTAGCAAAACTGCTAGTTGTATAACCAAAAATAGGTAAAATAGCACTCAATATAAAGCAAGAATGCTAGACAATAGCACTACAAATGACTAAACCTAGTATCAAAGAAGAACACAAAAAAAATTACAAAAACAACAATAAAATTTAGCAAAATTGCTAGGTAGCACCACCAAAAATAGACAATATAGCACCAAAAATAGACAATATAGCACCAAAAATAAACAGGAGTGATTGCTGATTGCACTAAAAATAATGAATAATTAAAAAAATATTTTTAAGTATGCTATAATGTAAACATTTGGAATATTCAAATTTTTTTTTTTTCGTTTCAATATTATAATTTATATATCATTCCAATTTTCTTTTTCACTTTATGAAATATTTATTGAAATTTAACAATTAAAAATAAAAAAAAAAACCTATAAAAAATA
>NC_051848.1:49169830-49266611 GCF_002237135.1 Teleopsis dalmanni
GTGTAATGGAGAGAGAAGACTTCGTGTGTTTGTCAACGCGCGTTGATGTCTAAAGGCCACTTAACACAAAATAATTTGAAATAATAGCCCCAGTCGCATTTATTGTACATCATTCATAGCCGCACATGAAATTTTATCTCTTTAAAAGAAAATAATATATAAAAAAAAAATGAAAATAATTTCAAATCAAAAAGAATATAAAAAATAATATAAAAATAATAAATAAATCCAAATTATTAGGTTACCGATGTAGTATTTGGATGGTTTTAAAATTCAAGTGTCTAATAAAGAAAAAAGCTTTATCAACCCGACTCTAAGGCATTGCATTGGACTTCATTATTTCAAGTGAGTGACAAAAATAATCCTTTAGGTTTTTTCATCTTCATATTTTTTGTTTGTACTCCTTCAGATTTATTTTAATGATTTTTACTGGTTTTTACTGCTCTTAAATACTCCACACTTGACATGGGTTGACTTAAGCAAAAAACTATCCAACCGTAAATGGGAGAAATTCTATTTATTTTTCGCATTTGTAAGCTAAATGATGTTTTTGCTTCCATATAAAAAGTAATATTTTATTTGAAATATAAATACGATTTATTTAAAACTATTAAGCCTCTAATGTCTTAGACCACGCAAGAGCATACGTTATGAGAATGTCTTACCTGTTTCTAGCAACTAATAGAATATTTAAGTACGACCTCAATTATAACACTTAATTAATATTCTTTAATAATCTATTAAAAATTTGAAACTGCTTCTATCTATGTAATATCCATTCAAAAAGACTAAAGCGTCAGTTTTCAAAATATTTTTTATAGCTCGATATCGATATTGCTCCAAAAACATAAAACGGAAATGAGAACTGCACGACCTGGATTCAAACTATGTCTTTTACAAACATTATTTTTCTGGCATTACCAGAATTCCTTCCATTATACAATGCTTAAAGATTTCATTACTTTTTCAACATTAATACGCCCAGAATAAAATTTTTTTAAGTGAGTATTTGCCATCAATCAAAGATCGGTACACAGTCAAATGAAAAATAATTGTCTATTATTTACAACTAATGTTATTTAAGAATATGAAACTACTACCATATATTAAATCCATTCTACACAATAACTAGAAACAGTTTCTAAGCACTTCAAACAGCTCACAAGCTATCAGCATTTAGCCAAGTGAATCCTCATACGTTCAAACTCATCACTTATGGAACTAATTTTTTGTTGCCATATACAATATGAAGTCAAATCGATATAAACTAAAACATTTAATAGATATGACCCAATTCATGATTGGAGAAGAACATTAAAAGAAACAAAATATTCATAGATTAACACCGTTGCAAAAATTTCCATAATAAAGTGGGATTAAACCGACAACAAGAGGCTGTTGTCTTCCACATGGGAAGACAGAACCTCATACACTATTAATTATTTTTTTTTTTTGTTATCATATTTACTAGTTCTTCTTGTTCGGATAGTAAAGAGACTTTCAAACTTAGCTGGTATATGAGTCCCTTTAAATTAATATGTTTAAATTAATATATTTAAAAATTACAGTAATTTTCTTAGAAAAGTTCGAAACCCTTTTCGTACGAAAGATACTACAATCTGCATTAATATATGAGATTGTCTTTTTAAATTGCTTAACAAAATATTGCTGATAAAACTGTAGTCCTTTCTTAACTAACATCAAATAATTCCCTCTTATCAGGTTGGCTTAAAAAAAAGTACGAAACTATATAGCATAGGACATTGGGAATACTACTCCGTAGTGTGGTCGTCAGTAATCAGACTTTTGATATAGTATGGAATGGCGAACTCATTTCTTCCTAATGTACTTTCAGTATTGGAATTATACTTTATAAATGGTATTTCAGTATAAACTGTAATTCATTTACTTTGGTTTGACTATAAATAGTAGTATTCCACAGAGCAGCGTAGAATAGGTCTTTTTTTATATGTTTCTTTTTTTAAATAAAATATTCCTATAAGTAATTGTTTGTCATCTCCACTTTTACCGACGATACAGTAAAATTACTAGATTGTCACAACAATGCTTCAAAAGAATTAAAATATATTGAAGCTTATCTACTTCTGATAGAAAAAAGGCTATCCAAATATTATATTTAAGTTAATTAACAAAAAAGAGATACTTTGTCGAAAAAACCAACCGATTCTTTGTACCTCTGTTACCATAACATAGAGATTCTTATGATAAGAATAACTTATTATATTGTAGTTAACTTGAAATGTTAACTAATTAATAATTTTAAATAGTTAATAATTTCAAGATATGTTTACGTATTCTTAGTCTTCTGAAGAGAAAATTCTATCATCGACTTTAATGTTTACAAGAAAAATATAAATATGCGAAAAATCTTCCAAATCTTAAAATTTTTATAACATTTTTCTTATGATTTCTTCATATATAAGTCATTTTTTATTTTGCAAAAATTTATTACTATAACATTTCTCTTTTATTGCCATTTCTTGAAGTTCACCTCTCAAGCGATTCACTTAATCCTCTTTCTAACCCGTAGATTGTATGTGGTATATTAGTTAAACTATTTATATGAAAATAGAATTTTTAGAAGTTTGAATTTATTTTGACTTAAAGGTTTTCATATATAAACTTTTATTGACATTCTGTATTTTGGTAGATATAAAAAATGAGGAAAACGAAACCAAGAAGAATACACAGTTATTAACAAAAGGAAATCATAAAAAATTAAATTTTGTAACATAATCATCCTTCAATGTTCTTCGATGTCCTTCAACAATATAAGGCTTGGCTTTATCTGTTATAAAAAACCAGTGTGAAATTATAATATCCAGATATGAGACACAAAAAATTTTAATATCGAAATTCTAAAAAAAAATTTAGTCTAAAACTTTATGTAAGTTGGTTGAAGCACCTTGGTACGTAACTATTACCCAAATTTATCTCGACTTCAGAATCGTTTCAATGAAAGAAAAATTTAAGATGGTGTAGAGAAATATCAGAAATGCATATAATTTGACTACTAAGATCTTCTTGGTTTAAGTTTGATGTCTTCCTCAGACATCAGTCTTCTTTTGAAGATTAAATGAAAAACATTTGTCCAGCTCGCCAAAAGGTGTCAATTAAATCTTAAATATAAAGAATTGTACTGGCTTCTAAATCGCAACTCTAAACTCAGTCTCGATAATTAATTGTTAATTTACAAATCAATATTAAAGCCACTTTGGAACTATAGTATAGAATTATGGTGTTCAGCGGGTAAAACAAATATAGTAAAAATCCAGAGAGTATAAAATAAAATTCTCCGACAAGCTACGTGCGCTTCATGGTATATCAAAAAAAAAGAACCTACATAAAGACCTAAATTTACCAACTGTTGAAGAAGTTATTCACCAATATACACCTAAATTCCGAGAGAGACTCAAGTCACATCCAAAATCTCATTTTGACACTTATCTTCTGCAATTACACTAAATTGCCTTAAAAGAAAATCATTGATAAATATGAATACCCTAGCTCAATGGCATACATGTTAGTTTTTTAAGATTCGCAAAATTATTGTCAATTTCTATTTAGAAATATTCAATAAATAAACCCATGAAAGAAAAAAAAATAGAATATCTGTCCAGTTCACTCCACATTAATCAGGACAATGAATGTTAAGCGCTTAAGTTAAGTTGGATACCATAGGGAACATGTTTTTCGTGCAAACTAATTTTTCCCACTGTTATCTCTTAAATTTTAATTATTATAGCAAGTAATTTTTTGGTAAATAAAAAATATATTTCATATTCAAAATTTCAACAATATATTATTTATAAAGAGGTTTTCTCGAACAGTCGTGAACTACAACAGCAAAAATTCATTTTATATTATATTAATTAATTGCTGTTTCAAGTATTGCCAAATGTTCATCATCAGTGGTCTTGAAAACAATTCTTGTATTTAATTATTCGAAAAAAATTTTTTGAGACTGCAAGTACCAGGAATAGAACTGGCGCCCTGTCAAATGTGAAGCTCAGAGTCAGCGCTCCTTAACCAACTGACCCAAAGCCGTACTTGACTTTTATAATCGCACATTTTTCTGGAATTTAGTTACTATTACTATGAAAGTTTCATTAACAATTTCACTTGCTTTGTTTATATTAGAACGAAATCATAAACCAGCTGTAGAACAATTGAATTAATTATATTTTCATTATTTTTAATTATTAAATTTTAATTCTTTTTTATTTATATATTAATTATATAATAAGTAAAAAGCATTAACTTTTAAATTATAAAAAAAATTCATACCAAAACGTTATATCTAATATCAATACCAACATCCATATTTAAAAGTTTGAATATTTTGAATATCATTTGAAGCTCTAGTAAAATTTAAAGAATTCCTTAAACTAATATGAAGGCTTCTTACGCTAAGACGTCTTAAGTATGCATTCACACTGCCTTTTTGCTCTGCTGCAATTAAACCTGTAGGTGAGTACGAAAATTGGTATTGAAAACATAAGATGGTTTCTGTAGCCTTCTTAGCGTGAAAAGTTTTTAAGCAGATTAACCTAAATGTGTATAAAGGAGAGAGACTTCAGACATCTTAGATACAAGATATTGTATCTCTTGTGAACTCTTAAAAGACATTTTTATTGGCAATTTTTATTTTATTGTTTTATTAATATTATTTTAATGTTGTTTTGTTTTTTAATAAGTATTTGACGTTTTGAATTTTAATATTCGGTGAAGTACTAAAACGGTTTCCAATTCTTTCTACATTTTATTTAAAGATATTAAAAGATATATTAAAAATGTGAAGATGTCGGAGTGAAATGTTTCAAATGATTGCGCTGAAATTGCGGTTAAAAAATTAAATGTAATAATAAAAATGAAATGTAATGCAGCGCAAAAGGTTAACGAATTAAATGGAATGGAATTTCTAAAACGTTCAGAAGGAACTGACAATTTATACGATATGTATTAAAAAAAAAAAAATTTCATTTGTGTAAAACAAATGAAATTGACAGATGAAAACACATTTGTCATTTTTATTTCATTCGAATAATTTGAAATTCCTGTAAAACATCAGCACGAGCAGGAGCAGGAACAGGAACAGGAGCAGACGGAGTATCAGGTTCATAAACGAAAGAGAAAGGGAAAGCTTTACTGTTGCTGTCTCACAGAACTCAATGAATTTAATTTAAAAAAAAAATGCTAATATATGACAACATATGATTATTGATAACATCAACATTAACATTAACACCAACAGTAAAAGGAGCAACATTCCCATATATTTCTCGCTTGTAACCTAGTGTAAATGAACATCGAAATGATTCACGGATAAGCCGTTTGTTTCACGCATTGCTACCGCATCCTTAAGTCCTGTGTCACTTTTTGCGTGCGTTTGCCTTACCTTCATGGTTCAACTACTTGCAATAGTCGAAGATATGTAGCAGTTTTCCAACTCACAACGATTCGAATGTCGTACGTAAATCAACATGTGAAAAAGTAGAAAATTGTTAAGCACTGCAGAAAATCGCTTGACAACAATTCTTAATAAGAGTTTTTCCACTGCAACATGAGATTGGCAGCATTGCTACAAACGTAGCTGTCGTACCAGTCGTACCAGTCGTAGGAGTGGTATTACCAGGTGTAGAAGTTTTTTAGCGCTTTTTGTTTGTTTAATGAATACGTACAGTTTAAGTTATCCTTGACGTTTGTCTTGGGAATTTAATCAAATTTTAATACAAATTATTTGTTAAGGAAAGAAAAACCGTGAAGAAATTACTCAGTAACACCTTTGGATACAGGGAGGGATCACAACTCCCTCGTGTTTCGTGCAAAGTTAACGAAGCTTGTAATTAAATACTGAGGCAGTCATTTAAGAAATGCTTATTAGGCGTATGTAATTGTCTTATATATACGATGACTTTATTTAATGCCAAAGGGAACATTTTCAAATACGTGTTCAAAAATCATTTTATCTATTCATTTAGTATTCATTAAATTAATTAAGTTTAAAGTGTAAATAGTATTTAAGATACACAATAAAAACAACAATAGCAGATTCTGTGTACTATTTAAAAAATTTTTAAACTTTTAATTGGCTCAGAAGTACTAGCACGAAATTCTGATTACAGTATCATCAGTGTTGTTTAGCGTGGGTACTTGCCTTGACGCCTTAAGACTACGGTGCTCTACAAACACATGTTTCAAGATAATGAGTCGATAAACGCCCCATTGGAAATTCCATGGTATTTCTACCGGACCAATGAAGTTTTGTATTTAGCACATAACTTCACCTCGTTATGATTGGAGGCCTACCAAAACCTCTGCTGGTCTTTGGGTCACAGCACCCAGTAATGAATACGCATCTCTACGACGAATGTATGACAAATAAATATCTAATCATTATACTCGCAGGTACTAACCACAGCCACTACGATTCCAACTTCAACTGGTCAGCACAGCTGAAGCTGCGGGCCACTGACCTCCGTACTACCAGATTTTTACTTCTGGTCGAGAGAAAACCCTTTAAATAGATACATTATTTACTACTTATCATAGCTTTGCAGTACTACAACAACATTGATTTGATTTTGTGAAATGTAGTACTGATAAAAATAATTTTCAGTCAACAAATAATTGATTTTAAAGTAAAAAACTTCGAAAATGTAAATCTTAGCTGTCATTTATCACAATATAGAAATCATTAAACATAGCAGTCATAGAAGAACATAGAAATAAGTGGAGATAGCTTCACCTAACTCATTGAAGACACGTAAAGATAACTATTTAATTATTGAAAAAAAGATTTTAATATAGTATTATATTGTTTGCAAATATTAAGGATATAGGAGCTTATCGCGAGCCCCTCTTATAAACCGTAACTTATTATATCGGAAGAAAATCATAAAATAGTGGTGTGGTCTAAAAAGTAAAAAGTCTTAAGTTTTTATACAATTTCTAAGACACATGGCAATACATACAATAAGCATTTAAAAGTTTACTATACTTAAGTCTTATTTCATATGACACATCTATTCTCTACATATAACTTTAGTAATATCTGCTTATTATTTTTAATTTTCTATACAAAAAAATTCAGTAATATTATAACTATAGACAACATTCAGTTTCTTTTTCTGCACTCCTAGGGATTGGTTAATTGTTCTCAGTATGAATTACAGTACTAATGCCTTTTTATACATACTGTTAAAGGTCTCCAATTCAAACAATTTCTTCGAAGTCGAGCGAGAGCATATTGATATACAACAATCCTATTTTATTAAAAATCAGACATTCTCATTCTGAATACAATCACCTTTCACATGAAACTATTCCTTGCTCTCTTTGTTACAATATTTTTCTATCTGAATTGTCAAACCATCAAGTATATAAGTTAATGCCGGTGACACTTAATGTCACAAATACCTAATTAAGCTAAGCTTGCAGCGTCGACAATATAATTCAATTCATGCTAAATAGCATGCAGGTGCTACTATCATTGCCCCTACCTGTTGCAGATGCAACGTGCATCGCAGACGATCGCATTTCTCGTGGGAAACTACGCGAGCAACAGTTCCTGTTGATGCTGCATATTTTATTATTAAGTTAGACTATAAGAACTAATGTAAGATTTTATTCAAATCAGTTTTTTATCAATCTTAGAAATAAACGGTTCGGAGTAATCCGAAAGAAAAGAAATCGTAAAGAACTCATTAATTGGCGCCCAACTAAAATTTACAATTACCAAAAGTGAAATTGCAATAAAAATTTTTTTAAATGAACAAAATTTAAAATATATTAAAAATTGCAAAATTTGGAATATAGTAAAAATAACAATAACCAAAAAGTGAAATATATTAACATTTACAATTACCAAAAGTGAATTAAACATAATTTGGAATATATTAAAATTAATAATTACCAAAAGTGAAATATATTAAAAAATTTCAATAAAAATTTTAAAATAAACAAAATTTGAAATATATTAAAAATCGCAATTAAAATAAACAAAATATTTGCAATAACCAAAAGTGAATTAAACAAAATTTGTGATTTACAATTACCAAAAGTGAATTAAACAAAATTTGGAATATAGTAAAATTTACAATTACCAAAAGTGAAATATATTAAAAAATTGCAATAAAATTTTTTTTTTAAATAAACAAAATTTGAAATATATTAAAAATCGCAATTTAAATAAACAAAATATTTGCAATAACCAAAAGTGAATTAAACAAAATTTGTAATATATTAAAATTTACAATTACTAAAAGTGAATTAAACAAAATTTGGAATATAGTAAAATTTACAATAACCAAAAAGTGAAATATATTAAAAAAAATTGCAATAAAATTTTTTTTTTAATAAACACAATTTGAAATATATTAAAAATTACAATTTAAATAAATAAAATTTGGAATATATTAAAATTTACAATTATCAAAAATGAATTAAACAAAATTTGGAATATATTAGAATTTACAATAATCAAAAGTGAAATATATTAAAATTTGCAATAAGAAATTTAAATAAACAAAATTTGAAATATATTAAAATTCGCAAAAGTGGAATATTTTAAAAAATTTTTGCAATAAAAAATTTTAAATAAACAAAATTTGAAATATATTAAAATAACTTAAACTTGAAAAAAAAATTTTTTTTTTAACCAAAATTATTTTCATTATAAATTTATAGATCTTTTATAAGAAATAATTTTTAAAATTTTTGAATTTATAACAGAGTTTTCTTTTGTTGTTCTCTTAATTTTTTGTCTTTTTGTACAAATATCATAAAAATTATTAGTTTAAAAATATTATTATTATTTACGATTTATTCACGATTTATTTTTGGAATGGACTCACTAATATTGTAAGTACAATTCATAGTCAATCATTAAAAATATAATTAAAATTCAACATATTTTTTTTTTAAAACGGAAAACATATTATTTTTCTTTGCCAAACCTCTACTTGTTTTTTTTTATCTGCTTTGTCCCCCTTATAATAATAAAATGGACAGAAATCAGATATTAAGTTTAGTGGAAACGGCGGTTGATGTTTCTAAAAATGAACTTTCAGAACAAATTGCAGAATTATCTAATCTAATTAGTAGATTACAACCTCCGCAAATTGAACCTTATAAACCCGTTCAAATTAGGGCAGGTGTGGTTAGCACACATACTAATATGGATCTCATCAAGTCTCTGCCAGAGTTTAAAGGCATTTCAACCGAATATCCTGCTTGGAGAGAGGCTGCTCATTTTGCTATGAGCTACTATCGGGATGGGTCAGAACCGTATTATGTAGCAATGGGTATCCTTAGAAATAGAATCACTGGACCTGCAAATTCCACTCTTAGTGCTTTTAATACTGTCTTGAATTTTAATGCTATAATATCCAGACTCGATCAGGCCTATTCTGATAAAAGACCCTTGCACGTTTTAGAGAACGAACTTAGTATTCTAAGACAAGGCAAATTAACAATAAACGAATACTATGATACAGTAGATAAACAACTTACGCTTATAACAAACAAACATATAATGACCCATAGCGGAAATGAAGAATTGGTAACAGCGCTTAATGAAAGAGCCAGAGAAAATGCTCTTAGAATTTTTATATCAGGCCTCCGAAGACCAATATGCGATATACTGTTTTCATCTCGCCCAGCAGATTTACCGACAGCACTCGCAACGGCACAAGAACTGGAACAGAACCAGCAACGATATAATTTTGCTCAAACATTCGCTACGGCAAGGAATTTTTCAGTGGGAAGAAACAACAATAAACAAAATTATCCAGTAAATCACTCTCAAAATAAACAATTTGCCCAGAATACACCGCATTATCGTCGGGATTTACCAGTTCCAATGGAAGTGGACTATGGAACTTCATATTATCGAAGACCAAATAAACAACAATTCCATCAACAGCCAAATATATTTATCCCCCAACAACAAGGACGACAAATATTTCAAAATACCAAGCGACCACATGCTAGCAGTAATTCAGCGCAATCACCATTTCACAAACTACAGAGAATAAATCATATAAAAGAGGAAAATAACGACTATCCATTTAAAGAAGAAGTCACAACTGAGTCCCGAGAAAATATTCATTTTTTAGGATAAACTCGCTCTTGCCATTCATTATTCGAACAACGAAAAGTGGTAAAGAGCTTCGAATACTAATTGATACAGGAACTTCAAAGAACTATATTAAAAAAAACGTATTCTTAACGGGTATTCAAAGAGTGGAAAATCCATTCCAAATAAGATCCGTGAATGGCATTAATAATATAGTGGAGAAATGCCGAATAAATATTTTAAGTAAAGTAACAACTTTTTTCATACTTCCAGTACTTGAAAGCTTCGATGGAATTATAGGATACGATTTCCTTAAAGAAATAGAGGCAACTATTAACGCAAAAAACGATACACTTTTCCATAAAACAGGAAAAGAACAACTTCGTCATTTACGTTGTCAACAGGTCAACTCTATATCCATTAATTGCAATAATACACCGGAAAATTTTAACTCCGAAGTGAAGCAGTTGGTGGAAACAAATATCGAGGCATTCGCTAATCCCGATAGAGCATTACCTTTTCATACTCAAGTTAAAGCAACTATCAATACAATAACAAACGATCCAATTTATTCGAGAAGTTATCCGTACCCAATATCAGCAGCGGAATTTATAAATAACGAAATAAAAACATTACTAAGAGATGGTATTATCAGAAAGTCCTCTTCAGCTTATAATTCCCCCATCCACGTCGTAAATAAGAAAGGTGTGGACGAAAATGGAAAACCAAAGCTACGCATGGTAATTGACTTTAGAAAAATAAACGAACAAACGATAACTGATAAGTATCCTATACCGGATACAACAGTGATATTGTCCAATCTAAGACAGTCGAAGTTTTACACGACTCTAGACCTCAAGTCTGGGTTTCACCAGATAGTTTTAGACGAAAAAGATAGGCATAAAACAGCCTTCAGTGTAAATAATGGTAAGTATGAGTTTTGTCGCTTACCATTCGGCTTAAAAAATGCCCCTAGTATCTTTCAGCGGGCCATTGATGACATTTTGCGGGATGACATAGGAAAAACATGCCATGTTTATATGGATGATATAATCATCTTTTCCTTAGACAAAGTCAGTCATCTTAACCATGTCAGTAATATTTTAACCAAACTGAAAAACGCGGGAATGCGCGTTTCTACTGAAAAATCTAAGTTCCTTCAAAACGAAGTAGAGTTTTTAGGATTTGTTGTCTCAGCTAATGGCATTAAAACATGCCCGGGTAAAGTCAATGCAATTTTAAACTACAAACAACCAAAGTCGTTGAGATCACTGCGTGCCTTTCTAGGACTATCCGGATATTATCGGAGATTTGTAAGGGATTACGCGGCAATAGCAAAGCCACTGACTGCATACCTAAGAGGAGAAAATGGTCACATTGGAACCAAACAATCAAAACATACTAAAATAAATTTAAATGCGAATGCAGTAAAAGCATTTAATAAATTAAAGCAAATTTTAGCTTCAGAAGATGTACTTCTACAGCATCCAGACTACGATAAGGCCTTCGAACTTACCACTGATGCATCATCAGTAGCTTTAGGAGCAGTATTGTCTCAAGAGGGTAGACCAATAACAATGGTCTCTAGAACCCTAAGTAAGTGTGAAGAAAACTACGCTACAAACGAACGCGAATTACTAGCAATAGTTTGGGCTTTACAAGCGTTACGCCACTATTTATATGGTGTTGGAAACCTGAAAATCTTTACAGATCATCAACCTCTCACATTTTCAATATCGGACAAGAATCCTAATTCAAAAATTAAAAGATGGCGTGCATTTATAGAGGAATTTTCCCCAAAATTCTTCTATAAACCAGGGAAGGAAAACAAAGTAGCAGACGCCTTATCTAGACAATACATTAATAATTTGACTTCAGACGGAAATACAGTCCACAGTGAAGAATCTTCATCTGCTATAATTAAAACAGTAAACACCCCTGTAAACCAATTTAGAAATCAACTAATTTTGTCTCATTGTAATTCAAATAATAAAAACACTAAAATCCTATTTAAAAAATTTGTACGCCACACAATAAATTTTAAAAACACAGAATTTCTTTTAAATACAATCAAAGATAAAATAAACCCAAATGTAGTAAATGGTCTACATTGTGATCTACCAACTTTGGCAACAATTCAAAATCTGTTAAGGAAGGAATATCCAGGTGTTAAATTCATTCACACGGAGAAACTTGTCATCGATTTGACCAATAGAGAGGATCAAATGGAGACAGCAACAACAGAGCACAACAGAGCCCATAGATGTCTCCACGAAAATCATAAACAAATAACGGAAGAATACTACTTCCCAAAAATGAAAACGATTCTCAAAACTATCATCGCAAACTGTAGGATTTGCCACGAAAATAAGTACCAAAGAAAACCACCAAATCCAGGTATTGGTGAAACTCCAATACCAAATTATCCCGGAGAAATACTCCATATAGATATTTTAATAACAAATAAGTCGTACTTTTTAACAAGTATCGACAAACTGACAAAATTCGCAATAGTTACACCGATAGCGTCAAGAACAACATCGGATATTAAATTAGGCCTGCTACAAATTTTAAATAAATATAAAAAAACCAGGCTTATCGTTACGGATAATGAAAAAGCATTCCAATCGAATGCATTATCCACTTTTTTACGTGATCATTTTGAAATCACGCAATTTTTCGTACCAACTCTCCATAGTGAAAGCAACGGTCAAGTTGAACGATTACATTCAACGTTATTGGAAATTGCTAGATGTTGTAAGGCTCAGCAGCAAATAGCTGATATGACCGAGCTCATACTACTAGCCACTATTAAATACAATAATACCGTACATTCTGTAACAGATTCCAAGCCTGTTGATTTGCTTGACTCCAAAGATAGTAAAACAATTTCAAAAGTTAAAGAGAAAATTATGGAATCTCAAGAAAAATTACTAAGGAGAGCTAATAGAGATATACATCGTACATCCTATAAACCGGGAGACATAGTCTTTATAAAAAGAAATAAACGATTAGGTAACAAGTTTAATAAAATTTTTGAAGAAGGGACTGTCGAACGAGATCTAGGCACTACTGTCCTGATAAATGGCAGAAAAATTCATAAAAGTAATCTGCGATAATTATTTTCTCTCGTTTTTTTTTCTTAGGCTACTACTATTTTGTAAACTTGCAACATCAAGGATCATAGATTACACACCAGCACATTTCATAGCGGTCACACATGGAAACGCCGCAATATATGATAATTATTTTTACCTGGTACACTCAACCAACTTATCAGAATATGAGGAAATGGTTATGGACAACACAAATTCTTTTGATCACGACGTCTACAGTAAAGATATCCTGGTAAAGCAAACACAGGATATTCAGCGAATCATAAAGACATTGCGGACCACACGTCGATTTGCAAGATCGATCGACTTTATTGGATCAGCGCTAAAATTCATAGCAGGAACCCCAGATCATGACGATTTCCAATTGTTATCAACCAAACAGAATATGCTAATAGAAAATAATAATAGACAGACAAACATCAACTCTGTAATACAGAACCAAATTAACGAACTTACAGACAGAATAAACGACTTAAAGACAGCAAAAAATTCTGATAATTCTATCTCAAAAGATGAAGACATTCTGAAACAATATATCATAAATAGAAATAATTATGTTATCAATCATTTAGATAATTTAGCTCTTTCCGTGGTTTTGGCAAAAAATAATATGATTAATCCACTTATCTTAGATAACGTTGAAATAAATGATCTGATTGACGCTGAAAATGTACCACTTAGTTTAAATACCATATTAAGTGTATCCAATGTAAAAGTTTTACAAAATAAAGAAATCATTTTATATGTAATAAAAATCCCTAGAATAAATAAATATTGTAACTATGTTAAGATATATCCTGTTATTCATAATAATTCTATAATAAGTTTAGATATAGATGCGGCAGCGGATTGTGATGGCATCATGCAACCGATTCAAAATTGCTTAAATACTTCTATAGCAAACATCTGCACCTCAGCAACATCATCTTGCCTGTCACAGTTATTAAATAATAACACAGCTGCATGTTCCACCGAATCATCACATAATCTACCATTAATTCAGCAGGTACAAGAAGGTACCATAATATTAAACGATGTTTCATCCACTACGGTTGAAGACGTTCATAAACTTAATATATCGGGCACATTCCTGATAACATTTAAAAATGAAATTACCATAAACGGCACAAAATACAAAGTCACAAAAAACATGACTGATCTCGAACCTCATGCCCCGAAATTTCTCGACATTAAGTTCCTGGAACATAACACGAAACTTTCTTTGCCATATCTTCACAGAATACATATTGAAAATACAAATCATATCTCAACACTAAGTGAAGAAATAAGTTTCCAAAAACGAAACTGGTGGCTCACTATTTTACTTGTATTAATTCTGGTAATAGCAGTAACAACATTTCTAATGGTTCGATCATGCAGAGAAAGAGTAAAATCAAAAACAATATTTGATGACATCATAAATCAATTAACTGGTCGAAACGGGGGCGTTCCGAATTTAAGAGAGGGAAGAGTTAATGCCGGTGACACTTAATGTCACAAATACCTAATTAAGCTAAGCTTGCAGCGTCGACAATATAATTCAATTCATGCTAAATAGCATGCAGGTGCTACTATCATTGCCCCTACCTGTTGCAGATGCAACGTGCATCGCAGACGATCGCATTTCTCGTGGGAAACTACGCGAGCAACAGTTCCTGCTGATGCTGCATATTTTATTATTAAGTTAGACTATAAGAACTAATGTAAGATTTTATTCAAATCAGTTTTTTATCAATCTTAGAAATAAACGGTTCGGAGTAATCCGAAAGAAAAGAAATCGTAAAGAACTCATTAATTTATATAACGAAGTCACATAGTTCAGTTGGCAATTTGGTTAATTTTTGTAATTAACAGAAGAAAAAAATAATATCATAGGGCATCCAATGAGAGAAAGAGAACACATGAGAATATTTATAGATTTTCAGTACCGAATTTTTAGTCTTTTCAGTTTAATCTTTTCTTGGACTAAACTGAATGTAATGAATGTAAATAAAATCGTAGCCCAGATACCGCAAACAAACTCAGCTTCCTCAAGTATTGACCCTTAATAAATATGCTAATCAAATAATCTATAAAATCCGTCAGCTCGATTCTGCTGATAAAGAATACATCTGTGCCAGCAAGTGAATAAACTGAAATCTGTAAAAACCTTAGAACTTTTTACTATCGAAGAAAAACAGCATCAATCGTACTAAACGCTTAAATTTTTTTCTTTTACCTCAAGAAGTGAAGCTAAATGAATCCCTACTGAGTTCGTACATTTTTTTTATTAAATCCTTTTATTAACTACCCTATTAGCAGTGAGAAGTTGCTATATTAATTTAAAAATTAATAATCACTAAACATTAGAACAAAATTATAAGATTTTATTCTTGGATAGCATTTGGATCTGCAAAGTAAACTTTATACAAAATTAAAAAAATATCAGCAATGAAAATTTTGGAAATCAAAAATCATCTCTTTTACTTCAGATTATTTCGAAATTAAATTAAATATTGTATATTTACTTAATTTCGTTAGATTAATTAATGTAGTTTAAAAAGCTCTGCAATGTAAATCCAGCCTGAAACTCAAAATATAAATTAAAAACTTATTTATGTTTTTACGGTTATGCAAATATGGATTAGGATCCTTGAATTTTTTCCTAATTCAGAGATTCAAAAGTACTAATTAAGATCTTTAAAACTTTTTTAGTTCAGCTAGTAACTTAATTTGTTATAGTCATTCGGTAGTCACTTTAATAGTCTAACCATTTTTTGTCGATGGAAAAGACATTGGAAACCTTCTATGTACACCACATATATTACTGATTAGTATTGCAAGATATATAGATTGAGCGTTGCTAATCTATATATCTACATAAGATAGAAATAAACAGGGTACCGTCTCCTAACGGCGCGGAGCATTGCGTCCATAGTTGATCTTTTGTGCTCATCTACATAAGATCAATAAGACACTCTTCCCATTTGCTTATCTGTCAACTTTTTTTTTTCTTTCCGTTAATATATAATCAAGTCTTTATTTTAAAGTTATAGAATAAAACTTTATAGTATGATAAAAAAATCGATTAAATGTTGTTCGATTATTTATATCTCTATCTCGTGATATGTCTGTCTATATACTTATTTGTCTGTTTTTATTTTTATCTGCTAATAAGATAAAGAAACTCTTTTTTTAAATTATTGGAATATAACTTTACACATTTTGTAAACTCACTGGAATTTGGAAAATTACTTTAGTTGATTGTCTATATATTATACATATATATATCATGTACTTTTAAATGTAAATATTGGCTCCACTGTAATTTTCTATCAAAACTCTTCTAATGTAGCTCAAAAGTGTTTGGTAAATAAATTATAAATAAATATTAGTTATAATATTTTCACTCATTTCTTTTTATCTGCCAATCAATCAACTATCAAATATTATCAGATATGACCGATTCATATGGAAATACGAATTAAGTTTAAAATTTTACAAACCTTAAAAAGCCATATTTCTTGGACAAATGAGCTTTCTCTCCTATATGAGCTTAATTAGAATTAGAATTAGAGCTTAATTAAGAATTTGAAAATAGGACAAGAAATCATAGAAATTCTTAAATATTCCATTTAACAAAAACTGTATTTAAAAGTTTTTCAATCAAAAGCTATTTGGAGATTGGATACTTTCAAGCAAACGAATTTGGTGTTCGTTTGGATATCCATTTGACTTAGTGATCCCTAGTATTACACTAGCAACTGCTATAGTGAAATTTCTTGATTAGTTATTATTAAGCCCTACTCCTCTCGGATATATTGCGCATAGTTCTCAAATAGCTATTAGGTGTTAAGGAGTAATAAATAAAATAACTTCTAAAATTCTTCACTTTTTCGAGTTATTTCTCGAAACAATAATAAATTATTTCTGAGTTTAAAAAAAAATATATTAAATCTTTAAAAAAAGCTTCAATCTTTCTACCGACAGAAGTTATGAAAAATACAACAAAAAATATGATTATAATTGAAAGTCACTTAATCGGTTACCTAAACAAATTACTTTAGAGTGTTATGGTTCATTACTTCAGCACTTAAAAGGAGGCGTTTGCTTACAAAAGGAGCAATATTCGTCTTTTCTTTATTTTTCATCGTTTCGTCCTTTCGTCCCTTCCTTAACAAAGTTTTGTCAAGCTAAATTCAGTTTTAATGCAACCAATGAGTTGCAATAAATTGGACTCAACTAAAACGTGATTTGAAAGGATATAATTTAACTCTTCGAATATGTTCACATACAAACAACTGATCCATTTTAATGATTAAAGAAGAATTCATAAATTTATAAAAATGTTGAAAAGCAATTATCGTACGTTGATTTAGGAGAAGTAGTTTAAATGCCTCCCTCAAACATAATCAATAATTTAATCGGTACTTCATTTTATAGTCGTTATTGCGAATTTCATTTATTTCCAATAGTTACTTTGTGTTGGTCTATATTATGGAACCATCAAATTGAAAATTATCACAACTGAGAAACAGGTAGACAGATATAAGGACGTATCTAGTTCGATTTGTCTTCTCGTCTCCAATTTCCGATGTGTATTTTAATAGTGAATTTTAATAAACGCATAAATTTTTTGAAGAAATATAACTTTATAATTCTCATTTACTTTAATTTCCTACATTTCAAATATATATTTAAATAGGTTAAATTCTTATTTAGTTTGATTATTTACGACCATAAATATTAACAAGATTCTTAGGTGTAGATTGAAAGTTTAATATAGTTTGAATACAAAGAAGTAGAAATAAGTCGGCATTATATAAATGAATTGCGTTGTAATTTTATAAGGCATAGTTGTATTTTTAAAAATAAGTATGTTTTGGGAACAACTAGAATAAATCCTATCAATAATACAATATAAAGATTTAATTTAAAGGGAAACTTCACCGTCAATTATTGCAAAAATTCTTTATGATGTGAATCTTCAATCGTTACCTTGCATATGCACTTGTTAAGAGTTAAATTTATTATTTGCAACGGTTAATAATTTTTAATGTTCATATTACTATATGAGGAAATGATTCTTGAATAAAACTTATATTAAGAATATTTGTAACTTGATTTGTGGATTTGTCATACAATGATGCAAACCCTATTGCATTACCTTGGAAATCGGAACCTTCTCAATAACTCCAATTTTCACATTTAGATCTATTATATTGTATCTGCACAGTGCTGAGTACTCATTACATTTAAATGAAATAAATTGAACAACATTAAATAATAAAGAAAAAAACAATGTTTTTATTACCCAGCTTTTTAAAATAATATAAATAATATTGAAACTACTTCAGCAGTTTACAACTTATGTACTAAATGGTGCTTCATCTAAATCAAGTAGAATCTATTGTCGTTTTTCTATTTAAAAAGAGCAGGGAGTTGTACTGAGTTAAAAACAGAGAAGCAGTAAAAGAGTTCTTTTTCAATTCTAAAATGGCAATTTATATTTGGTATATCATATATTAAATTAAATTTCTTATTAAAATATATTAAAACCAATGAATAATGGATGCTGACACAGAGTTCCTCTGTAACACAAAAATGAGCTCAGCCATTCATTGGCTCATCAACGTCAATCACAACCACAAAGCACACGCTAGAACCGTGTGAAAGGGAAAGCAAGGAAAGGAAAGCAAGACTTTGAGTCTTTAAATTAAAAATGTAAACAAAAAATTTCCCCAATATAAACCATCCAACATAGTGAGAGGGTATACCGCATATGACCAAGATATTCGTAAAACCTCTAAACTCATTAAAATTGATTCCATGAAGTGCATTACTTTCGTTCAACAATGCGGCACATATTTATGGCTGTTAGGGGAATGAGGAGCACACAGAAAAGTTGCTGAAGGTGCAAAGTAGAAAGTGTAGCTTTGGTCAGTCACAATTTCCAGTATTGGCACAAAACGTTGACCACAATTTTATCACACTTTGCAGAGCAGAACTGTTAATTTAATGTTTAAATAAAGCAGAAATAACAAAAAAGAAATTCCATTCAATTTCACTGCTGCACTTTTCACACACATACGTCTCGGCATTCAAACGTCCAACACAATTCATTCATGCAGCTAGACGAGCAGTTGAGCAATCAAGTCACCAAACAGGCAACCGAAGAGGCAGTAAGGTAGACAGGCGGCCAAGCAGGCAGTAAGGCAGGCAGACAGGCAGGCATTCATCCTGGCTAACAACAATCATTCAACAATTTCACTATTCATAGAAGTTCGACCAACTTCACATATATTTTTGTCCGTCTATGGGTTTGTAAGTCGCCTGCTGTTTATAGTTTTATGTCGAAATCATGTCACAATGTCACACAATGCTAAGTGATGACGGACAAAAGCCACACCGTACCGCACCAACAACGTTTACATTACCCCAACCGTTTTCCAAGCTTTTCCATTTTCATTTTGATTTGACATTTGACGCTGGACGTGTTGTAATGCAATACTCTAACCTGACCGTGTTGTGTTCCTTTCGGTTTTTATAGTACACGAAATTTCCCGCTTTGTACTTTCTTTTACTTTTTTCCCAACTCACTGCAACATGGCACATAAAACTACCGATAAAAGCCATTAAAGCGGTTTAAAGCCAATGTTTAAATTTTTATGAAGTGCCATGAATTTTTAAGGACATTGTAAGTGGCTCCTTTGAAATCTTGAAAGTTGAAGATTCTCGTATAAACATTAAAAAATTACTTTTTCAAATATACGATTTATATTTTTCTAGAGCGACTTCTAGAGGGAAGAGATAAATTCATAAAATCATATAAAATTATTTAATTTTAGTTTATTTGAATATTGAAATACTCTTTTTAAGTGCAGATATTATATTAATGTCAAAAAAAAAAAATGCATTTGCACACCTGATGTTATATCGATATGTGAGAAAGATATGTTGAACATACCATAAGAAGAGCACTGGATTAAAATAAATGATTATTGTTGTTGCTGCTGCTATATAAGGACCAACATTATTAAATTTTTCAAAAAGGAGGTTAACTTAATAAGCTGAGTATTAATATAAACTGAGGTAAATCAACTGCACATTGTATTCTACTTCTAATGTATTCCCTGTATTATTCTTGTTAAGACATTTAATCTTTCAGATGCAATTAAGAATATCAGGTAAGACAACCTTCACTAACTTTTTCACAATGAACCAGAAAATGATTGATAGATTAACCTCAACTTTACCAAGACAACTCCGAACAATCCGCTGAAGAACTGCATATTCAAAGGTGAGCGGATTTCAGAGTTTTATTTAGGTTCTCTATATATTTTATATATGTATTTATGTATTAATTGTGTTATATAAAGTTCATTAGTTTGACAGCAATAACTTGTACGGACTCACCTTTCACTGTTTTGTTTAATCTGTTAATGACAGCTGTAAGAATCGAATGATTAGTTATTACATTTATGCAAGGTCCTATATATTTAGTTTTAACTAAATTTATCCTAAACAAGTAGAACAGTTGTAGTCTTTATCATGATTGAATCACTACCAATAAGAAAACCAAGTCAATATTTAGCAAACATTGAGATTGCAGATTTCATCACGCACTATCGTTTTACGCAGGGCCATAATGCTGAGAATTCAGATTCATATACGCACTCTCTCAACAAATATAAATGTGATTTCTGAAGAATATATAATAACAAATAGAAGTCCTAATTTAAAAAAAATTTTTATTTAAATAAAGCCAAACTACATAAAATGATTATAAGTGAAAACATTTGATCTTCATATTTAATCTAAGCCACAAGGTCCTAATGAGCTTATAGTCTTCCAGTTGGTGCATAAATCATTCATCACCGCAATGCTAAATTTATCAATGCTCTTACGCAGTTTATAGTTTGTCCATCACCAAATGCCGATGGTAGCGTAGCTCTATGAGATTTATTATTTAGTTTACAATTCCAAATACAAAATAACTTGGACACGATTGCACCTGACATGTGGAACGATACCACTATAAGGAGTCTACAAAATTTTCACTGCTTTATATGTCTTATAATTCAACATATGCATAAACAGATCGAAAGTCAATTGTCTAGCAATTATAGAGATTATTTCTTTCATATTTTTCATCAAGAATATATTCTCCTGGTAACGAATATCAAAAAGACACACAATGTGTTTAGCATCAATTGTAAAAATCAGTAAAAACAAATTATTTGACACCAAATATAAATATTTGGGTAAATAAGAAATTAATGACCTAGAATTACATCTGGCTGAGTCCCTAATTAACCATTACAGCTCATCTAAATATACTCCCCTTGTTTGCTTTGCTCATTTACTCGTAAAAGATACAGCTCTAATGGCGTGCTTAAGTATATATAGTGTAGTACATCTCCCAAGAAGAAACAGAAGCTGTGTAAATAAGATAAACTCTAATGGCGTGCTAAAGTATATATAGTGTAGTACATCTCCCAAGAAGAGACAGAAGCGCTAATGACGTGGCTAAGTATATATAGTATAGTACGTATTCCAAGAAGAGACAAAAGCTGTGTAAATTAGACAAAATAAATAAAAATGTTGGAGAAAGGAACTTATATAGACATATAACCTAATATTAAAACTATCCAACGAAGAACCATTAAAATGTGGAAAAACGAAAACAAAGTAATTCATTAATACCAATATTTCAACCTAACTTGAAAATAAATCGGTCATATTAATGGATCATCGAATTTGAGATTCATTTTTTCCAGGTTTTTATTTTATAGAAATATTTCATTCATTAAAATAGAATGAACTATAGATGCAATCCACACTGATAAACCCAACAGTTATGAATAAACATTACACACAGAAGGCTCTGGAAAACTCAAAAGCGAAGAAAAAGTTTTCTGTTATTTGCTTAGGACTCCAGACTGAATCGAATAAATTGTTCATATCGGGCATTTGTTTAAAACTTTTCGAATACCGATTTTGTTGAGAATAAACTGCAACTGATGATAAAACGTTTAGTGCAATATTCGCTTAGTGACACAGCAGATGAGATAGCATATCAAATTTGATAAAGTGCAATGGCTGGCACTTTTAATCTAAGAATTACATATGCAAAAGGAACACCAATGAATATTTCTCAAGACAGTTGATGATAAATATTTTTTAGGATCAAAATAGTTGTAGGCCAGCCCAAAAAATTCAACTTAATTAAAATTAGACCGATTCGAATAGCAAAGAAAGGCAAAGACAAAAATTTTTTTATTTAATTTATTGAAATTTGGCTGACCATACAACGTTGTTTCGAGTATTGCCAAGTACTCTTCATCAGTGGTCTTTAGAAATAATCGAATTTTATTTAATTAGTTTATAGTCCCTATATAATTTGTTTGGACTGCAAGAAAATCGGCAAGAAAAAATTTACTTTTAATTAAAATTAGTTTAACTTAAAAATTAGTTTTTGTAGTTCAGTTTATTGGAAATAGAGATTCCACTATAAATATATGAAATTTAATATTTCTAAATGTTTCATTCGTGTTGCACTTATATAAACTAAAAGTTTTTTTATTATACATAGCCTTGGTATCAATTTATCATAAAACTTTAGTTTCCACTACGTTATTTAAGTTTTGAAGTTTTTTATAAAAAGAGATATTTTCAAAGCTTTCGTATAAACTACGAACTAATCTGTTCAAGGGACAAACTATTATCCTCAAACCTTTTTTAACCGTTTTAATATTTTTAAAGACAATGAAGTTCTGAAATTATTTTTTTTCAATAAGGAACAGAATACACCTTCAATTTAAATTCAATTTTAATTAGTTTGCTACATGGACACAGTGAAAACCCTATTTACCGTGACTACAAAACATAGCCTAAGCCACTCACAAAGTTTGTGCGATTAAAAAATCCTTTAATGACCAAAAGTTTGCCAAACGCCGTATTGCCGTGTTTACATTGCCACTTCATTTTGAGGGCTTCATAATTGTTTTCTCGCTTCTGTTCAAAATTTATTAATTAAATTCAATTTAACGAGTTACTTTTTACTAATTTACTTTCAAAAAGTCTACGGACTAATATTTTCCGCTTCGCGTTCACAAATGTGGGAAGTCAGTTTCGACTAGCGGCGGCATTTTTGTAATTAAATTTAAATCCTCAAATGCTCCGTTTGCATATTTAAAATTTTGCTCAATGATAGGAAAATAAAAAGAAAAAATTCCTACATAAAATTGTGCAGAATAAATGAATTAAAAAATCAAAGACTTTGAAGTTTGGCAAACATAAGGCCGTTCACAGGAAGTAAGGTGCACAGCGAACCGGAAATGGTGTAGGTTACCAAATTGTGAAATGAAGAATGGCTGGAAAGGTGAGTTCTACCGAAAGCAATAGCAACGAAATGCAAAAATGGGTGGTTTCAGTGTAAGTTACAAAAAACAAGGCAGAAATAACAAACAAATATTGGAAAAAAAATCGAATGAGTTACCATAGACGACTAAATTTGCGGTACACATATCACCAAAATTTATTTTTATTCATAAAAGCTACACTATTATTTAATACTCGTATACACTTCCTCAATTTCAGTATATGGTAGATATCATAATTGTAATAGTTATCCGAAAAACCTTTTTGCACAGCTATAACCTTTTTTATTGATAAGATAGTTTTCTACAAAAATATTATTAGAGGCTTGAAGAAGGAGGATCTAAATCTAGCGAATACTTGCTTTGATGGAAAATTATTTTTATTCTCATTAAACCGACTATTTCCATCCAATTAATTTACTCGCATGCAATTATAACTCAAACTTATCTTATTCACTTTCGAGGTAATCTACTCTACTAACAAAACCTCTATTGCCTCCAATAAATCTAACGCTTTCTTCGTTGATTTCTGAAAATGAATTTCCTTCGTAGCCGTTAAGTTGAGTCCACACTTGTTTGGTTTAATTCAGAATTATAATGACAGATCTAAGTTACATTAATAGTAATGAAATGATACACATAATCTTTCTTATTCTTCAGAAAAGAAGAATAATATTACGAAAGTAATATTAGAATCCATTACTCTTGTGCGCGGAGCAGGAAGTCTAAAAATTTTGTAGAAAATAGATTAATTGTTTAAGATCAATTTATAAAATATCAATTCACTTTTTATGTTTAAAAAAACTAAGATTCTAATTTGTACAAAAAAGGTCTAAGCGACAAACTTGGTTGAAGTGTTATTACATATTACTAATCAAAAATAATCCCGTATAAAAACTAACCTATGATAATATATATTACAAATGAAATTATCAATCAAAGATCCAAAGCTAAATCCAACTTAGCCCAATACTTTACATAATTTTCGTAGCCCATTTGACCGCAATTGACTGATCATTTCAGCTTCAGAAACAGAAAAAGTCACACGGATCGATATCAGGTGACCACAATACTTGCTCGATCATATTCCTACAATGCTATACTAGAATTTCTTGCAGAACAATGGTTTTGTGCAATCGCAAATCATTCAAAAATATAATAACATAGACAGCTGATACAAGGACACTGT
This sequence comes from Teleopsis dalmanni, assembly GCF_002237135.1. Taxonomy (NCBI): domain Eukaryota; kingdom Metazoa; phylum Arthropoda; class Insecta; order Diptera; family Diopsidae; genus Teleopsis; species Teleopsis dalmanni. The sequence goes on from NC_051848.1 coordinate 49,194,596, forward strand.
CTAACTATACGCTCTAATCGTGTATAGTAACATACAACACTCTTAGGTAACAGGTCGAAATTGAGGCACTATTTTCAAAGCTTTAATTATATATAGTATACTATTCGTTCCGATTTTTTTAATGAGAATAATTTTACGAAAATTATGTACGCATGACATGCTCCAGCATTATGCGGGAACTATGTTAGACCCGCATAATGCGAACGTTGATTGTAAAAATCAGTAAAGAATTGTTTTTTATGGAAATATGACATTTAGATGATATAGTTTGTTATCTCTTAATTGGCCACAGTAAAATGTTGAATCTTCTGTTCTTCAACCACTTTTTATAACATCTTTACATTAAATAATTACTTACTTATTCAAATTATTTTTTAGTCATCAGATATTATAAGCTCACCTGTAAAGAGAATAAATACAATATATATATTAATACTAAATTTATTACATCATTACATTTGTATACTAATATTAATTTTTTATTTAAGCTTTATGCGTTAATTAAAAATATTACTCCAAGATCCCATAAAACATTTTCAAAAGCCGCTGTGCCAATACACAGAACTAGATCTTTCTTAGTGGAACATAAATTCATATTGATTAACTCATTGCTTCTAAAAAAACATCGATTAAAAACGATCTTTGTTCACTGCGACCACGGATGGTAGGAATTGTAATCTTTTACATCTGCATTCGTCTGACTCAGATACATTTAGTTCCAGCAGTTTTAACTAGTTGTATGAGCAGTCTTAACTAGTTGTTCCAATAGTTGTAGTAGTTTTAACTAATAATTGTAGTAATTTTAACTGATAGTTGCTAGTAGTAGTTACAGTAGCGATTCCAATTAAGATCTTCAAATCACCCCTGTTATATTGTTGCGCGCTTCTTTTTTTATTGAAGTAGGGAAATCTTCATCTAATTGTTAATTTTGTCCAAAAAATAATAAATGTTAGTCATACTGTACATCTGTTACTTTAACATTCTATTCTTCGCCATATAAGGTTGTATACTAAATCTAATTTCGCTTTTAATAAGGATCAATCTTTAACGAAAATCAAAACGAACAGAATAGTATTAAAATTTAACAATTGAAAATAAAATTATAATGAATTAATTAATTAATCGTTCTAATATAAACACAGCAAGTAAAATTGTTAATAAAAACTTTCATAGTAATAGTAACAAAACTCCAGAAAAATATGCGAACAAAAAAGTCAAGTACGGCTTTGGATCAGTTGGTTAAGTTGTGCTGACTCTGAGCTTCAAATTTGGTGGGGCACGAGTTCGATTCCTGGTACTTGCAGTCTCAAAAATAATTATTTACGAATAATTAAATACAAGAATTATTTCTAAGACCACTGATGATGGGTATTTGGCAATACTCGAAACAGCTGTATGGTCAGCCAAAAATTCAATTAATTAAAATAATATAAAAAATAAAATTTTTGTTATTGTATTTCACTACTGTTCGAAAAAACCTCTTTATGAAAATCAACATTTACAAAAATATGTAACAAAGCTTAACTGATTGCGGGAATAAAATATGCTTTAGAATAATAAGTCCAAAAAACTCAATCAGAAATATTCTGTTGTAAATTCAGTATTTTTTACAATTGCTTTTTCTTCATACGGTATTTATTGCAATAAGATATAAGCTGGGTAACTAAATCAAGTATGACAAAGGAATCACTTTGCCGAAGTTTTTACTAAAAAAATTACATATTTAATTCACAATACACAGACCTAAAACTCTTAACACACTTTCTGACGGGTCAACATGATCTTCGTTACTATTTATCTCTAGAAACAGTTGACATCTATAATTACATTCCTTGTGAATGTCGGAATTTAATCTGGAGTAAGAGAAGAATAAGATGTCACATCTGATATTAAGTAACCTTCAATATTTTATTATACTTTAATCTTCAACCAAAGGGTAAAATGCCTTCTCTGCTTTGCAGAGCATTTCTTTAATTACTACTTTTCTTCCCAAATTCATTTATTAAAATCATAGTTGGAAAGGTACATCTACTATTCACAGCTAATATTAAATTATTTAAGACACGGAAACGGTAGAATTAAGCCACGAAAGAAATGGAATACACTCAAGACCGATAATCAGTTGCAGTTAAAACATGTTTATAGAAGCTGTATATTCGAATATATAATACCTAAATTTTCATTATTTTATTTGAAAAAGAATCGTTGAGAAAATTTTAATCCATATGACTTTTTTAAGCAGAAAGTTGTAAGTATAATAAATACAAAGAGGATGTCAGTTAGGCTAGGTTATCAGTTATATATAGGAATAACTCAGGGTCTAAAACCATGCATGAACTAGGCAAAAACATAGTAGATGAGAGGCACTCTCATCGTCTTCCCCACAGCTGTGACAGGTTTTAATTGAAAAGGAGATTTAAACTTCTAAATAAACCTACCAAAAGACTAATATCTCTGCGGTGGATCTCAATGAGAATTTTGGATTTATTTTTATTAGAACGTGGCCAAATTCCATACAGATGCCTGCATATCGTTGTGTCTTTACATCTTTTATTCAAAATTTAAACACAGAAAAAACTCAGTAACAGTTTGCATGATGTTAACGTTATGCCTAGATTAATAGTGACGTCCTGAGGATATCAGATACATCGGTATACATAACATTGCTCCGTGCCCATAACTGTTAACTTAACAGTTAGTAAACTAACATCTGTTAATTACTGCAGAGCGTCCTGCAAATATATTATAACTTTTTGACCTTTCGCTGTAAATTTTAAAAAAATGTCAAGTTTTATGTAAACACTAAAATGAAGTACTAAATTAAATTAAAAATGCCTTTTTGAAATGTATAGTAGCGAATTAAATGAGAGGAAAAAAGGGAAACCGCAAACTTCCAAAAAAGTTGGCAGCCACTGCATTTCGCTGCGTACAACAGAATTAAATACCATAAAATGCAAAGGAAGTGCTTGAATGCCTATTACTAAGCCTACTCAAATGTTGTTCCTTTTAATTCTTACTTATTTTTTCCATATAATTTTTACTCATTTTTTTCAAATTTAAATGAATTTTTTTTTGTTTTTTACTTGGCTACATTATTATTATGGTTTACCGCGTACGATTTTCCCATCAGGCACTTTCGTTTGATATACACTTTTTTGTTGTTTGTACACAAAGCTAAGAAGTTTGTAGTATCTTTATACTATATATATATATATATATATATATACATATATCTGTATACCTTATTCCTAGTGCAAAAAAAATATTTGAACATTTTACTAATATCCTTGTTTGTTGATTTTGACGCTGTTTTTGTTGTTTCAGTGACTTTCTTAGGATGTCTTTTATTAAAACGCACACTTTGGTGTTCCTGCTGATATCACAATTTTTTTTATTATGAAATTGTACTTCAACGATTTTATTAAAAAAACAATCAAATTTTAATTTATATCATCTTTCAGCAATTTGCCAAAAAAAATGGTTAACATGCGGTTAAGTACTTTTGAAATGTATTACTCATTCCACATGGAACGCTTACAGCGCTTATGACAAAAAAATTAAGCATAAATGGGGCTTGAAAATACTTATAGAACGAATTTTTTAACTTTGTATATAATATAGAATTTTCTACATGTACTCTTTATTTACATATTGTTTACATTAATTTCATTTAGTTCACATTGAGTGGGAAAAAGTTCCTTGAAGTTTTTAACGCGGTGAAGTAGATTCCTGGACACACATTAATGTGGTACTCATATATTCCGAGTCAGTCATACTATATAAATCACTCTATGGTCAATGGTCAATGGTATTTAGGAGTGTGACTGGCTTGATCTATTGCTTATCAATCTAGCTCTGTGAGTCAAACTGCTATCCAGATGCTCTGTAGGTTTATATCTCTATCTGTCTGTGCACGGGCAAGTTTTAGTGAAAATTGTTGCACACAGTATTATATTTTCGCTAACATTTGTGAGTTTTTTTCAACTTGCCACAAGTTGGTAACATTCCTATACGAAAATTTTTAAAACAACCTACATGAAAAACTTCCTCAGTTGTCAAAAAAAAAAATGTACAGACCTAACCCTTCAAGAAATCGTTGGGAAAAAAAATATTTACCACCAGAAAACTGAAACGTACAAAAATGAAACAGTTCGGTATGTAATTTTTTTTCAGTTCTTTTGTGGTTAAGACAGTAAAAAGCCAGGACTAGCTTCTTTTACAAAGTGATTGAAGCGTAGTCCTTAACTTCTTCAGTAAATTATTTCCTACAGCCGCAATCGACTCAACAAACATTACCGAAGAGTCGATAGTGAAAAAACGGAAAATTATAATAATAATATCAGGGAATATAGTGCTCCGTTGGTCGATCACATTTATTAAATTATTACTAAAGACTTATATACGATGGATTTGTGCAATCGCAAAATGCTCTAAAATACAGGGTTGCTGATGAAAATTGCAACAAAGTAAAACTCCCTATTTTGTTAACTTTAATGAAAGATAAATAAAAATACGCGAAAAGAACTTTAAGTTTTTAAGTTAATTTATTTTGGTTCAAACGGCCAATGTGCTATCGAACGCTGCCCGCAAATAGCTTTGCGGTATTTTGACCCATTCTCTGCTTAAGGCTTGCTTCAGATGATCTACAGTTTGGTATTTTTTAGTTCCGACCTTACTTTATAAAACACCCCAGACCGCGAAATCTTAAAGGTTTATATCAGTGCCTACTGTGTTGATGGTATAAAGCACGAAACGTTGTTTTTCAGCCATCAATCAATCGTTACTTTTGGATGAGAAATATAATATATATGGAATATACAAAAAGTAATATTGTACTTTTTGCTAAAAAGTTGCTAATGTAGAAGCAACTACATTAGCAAACTTCTTTAAGAGTGCTCTCTTAAAGATAGCTTCAATGCAATTGAAATACCGTTTCTGTACTTCAATTAAAATGATTCTGCATTCTTGTAATGTGTAGAGTTTATCATTAGACATTATTAGAGATTACTATATATGTGTGTGCGATCCCTCCACGTGCTTTAGGTTGATAATTCGAATCTTTGCAATATTTACGGAATTTCTTCGCAATTAATTTTCACAAATTTTCAACAATTAAACTTTGTTTCACAATTGTAGTAAAAATGAAATAAGTTGGATTTCTCGTTAAGAAGTTCATTTGAAAATTTGAATAATAAATTTAGTAAAACATTTCCCATTTTCTACACACAATCAAACTAAAGCAAACTACATTTATATTTTTGTTGTTAAAATGACTGCGAAAGTTATGAGAAATCATTGTCTGTCTGTTCGCAACTATGGTAAAGTATAGGAGTCGGCAGCAAAAAGAACAACAACGAGCACAACATCACAAGAACAAAATAAATATCAGCCAACATCAGCAACAACAACAGCAACAGCAACAACACTTTTACAACAACAAACAACTTTATTACAAAAGATAAACAAAAACTTTATATTCGCAATTGTGAAAATTGTAGCAAGCAAGTGACGGGGAAAAAGTTACAGTGGTGCCAATATAAACACTACTGTTGTCATAAGTTGCATTCAACAACAATAACACAACAGTAGCAACGTTGACTGCTAACATATATTGTAGCAGCAATGATAGCTAAATAACATCAAATAGCATCAGCAGTGGTATTTGTTGAAGAGTTAGAAATAATAAAAATTTTCAATTGTCTTCGAAATAACTATGTAAAATATATATATTCATATATATATATATATATTAACGTATACACATCACTGTTTTAACTTTTTTAGAAATTATTCCTCAACTCAATTATAATAAAATATCCAAACGACAGCATCTTAAGTACACGTACAGTGCATTACTAATTTTCATTGCCATTGTGTCAACATTTACATTAAAATCTTCTTAATTATGTTAATTGAAGGATTGAAGAATAAACTTATGCCTTGTCTTCACTATGTCATTTTAAGTGTCAAATATTGTCAACATAATGACAACGAGTAGTCATATTCGCATTCTTGTCATGTGATGAAAACGCATTTGACACATCAGTCCATTATAATTGTCATTTAAAATGACATAGTGAAAACAAGGCATTATGCTCATTTACCTAATTGCCATTATGCTTACATTATGTGGGGCACACAAAATATTTTTTAGATGAAAAACGAGTAGCCACAGCTATAAACAGAACCAAGTGACTGCCTAAAATATTTCAATAAAAAACCATTTTTATATCTAGATAAAATATTCACCCAGAAATGGTGAAAGGTACACAATTATGGACTAAAATATTCCACAAGTGCCGTCGGGTCATTCTACATTTGACAATATGAGTGCTCACACATCTCATCTAACAACCGACTATTTGACAACCAACATTCAATAAATCGAATTGATAGGTCATCCGCTGTACAGATAAGTGACGGAGGTATTTTGAAGGTGTCTGATGAAGATTGGAAAAAATTTTTAACAAATGGTCCGAACGCATGCAAAACTGTATTTATCGTAAAGTAGTATTTTTCATTATTAGACTTAAAATATAAATAGTGGGCCTCGTAAAGCTCTCTCTTGATAAACAAATATCAAAAGTCTCTTATAATGCCGATCCTACTTTATGATGCAAAAACTTGGACAATTGTCAACAGTAACAAGACAGTGTTACGCGGACTTAAGCAAAATATTACTCGGAACATCAATGGTCTTTAACACGTTGGCCACGAATATTGAATTAGATAAAACGTTGAGCTGTACGAGCTATACCGCGACATTGACTTAGTTATGTCGTATGAATGAAACAAAGCGCTCCAGTTAGTAAAGTTTTTGATTCTGTACCAGCTGGTCGAAAACACGGTAGAATAACACGGTAAAATGTTATTTAATATATAACGAATGATTCGAATATAATGAACATAATTCATTACAGATGACCACTATGGAAAAATGTGGCACAAATATATAAATGCGATACTGTCATATAGGCAAGAATACTCAATTCCATTTTCAAAATTTTAGATAAAAAAATATCGATCCTTTAGCAAAGGACCGATAGCACATAAATTAACTTCAACTATTAATAAATACATGTTAATAAAAATAGGAGACTTATATCATTAAGACTCTTAGCATAGAATATTTCGGCAAACAAAAAAGAAATTAAATATGTTGTACTTTCTTAGTATGAAGCACTATTTATACAAAAGATTCAAACTATTCAAGTAGTATTAATATTAATCATATTATTTCAAACAAAATAAGGTTACAAAAATACAATTATGTCAACACAGAGCAATTCGTTTATATAACGCCGACTTATTTCTACTTCTTTGTATTCAAACTATATTAAACTTTCAATCTACACCTCAGAATCTTGTTCATATTTATGGTCCTAAACAATCAAACTAAATAAGAATTTAACGTAATTAAATATGTATGGCGATTGCAAGAAATTAAAGTAAATGAGAATTATAAAGTTATATTTCTTCAAAAAATGTATGTGTTTATTAAAATTCACTATTAAAATATACATTGGAAATTGGAGACGAGAAGACAAATCGAAGTAGATATGCCCTTATATTTGTCTACCTGTTTCTCAATTGTGACAATTTTCAATTTGATGGTTCCATAATATAGACCAACACAAAATAACTATTGGAAATAAATGAAATTCGCAATAACGACTATAAAATGAAGTACTGATTAAATTATTGATTATGTTTGAGGGAGGCATTTAAACTACTTCTCCTACATCAACGTACGATAATTGCTTTTCAACATTTTTATAAATTTATGAATTCTTCTTTAATCATTAAAATGGATCAGTTGTTTGTATGTGAACATATTCGAAGAGTTAAATTATATCCTTTCAAATCACGTTTTAGTTGAGTCCAATTTATTGCAACTCATTGGTTGCATTAAAACTGAATTTAGCTTGACAAAACTTTGTTAAGGAAGGGACGAAAGGACGAAACGATGAAAAATAAAGAAAAGACGAATATTGCTCCTTTTGTAAGCAAACGCCTCCTTTTAAGTGCTGAAGTAATGAACCATAACACTCTAAAGTAATTTGTTTAGGTAACCGATTAAGTGACTTTCAATTATAATCATATTTTTTGTTGTATTTTTCATAACTTCTGTCGGTAGAAAGATTGAAGCTTTTTTTAAAGATTTAATATATTTTTTTTTAAACTCAGAAATAATTTATTATTGTTTCGAGAAATAACTCGAAAAAGTGAAGAATTTTAGAAGTTATTTTATTTATTACTCCTTAACACCTAATAGCTATTTGAGAACTATGCGCAATATATCCGAGAGGAGTAGGGCTTAATAATAACTAATCAAGAAATTTCACTATAGCAGTTGCTAGTGTAATACTAGGGATCACTAAGTCAAATGGATATCCAAACGAACACCAAATTCGTTTGCTTGAAAGTATCCAATCTCCAAATAGCTTTTGATTGAAAAACTTTTAAATACAGTTTTTGTTAAATGGAATATTTAAGAATTTCTATGATTTCTTGTCCTATTTTCAAATTCTTAATTAAGCTCTAATTCTAATTCTAATTAAGCTCATATAGGAGAGAAAGCTCATTTGTCCAAGAAATATGGCTTTTTAAGGTTTGTAAAATTTTAAACTTAATTCGTATTTCCATATGAATCGGTCATATCTGATAATATTTGATAGTTGATTGATTGGCAGATAAAAAGAAATGAGTGAAAATATTATAACTAATATTTATTTATAATTTATTTACCAAACACTTTTGAGCTACATTAGAAGAGTTTTGATAGAAAATTACAGTGGATCTAATTCATTTAAAAGTGCATGATATACATATATATAATATATGAAGAATCAACTAAAGTAATTTTCCAAATTCCACTGAGTTTACAAAATGTGTTCCTGTAAAGTTATATTCCAATAATTTAAAAAAATAATTGTTGTATCTTATTAGCAGATAAAAATAAAAACAGACAAATAAGTATATAGACAGACATTTCACGAGATAGAGGTATTGATGATCGAACAACATTTAATCGATTTTTTTTGTCATACTATAAAGTTTTATTCTATAAGTTCGAAATAAAGACTTGATTATATATTAACGGAAAGAAAAAAAAGTTGACAGATAAGCAAATGGGAAGAGTGTCTTATTTATTTTACGTAGATAAGCGCAAAAGATCAACTATGGACGTAATGCTTCGCTCCGTTAGGAGACGACACCCTGTTTATTTCTATCTTATGTAGATATATAGACTAGCGTGGCTCAATCCATATATCTTGCAATACTAATCAGTAATATATGTGGTGTAAATAGAAGGTTTCCAATGTCTTTTCCATAGACAAAAAATGGTTAGACTATTAAAGTGACTATCGAATGACTATAACAAATTAAGTTACTAGCTAAACTGAAAAAGTTTTTAAAGATCTTAATTAGTGGTTTTGAGTTCTTTTATATATTCATAACTCTGAATCTAAAAATCTCTAAATTAGGAAACCTTTTAAGGAGCCTAATCCATACTTGCATAACAGTAAAAATATGAATAAGTCCTTAACTTATATTTTTGGTTCCAGGCTTAAGTTGCGCTGCAGAATTAATCATTTGAATTGAATTCGTTATCTAACTGAATTAAATACAAATGCAATATTTTATTTATTTTAAGAGTAAGTAGAAGTAAAAGAGTTGATTTTAAATTTCCGGATTTACACTTCATTGCTGGTATGTTTTTTTTAGTTTCGTATAAAATTTACTTTGCAGATCCAAATGCAACCGAAGGCGTAAAATAGTATATTTATTTTCAAATACTCAGTAGTTAGTGATTCTATAATTCTTGCAGTAACACAGGAACTTTTCACTGCCAATAGAATTGTTAATTAAAAAATCTGAGCAAAAAACTAACTAATTTGCAAACCAATTAGTGATATATTTTTACACACTTTCTGGCAGAGGAAAAAAATGTGAGAAATTCAATACGATTGATGTTGACTTTTGTGAAAAGCGAACGTTTCTTAAGACGTTAATTATTTAAAGAAATCGTTGTCATCCATACCTTACACCTGAAAAGAAAGTTTCCTAACAAGGCGCTTCTTAATTAAAATTGCACTGTTCACTTGATTTTGTTCAGAACGTCAAAGCAATTATTTTTAATAACATATTTAACTACATTGAAAAGTTTTAATTATTTTTTAATTCATAAGCTTCATGAAATTTAAATATGAAAATAAGATATTTTAAATAACAGAGGAAACTTCATTTGAGCTCAAGATAAATCTTTTAAAAAACTTTTTTTGCATCATTAATGTAAGATTTATATTCATTATAATTTTACACTGAACTCTCCCGGATTCATGGACCTATATAAAAAAAAATGGTAAAAATTAAATAAATTAATATAAAAAATGTGTAAAATTTGTGTTCAAGATTTTATTTAATCAATATTCAACTGTAGTTCTTACATTCCCACATATAAATATAAATTTATCTGCAATTTCATTGTGTGAGATCTAAGACTTCAAAGCTTTTTTAAGCCTCAGATTTATATAATATATTGGATATTAGAAAATTAGTTAGTGTTCTAAAAAAAGTTATATATAACTTCTTTTTTTGTTACAATGAAAAATCTCTTAATATAACAGACATCGTCAACAATATTTTTAAGGAAAGTATCCGGCTAGTAGGAGTTAATTATTAAAAATAATGCCAAATATAAAATTGGTTTTGAAGAAAATGTTTAAAAAGTGAGAGGTCCATACAACAAGGTTGTTCGTTTAATACTTATTATTCATTATCCATTTGGTGAACTTACACCATATATAGTATAAAGATCAATGAATGAGGTATCATTGTTTAAGTATAAAATATTTTCTTAATTTATATTAGACAAAAAACGGCTGAAAAAAATTTGATGGTCACGACAAAATTCATACGGGACCCATGGCGTATACGTATTTTTTTTAACTTTTTAAATTGACATTAAATCTCAACTATGTATAATGTACGCGATCAGTAATGGGAAGCTCTATAAAATAATAAAATATATCTCATAGGTCGTGGGGTACCAGCTTCACATCTAGTGATAACAAATATGTGAGTGAAGTGACAATTGCGTAATGTAACTACTTAATCACAAAACTAGGACAGTGTATTATCTCTTAAGTTAATAATAACCATTTTTTTAGTAATAACAATATTAAAATATATCTAGTATACCTTTTATAGTTTATATATACGGATGTTCCTAAAAATGCAAGCAACAATATAATATAATAGTATATTATATTTATATATATATATTTTGTATTCAGCTAAATATTTTACGAATTCGATATAAATCATGCATAATACTTGCTATTGCAAATGAATATCTCTCTACAAATATCTACAAATAATAGAAATAAACTCAAAAAAGATATAATTCTTTAATGTGATTGAAATAAACACTAGTGACAGTTGGAATATTGTGTTAATTACTGCTGAAATGTTTAACAAAACATAGAATTGTCCATTTGAACTGGAAGTGTCAAACAGTTTATTGTAAACTATCTTTCCTGGCTTGAATCATAGGACTCTATAACGAAATTGGTATTATCCCAAAACTGTGTGGCCGTAGAAAAACTGCATATGTGGCAGAATAACTGACTCAATCATTTTATGATAAATGCGTATAACTGTTGCAAAAACAAAAACAAAGAAGGTACTGTAAAAATGGAAGACGACCAAATAAATTTGTAGACTTTACGACAAGATATTGTACCATTACTAAATCATGCACCAACCTAAGATAGCTGACAGACCAAATTCTACTGGATTTTGACAATAAAATGATTGCAATAATCTGCAGAAGTACATAAATAAGACTGCTTTATAGAAGTCATAAATATTTTGTTGGTTAAAATAAGTACTTAATCCCTGAGTATTTATATACTCAATAAATCTTGAGAATATCTCATATTTCTGCATATCGCTTCCTAGTATATCAAACGATTATGAATTTTCATAGACAATTTCAATATTATCTACGTTAGGTTATGTTTATTGTTTCGACATATATAGGTTAGGTTAGGTTATGCTGGCAGACTAAACGGCCACACGTAGACCATTAAGGTTCTTTGCGTTACCAGATCAGAGTCTTTAGTGTGCAACACTTAGGATGCGCGTGTTATTAGCAAATTTTATTAAGATTTCAATAGAAACCTTAGGTTTATGCTGCAGTTCTGTGAAACTGACAACTCTCAAGTATTTTTGCCGAGTCCTCGTGAGAGTCGACCCACAGATGTTCCTACAAGCATCGCCTTCGACACATATAACTTTTATAACTGTTTCCACATAAATAACATTTGCTTATAAAGATTATGCAATAAATGATATATTTACGCCACTAATATATAAATCACTGTTTCAAATATATATACAGACTACTTTTAAACTTTCTTAACTTACATGTATCATTAAGAATATGATGTTCCATTTTATAAATCTTTTCAATAATAAACTGAGTATTCACGAAGTATTCACAAAAATTGTTAATTTGATATGACCAACTCAATAATCGTATCCTTTGTTTAGCAGCAAAAGTTCGAAAAGTATTGCAAAATATGGCAAAAACTAGCGAAGCTAATCTAATTTTGACTAAGCATTTTATTCCCCATCGAATACTGGTATTCTTTAAAATCCTTTTAAAATAAAAACCATTTTCTTGTAAGTCAAAGTTAAGGAATAATAAATTTATGTGATATTAATATGAGACGAACTACTCGCACTGACCCTACATGACGTCCTTTTAGACAAGTCCTTTCCAGCCGCTTTCCTTTCCAGCCGCTTCAGTACATTTTTGTTGCTTTGAACTTTCCTTCACAAAAGTGCCAGGATTAGTGTTACTTTTTGTTGGCTTAATTACATAAAAGCCAAATTGTGGGGAGTAACACACATTTGGAAGTCTTCTTGAAACGAAACATGGAAATAAAGAATAAAAGATGCCAAGTGCAATAAAAAATTTATAGATATAGATTTTGATGTCAGGTAGCAGAATTATGGCTCATATTAAATCATTCTTTTTTGTTTGGCATCGTTAATGCGAAACTTTTAGCATCGAATTTGCGAGTACTTGTCCTGACGTTTGTTACGAGTATTTGTACTTCAAGTTACAACTTCGCGATGAATGATTGGTAAACTGGTTGGTTGCATATTTATGACGATATAGTATATGTACATTGAGAATGAAGCAAGAACGAATCCCATAATTCTGCAAAACATTTGCGTACGCACATATCCTCTTCACGCGAAATAGCTTTTTTGTCGAATGATTCTAGAGCAAATGTTTGTTAACGTGAAATAATTCACGCTTCCTTGACTCCATAAATTGATGCTTTCAAATATTTATTACGGAATTTTCATACCATCAAACTACTAAATATTTGCACAATGTGAAAATTATAAACACATATATATATCATATATCAAACACATATATATCAAACATATATATATCAAACACAAATTGGAAGCTTTACTTTCAGTTTTCCAGGTAATTGTAATTGGATAACTTAATCAGAAATAATTATAAAAAATTATACGAGTATATAAACGAAAAATACTGAAAATCATTTTGCTGTTACAGTGAAAGCTTCCTTAGGTAAAAAGCGTAAATCTACAAAATCGGCAATGCCATTCGGTTGATGAAACGATTTCTATCCATTCAAAAAAATCTATGTTGTTTACAAATATAAACTGTAGACTAGCAACACTGCACATTTAACAGAGATGTTCACTTATAATCTAGCCAGGGTCAATTCCAGCTCGTATCTGTTTTAGAGAGCTAGCACTGTATTGTTGAAAGTAACAACTGCACACCGAGACCTATGAGATCTATATGATCCAGCCAGTGCCAGCTCGTATTTGTTTGACAGAGCTAGCACTGTATTCTTGAAAGTAACAACGGAGATCTATATCATCTAGCCAGTGCCAGCTCGTGTCCCTTTAACAGAGCTAGCACTATATTGTTGAAAGTAACAACGGAGATCTATATGATCTAGCCAGTTTCAGCTCGTGTCCGTTTAATAGAGCGAGCACTGTATTGTTGAAAGTAACAACGGTACAACGAGACCCATGAGATCTATACAGTAAAGCCTCACAAATCAGAACTCCTACAAATTGAAACTAGAACCAAAATATTTCAATACATTGTATGCACTAAAAGCTCTTAAGTAAGAACTTTTGGTTCTAATTTTGATACTTATGAAAAAGGAAGAAAAATCTTTGCTTAGTGCTGAATATTCTCTGATTTAAAAATATCTATTTAAATGGTTTTTAAAAGAGACTGAAAAAAAGTCGACACATAGTGGACCAATATTAAAGACTAAAACTAAAGTAATTTTTGCTGAAGTATTATCCTGATGTAAGGCTCACAAAGTAACAATAATCATAAGGATATCATTACGCTGGATACCTAGTCACATAGGAATCAATGATTTTAAGCCTGCGAACAATCTTGCGTGGTCAGGATTTGCCATTTAACTCTGTGAACCAGCGCCATATTGTAAATTAAGTTGTTCTACAACTAGGTCTATGATTGAAAAATGGGTTTCAACCGAGATACGTCGCTATTACTGATGGTTGAAGTTGCTGGTGGGATATTTAACGTGACCATGGTCACCATGAATTGCATTATCACCTTAACAAAATGGGTCTGTCCTAAGAGGTAGATTGTCGACTCTGCTTAGTCGATTGTCGACTCTGCTTTCTGTTGCAGCATAAAAGATCAACTATTGTCGCGGTGCTCCGCTTCGTCGAGCCCCGGTACCCTGTTTATATCTAATTCAAACGACATTATTGTAAAAAATTTGACTTAACCTAAAAACAAACAAATATTACAGAATATTTTATACAATAACGCTTAATAAGGATTGATTTCAACTGTTAAATAAAGTTTTTATATTTCATTGATAAAATTTTTTGATCATTTTTTATAGAAATAAAAATAAAGTCCAGAAATTAGAACTTTTCGCAAATTCGAACTACCAAAGAAACCACGTGGTTCTAATTTGTGAACTATATTCAAGTTAGATCTTATTAAGGTTATATTATATTGAAGAAAATCCTCAAGTTTAAAAATGAAGCATTCATTTGCTTGAGTGAAGGCAAAATATAGCTTCTGAATTCATTTCTGACATGAGCAGATAAAATGATCTTAACCATTTTATCCTGTAATCCCATTTGAAAGGGATTATAAATTTTGTAAAAGAAAGGTTATCAATTTTATGATACCTATTTGAAGTTACATTTTCAGTAGATCAAGGAAAACTGTCGTTCAAGTCTTTATCTATTTTGCTTAAGATTTGTCATTTAACTATATAGATTGTTTAACAGCTTACAGTATTTTTTTTAGTTTTATATTTTTTAATTAATTATGCATATATTAAATTTTTTTGCTTTCCAGAGTTTTTTTTAGTAATTAAATTTATTCATTTTTTATGAAACTATTTATCCGTAATATATAATGTTTTCAGTCTAATAATCATAATCTATAATAGATTAAATGAATGAAATAATTAAATAAAAATTGACATCTAATTTCCGAAATAATTATTTTTATTCCTAACTAATAAATAGTTTACAGAAGAGCAAACTATTTTTTTATCCATTTCCGTCCGATTTTCGTTCCGGTTCCAAACGAAAAAGATATATCGGTTCGATTTCGTTTTTCGGAAATAATTATTATTTAATCATTATTTATTATCTACTCACATGAAGTAAAATTTTGTGTTTTTATTATATTTTTAAAATTTTATTAATAATTTATGATTTATTATATAATAAATCATTTAATAAATGATTTATTTAATAAATTTAATATAATTTATTATTTTCAATGACCAAATATTTTTAATAATAGATTCGGTTTTTAACGGGCTAATTGGGTTAAATAATAAATTTTAAAATTTTTTTTGTTTTTAAAAGATTTTATTCTAACCGACATTTCGACTATAATCTATTGCAGTACCCCTATGGTGACTATAGATTATAGTCGAAATATCGCTTAGAGTAAAAACTTTTAAAAATAAAAATTTTTTTAAAAAGTTTATTATTAAACAATTGACCAGTTAGCCTGTTAAAAAACAAAATTATTATTTTATTAATAAAATGCCCTTTTTATAAAAGTGTTAATTTCCTTTTTTTTAATATAATTTTTATATTAGTTTTATCAAAAAAAATATTTCTTCCACATATTTTCAAGAATATGAGAATGAATATTTGGGAGATATTAAAAAAATACATTGATAAAAAAAAAATATCAGGTTCATAAAATCAAGTTTTATAGTTTTAAGGAATGAAAATTTATTATAATAAAATTAATATTGCAAAATTAGAAACAAAAATATTAATTGCAAGTACTAATAAAAAATTAACCTTTTCTAATTTATTTATTTATTTATTTTTCATTAAATATTTACTGTTTTTCAAAACTAATTGGTATATAAATTTTTAATCAATATTTTTTTTTATAATACATCTAATTATTTTATTTAAATATGTAAAACCTAAGATTGCATAGTTATTTGACCATATTTTCAGAGATTATTGTTATATTAAAAACTATAAAAAAACAATATATATAGAGTAAACTAATTTTTTTTTTTTAAAACATGATATCTATTGTACTTTTTTTTAATAAAATGCAAATGATATGTACATTTGATTGAAATTTTTTTTAAAAACATTCTTTTAACAATATTTTCTTATTTTTAAAATTAATGTGTTTTTTATCATAAATAATTAAATAAATATACAAATAAATAAATAATATTTAACAATTCAAATTATTAATAGTTACCACTTATTAAGTTATTGATATACGAAAAAAATAATTTTAATAAGTGTTACTTATTAAAAATTCGAGTTATTAATTAACTGACCTAATGCCCGGCATAATTAAATTTTATTAAAATATTATTCGACAACATAAATTATTTTTTTTTATTATTTTATAAAGCATATATCCACGAATAAAATTTTTAAGATATTAAGTTAGTTAATAATTTTTCAAACAAATTTAAGTTTATTAACGTTTATTTAAGAACAACATTTTTATTTTAACAAATTTTAATATTTGAACCTTGAAATAATTTTTCAATTTTGAAAATTTGGAAAATTTTCACATAAAATTTATTTATAAAATTATATATTAAAATTTTGTAATTAATATTAAATTATTTTTTTTACAAATTTTTCAATATATAAATTTTTTGAAACGTGATATAAATATTATATATCATATTAAGAGAATTTATATATAATTAAATGTTGTTTCTAGAATTAAAAATCGTCATTTTTGAGTTAAATAAAAATATAAACTTATAAAAAGCTCAATTTAAAGTTTTCAAATTAAAAATTGTCTTAATTAGAATAAGTGGTAGCTTTTTTTATTTAATATGGATTAAATAAAAACTCTTCAAAAATTTACGTACAGATTATTCATTATTTTAAATATAGTTGTATTATATTGTTTTGTATATAAAAAATTAATTTTATAATTTATTGTTTTAATGACCAAAAATTTTTACGGTCTAATTGGTCTATAGTTAAATAATAAACTTCTTTAAAACAAAAAAAAATTTTTTTAAATTTAATTTCATTTAACTATTGACCAATTAGACCGTAAAAAAAAAATAATTATTAAAAATTAATTTTTGTTTATTAAAACTATTTTATGTTGTCGAAAATATTAAAGAAAAGCTAAAATATTAAATTTTTTTACATAAAAATCTTGTAATATATTATTTAAATAAAGAAGGTGTGAATGCCAAAAATTTAGTTTAAATATATTAGAAATTTTTCAAATCAGCGGTGTTGATAACTCTAATATACCTTTACAAAAAAACGGACTAACTTAAATAATCTAACTTAATAAATCTAATAAAACAATTCATTTAAAAGGCAAGGAAAATGTATTGGTTACTTGTTCCTAGCTTGTCTTACTTTATGGATCATAAAATTAAGTGATTCTTTAACTAATCTGGATTTTCAGTTTATAGCTGCAGAGAAGAACCTATAACTCAACTTGGAACAAACAACTTATGAGAATCAGTTAATCCCTCAAATTTAGATATTTTACAAAGTTATTAATGAAAAATAATTAGAATAAGCGATAAAGTTAATACAGTTTTGGATTTTGAACATAAGCACTTAGGCATTCCTGCTATCAAATATGAAATTAATAAAACTTTCTGAAGAACGCTTAGATTGGACAATCATTTCTACAGCTTTGGCATACACCTCTTTCATTGTACCTGATTAATTTTCTATATATACCTCTAAAAAAGTTTATAGAAACTTAAATTAACTATCTCCTAAAATAAATTAATATGTTTAATTAATAATCTCCTACATTAAATTAATATATATAACTTGCAAATTTTTATCAAATTTTTTTATATAAATTTTATACTAATCTTAATGAAAACTAGTCTAATTTGCATAGGTTAGTTCTATTTAAGTATACGTTATGAAATTTGATTATCATAATAGATTTATGTAATTTATTGCAAATAAATCTAAATAATTTTATATAAAAATTAAAATATAACTAAATATTTAACAAAGTTTAAGAAGTGTAATTTTTTATTTTAATTTAAAAAAAATTTATAAATTTATGTGTTAAATAAACGACCTAAGCCCAGTAACAAATTTAGAAACTAATTGAATATTGGTCGTAATAACAATTTATTATAAATAAAAAGTTCTGGTTTTTTTTTAAATTAATTTAATGAAATAAATTACACAGAGAAAAATAAATGTTAATTTTTATTAAAAGTTTTTTTTATAAATTATTGAAAAGAGTTTGAAGTTTATTGAAATTTGTTACTTTATTAATTAATTTTTTGATTAAGTAATAAATAATAATTATATTAATGTTAAAGAAATTTAATAAAGAAATATATATTGTTTTTTTTATAATAATTATATAATTATTAATGAAAATTAATAAAGAAATATATATTATTTAATTTAATAAAGAAATTTAAGAAAGAAATATCCAAATTCTTTTTTTATTAAATTAATTTCAATAAATACCTACAACACACAAAATGAAACAAAAGTTAGTCTACGAAGTTAATTAAAATATGTATTTGTTAATTAATAACTAATTATTAGTTTAATTTTATAAAGAAATATATATTATTTTTTAATGAAATTAATTTACTTAAATACAGCAAACAAAATAAAACAAAAATTAGTCTACGAAGTTAATTAAAAAAATTTGTGAAATAATTAATGATTACTAGTTTAATTTAATAAAGAAATATATATTAATTTTTTTTAATAAATCAAATCACATAAAATGAAACATAAGTTAAAATCCGAAGTTAATTAAAATATTTGTTAATTAAATAATGATTATTAATTTAAGAAAATTTAATTAAAACTAATTATTTTAATTTTTTTTTTTCAAATAAAAGTTTCACCTAAACACAATTTCATAATTACAATTTCAGAAAAGTTAATATTGAATAGTTTATTAGTTTAATTTTATTTTTTAACTTCTATTTATAATCTTTATTTGATTTATTAATTATATTTTTAAATTGAGCATTGTTTTTTTATTTAAATAAATATACAATAGTTAAATCAAAAATCGTTAAAAATATCGATTATAGTCGAACTTACCTTTTAAAATTTTTTAAAGTTGAGATATATTTTATGCGTAAAAAACGTATTCAAAATATTCTGAAATATACGTGAAAGCTTTTAAATATCTTTACTCAGTTAATAAATTTAATTTTTCAATTATTAACACAAAAATCGCACAGAAATTGTTTTGGTTTTGTTGGAATTCACTTTGAAACAATTTTATTGAAATATTTTTTGAAATAAGAATTTTTTCAACACTGAAATGCAATATGCAACGCAAAGGAAGCGTCTGCCGACCACAAAACTTTGTTGGCTGTTAATGAATTTGAAGACCAACTCAGGAGCTGCTAAACTGCACCGTTATAAATCTGAATGAACAGTGAAATCATATTGCGTTTACTTGACGGATTTATATGCGACGAAAGCAGCACTGAAGGCACCAACGACAGCGCAGTGGCTGCGCGAAAGCAACAGTGTTCAACGAACGAAGTAACAATACGAGCAGCGCAGTTCAGTAGCGGCGTAGCTATCAGTGGTGAAGCACAGCCAACCAAAGGCACGAACTTGAAATATAGTTTCATCGTTGGCGGCAACTTGTAACGGTTTCAATTCGAATTTTCAACACAAAACGGAAGTGTAGAGTTATCTGTGTTCGTGTGTGTATGTGTGTGTGTGTGTGTGTGTGTGAGTCTACTTGGTAGTATGTGTATGCTATAAGAATGTAAACATATTAACATGTACATTGAGGGTCTATGCAGTGACTATGTGAGTTTGTTTGCGAAATCGTTTCATACACGTACAGGTGAGTTTGCCGAAGCCGACTGCATACGAACTGAAGCGATTGTGCGCAATGTTTTCGTGTTAGTTATTTTTGTTTTTGCTTTTCTATTTCGCCTGTGTTAGTTCGCTTATTTCAGTGTTTCTAAATGTTCCACACAAGCAACCAAAAGTGCTGGCACAACACAGCGTATGAGCAACAAGCAATTTGGCTTGCATTTCAGTGCAACACGTGGCAATTTCGTTCGTACGAAAACTTAACGTCGTCTGTCCACCTATTGGCCAATATGTATCGGTCGCCTTGCATCTTTATTTGTTGCATTATGTGCCGCTGTTCACGTACATGCATATATGAGCGGCGTTAATCGACTTTATCGACCTATAAAGCGACTTTTTGGCGCTATGAACCACGCTTTATGTTCTGTTAATAACAGAAAACTTTTGTGAATCACTTTAAATCCTTTTATGAAAATAAATACCGAATAAAAGTCAATATAATTAATCCTGTTATTAAAGTGAAATGTTTCTGCTTGACTTAGATGACTTAGTTATAATTATTCTTAATTATTAATCAACAATTAATTAAAAATTGTAAAAAAAAAATTTACTTTAAAATTTATTCATTTCGAAAAGTAAAGACAAATTTACAGAAATGTTTCTGCTCGACTAAGATGACTTAGTTATAATTGTTGTTAATTATTAATTAACAATTAATTAGAATTTAAAAATAAAAAATATTTTAAAATTTATTAATTTCACACAATCCAAAATGTAATTAAAAAAATAAAGACAAATTTACAGAAATGTTTCTGCTCGACTAAGATGACTTAGTTATAATTGTTGTTAATTATTAATTAACAATTAATTAAAATTTAATAAAAAAATATTTTAAAATTTATTCATTGTACTCAATCCAAAATGTAATTTTAAAAATAAAGACAAATTTACAGAAATGTTTCTGCTTGACTAAGATGACTTAGTTATAATTATTGTTAGTTAATTATTAACAAATTATTAGAATTAAAAAAAAAACTGTTTTAAAATTTATTAATTTTACACAATTACTGGATTTAGCCCAGTATGTAGTTCTAAAGGTAAAGACAAATGAAAACCGCACTTGTACCAAAGAATCTTATCAAATTTTTACTTAAATATGTTGTTTACAGTCTTATACTGTCTTTAGGTTTAAAATAGAATATTACAAAAATGTCCTTCATTGAACGTCTTACATTACTGGATTAATTTGAGGTAATTTTTAATTAATTATAAACACAAAGTACAAAACAAATCAAAATAAATTGACAGATATTCATTTACAAAGCATTGAGGACACAATCTTTTGCATAACTTCACTCACAAAGGTCCAAAGCTGATAAATCACATCATCTTTCTGATTATTTTGCATCACCATAACATGATATTACACGTCCACGAAACTTTTTTCACAATAAAACCAAAACAAAACACAGACCATTGTATGATTTGTGGCACCGTCTTATTAAAGTCAACTATCTTCTTGCGTTATATCTACAAACTTAGACCTGAAGAAATTGGTAAATATATGGCTGTAGAGATCAGAGTTGGGAGTTTAGCACAACTCTAGATCAAATGGCACTGCATAAAGTGACTTTCTATGAATGCAATGGTCTTCCGATATTGTGGATTTGTAGATTTTCACTATGCCAGATGCAACAATCCACGAAGAAAGTACTCGTCTCTACAGTAAATTTGAAAATTGAAATTCGTTTTCAATTCTTTCATAAGCTAAATTTTGTAAGGATAAAGACACGAATTCAAATCACAAACATACTATAATGTGTGGTAAGATATACTCAAAAACACAGTATATCCATTATATTATTATGGAATCTTTAACAAGTAGTAATAATAAGATCAGTCAAGTGTGCATTTCAATTACATCTAAACTTTAGCACATCTTTTACAGATTTAATTTCTACAACATTTCTCAGTACCAGTTATTGTTTAAAATAATTCTGTAAGGTTCTTGTATTTTATGAATCAGCTTACAATAAAATCCATGGTCAGTGAATATCAAGTGATACGTGCACTATATGAGCTTTAAAATATTCTTGCAATAATTTTTAATATCCTCACAATATTTGAAATCTATCTTTCGTCTATTAAGTAAACACAGCTTTATGAAAAAATATCCATTTCTAAAAGAAAAAAAAGTTTGCTAAAAGCTTGGAGATTCAGTGTCATTTTATGGAATTATTTGTTTTTGTAAGAGGAACACTTTTTTTTTGTGCACGAAGAGTGAAATGCCTACGTACTCACCACCTACGTACTGCGAGTGAGTGCCCGACTCGCACGGACTGAACCACTCTCCCTCATTGCTAGAGACCTTATCCTACCTAGGGACTACGATAGTATTACTTCGAGGTAGAATCATTATTAGTCATTTAAGACTTCCATCGGTGTGGAACACATAATATGACATAATTTGAAAGTATATCACAAGCATTCATTGTGGTTGTGTGATGTTACAACTCTAAATATGATGGATAAAATCCCTTATCTTATGGAGGGAGGCTATTGAATAAGGAAAATCATATTCTAATTAATTCTCTTAAGTATGTAAACACTACAATTATACTCGCACATTCTTCAAAAACAACCCAACTCGCCCCAACTCGTGTCAATTCTACACTTCGCTTATTCAATACTGGATCTGGATCAAGAATGAATCTCTCAAATTTTTATCTTGTAGTGACATAAGTTTGTAGTATAAAGTCAAGTATTATTAACAATTTTTGTTGTCAGCAATCAGAGTGCAAGTGTTGAAGATACAGTGAAGGTTTTATACAAAAAATGAATGATATATGTGTCCCAATCATCACTGGAATGCACTCGCATAGTTTCAAAAAAATTATACAAAAGAACTCTGAGAATAAAATTTTCATGTGATCGAATTGAATCCTATTCAAATGAGGAGTTTTGCTTATTTTATGCACTATAACTATTCTGTTACTATGCAATTTCATTCGTATTCTTTTCGTATCCAATTATTGACGATTGAGAACGTATATTTTATATTATCATTGTTTTTCTTGTCTCAACTGTCAATAGTTGTGAAGGAATTTAGATTAGAATTTGCATACCAATTATGAGTTTTGCAAAAATTATGTAAATACTTCATGAGTTAGCCGATAAAATATTTACGCTAATCTCTTATCGCTCCTCCAGCCTACCAACCTCTTCCTGTTATTCAAGCAGCAATTAAATTTTACGCCAGATAATCAGCATTTCATCAATTAACGTAAAAGTTGCCAGTTGATACCACTCACTTCTGCCTAAATTTACGATAGCACTATTGCGTTTCGGCATACCGCATTCAATTAATTTGGTGACCCATCATAAAGTGATAAAAATCGTATAATTAGAAATATATACATTTCATACATATGGACATAGGGACATATGTATATGCAATGATATATAATTTTTGGTAAGCGCTGCTAAAATTTGGTGATTTTTTGGGCATATGTAAATTAATTTTGTATTAATTGTTTCGCCTATAAACGCGATAAGATAAACTATTTCACCCTCAGCATTAGGTTGCGATATTGCTCGATGCATCCATCACGCATAAAAATGCTATGCGATTCTTTTACCATTCGCTTCACAATTCAA
The DNA here is from genome assembly GCF_002237135.1 of Teleopsis dalmanni. Taxonomy (NCBI): domain Eukaryota; kingdom Metazoa; phylum Arthropoda; class Insecta; order Diptera; family Diopsidae; genus Teleopsis; species Teleopsis dalmanni. The sequence goes on from NC_051848.1 coordinate 49,218,650, forward strand.
TTGGATTTTGACCATTTTTGCGGAATACTTGGCTTATTCTGTCCCCTAATATTAGTGGCACTTAAATATTCTTTTCGCTGCTATATAGGTTTGGCGTGATATACCCCTATGCTGTCACAATTATATATCAATTTATAACCATGCTACTGTTTATTTATGGTCTACACTGATAATATCGTATTCCAATTAAATTGCGTTAATTAATACACTTTGATGGTGATTTCGTTTAGAATTTTTTAAATAATTTGCCTTTTAACAAAATTGATGATGAAATATTACAGGAAATATGTATTGTCTAATATAATGCTGGAACAAGATAACTAATTGCATTTCTAACTTGAACGGACTATGTAATGTTAAAGACTAAGAGAGTTTAGTGCTTTTCTGTAATAATAGAAAGAACGAAAAGCTTAATAAAGAGAAATACAGAGATAAATTATTTTACGATATCAAAACAGTCTGAAATAATTAAAGGGCTCAGTTTTCGAAGAGTATAACCGTCAACCAACACATTATACCACAGTGCTACAGATGATTAAATCACTTAGATGACAGAATAAAATAGTTCTTCAATGGACACAGTATTACAAAGAGCTAATGTTTGAGCTCACCAAATACTATATTATAGTGTGCTACTAGATCATTTAGATTTCCAAATCAGTACAAAATTATTGTTAAAACTTGTTAGATTTCTGTACCTGAAACTATACAATCTTTAGACAGCTTTAGAGAGAGAACTTTTCAATATAGTGTATTTAATACCAAATAAAGTTTCTTTGTTGTTTTACTCTCAATTGTCAGAAACAAATGAATAATCTTGTCATCGGAAATTTTTTGTGGTTAGAAATATATGAAATGATACATACATACAATACATATTGAATAGTGTCTCTGTGGATATACTAACCTTAATATAAACCTAATGATTTATGTTTCTTACAAACTGTTCTTATTTCAAATATCTTAATATCTTTAAATTATCTGCGATTAGTCGTTGATGGAGGATAATTTTACGCTACTTATACTCGGAAGATATAAATTATAGTTAAGTCTCAGTAAGTAAAACCTACCTGTGATAAAAACAAAACTTAATTTAATTTCTCTACGGAACCAGATGACTAATTGACAATTCTTTTAAATATCGTTGTTTTTTTTATGTTGGTGATACCCAGCAGGTAACCGAGCAGTTGACGTTATTAATGTGCTACGAGCCACATTGCCCTTATTGCAGATACCCCATCATTTTAATTTGCTATATTATTGAAAATAAGCTTACACAATATGAAGACAATATGCAAATACGTTTCAAAACAGCACTTTCATTGCATATTACATGAAATCTTAACCAAAAGTGCTAGTATAAAGCACTTTATTAGCATTCCAGTCATATGTAGATGCGATAAGTTGGTATTGTTAGCAAATAGAGCAACAAAGCGCTACAAAGAAGAAGAGTAACCATATTTAAATACGTTTCAAAACAGCACTTCCATTGCATATTACATGAAATCTTAACCAAAAGCGCTAGTATACAGCACTTTATTAGCACTCCAGTCATATGTAGATGCGATAAGTTGGTATTGTTAGCAAATAGAGCAACAAAGCGCTACAAAGAAGAAGAGTAACCATATTTAAATACGTTTCAAAACAGCACTTCCATTGCATATTACATGAAATCTTAACCAAAAGCGCTAGTATACAGCACTTTATTAGCACTCCAGTCATATGTAGATGCGATAAGTTGGTATTGTTAGCAAATAGAGCAACAAAGCACTACAAGAAGAGATTAGAAGAGTAGAATTTGTTGCATAAATATTTTGGGTAATTTTAGATTATAGTAAAGATCTAGTCTTTTACACTATTTTTTTTTGCGAAATACTAAACAATGGTTCACAATTATAAAAGGCCTCCACTTAAAATTGAAATGCTTTAATGAAACCATGAGTGTTAATTTAATAAAAAATAAACAAATTGAAATATATCATCAATTATTATTGCGTTTTTATAACTTTTGATTTAAGGGTGTCGCCTCAATTATTTGAGTCGGAGCAGCAGAGGATATTTAAAATCCTCTTGTGAATTGTTTTCTCTTAATTGTTCACTCAATTACATCATACTGCAATCCATTCTTGTGGAACTGAAGGTATGACCCAACAATGTGTTTTTATTTTATTTAGTATTTCACAAAACATAGAAGTCGTATTTACAAGTCATTTAACATTATTTCTCGTTATAATTATCCAATAAAATTTATTGAAGGTAAAATTTTCAAATCGATTGATTTGCAATTAATTTTTAATATTGTGATGACAATCTATAATTTTTAAATACACTGCGAAATTAATCTGCGACATTTGAATTCTCGTCTTTACGAGATACACGACTTTCAATATGTGACAAATTTTCCCCATATCGCCACATATCGGTGTTGATTTCTGACATGAGGCGGATAAGAGACTTTAAAATTTTTAATTTGTTTTCAGTAGTAGCTTAGGATCAACTCGTATTAAATAGGCCGAATTGGACGAGACTCCTTATGAAATTTTAAATTTTTACTAAATTTGTCTTCCATATATTTAGTGGATAAATATATAGTTTGTTTTTTCAACAAAGGTTACATTTTAAGTTAAGAGCGAATAGGTATCATTAATGATGCCTCGATTAAAATAATTCAATCTTCGATATATAATTTTGTCGTATTAATGCTAAAAAATGAGATCGCTTAATTAGCTTTCAGGAAAACAACTTAGAAACCGTAGCTCTTCACAACTTTTCCAATTATTTGTGTTTAAGTCTCATACCTGCTACATTTGATCGATCCGTTATACGATATAATTTCCTCCTTGATATGTAGCGAGGGCTTTGCTGATCTTTGGGTCACAGCAGTTGGAAAATGCAACTGCACATCAAATGAACGTAAATGAATATATTCATTTTACCAGCGTATATTTGGATTTTAATCACAGTCAACACGACACTCTCCTAAGGAGCCATCTTCATTGATCAGAACAGCCGAAGCTGGGGAACCTGACCCCCGTAGTACTAGATTTATACCTCCGAAAGGGTGTCGCAAGAGAGAAGGTCACGCGCTAACAGTGATGCTGCCCACATAGGCTAACAACTGACAAACAGACAGACAAGCTGACAGGCAAAACAGACAATAAGGCATTACAACAGGCCATGGGTCAACCCAGGGTGTTTCAGGTGTTTTGACCACTCGAGTTACACTCTCACTTTCCATCATACTTACACACACTACAAATTAATAGAACATATGGTAAGCACAAAGCCCTTAATATGGCTACAACCCTGTAACTGGTATTGTTACGAATCAGAAACACTATGCGTAATATAAGAAGCTAGTCGCCAACTATGGTATAATAGTTTGATCTACCCATTAAATTAATATTATTTATTTGGTTTTTGCTGTATTTTATTTATACTTGAAATAATATTCAGTTAAGTTCATTTATTTATATAATGGAATCAACAGGAGTGTCTATCCAATAAATTAATTTTATTCATATGGAAGATGTTCTAAGACATCTAATTAGAGTAGGTTTATTTCAAATTAGAAATCATATTGAATTTAGTACTGATTTTTCCGAACACAATTGAGGAATCGTATTTCATCCTTTTTATAAACTTCAACTTTTTTAGTCATTACTCAACACATGTAGGACATTTCGCACTTTTATTGCAAAATATCTTTTATATTTATTTGGTTTTTTATGGTTTTACGATTTTAACAAATATTTTTGGACTTCAATGTGTGTCCTTAGCACAGTACGTAACAGTAAGAAAAGTAAAGTAAATAGTATGGCATGAAATGGCACTGAGGACGTGTAAGGATTTTGCTGGTATAATACGTCACGCACAGGCTCGAAAATATCCCAAAAACCAGCAATACATATTGCGAAACATAAAAATGCATAAAACAAGCCAAAGACAGAATTTTCACATAAAAGCCCCACATTTTTATGATTTTCCAGAGAAAATAGCGTAGCTCGCGACAACCAAAAAATTTGTTGCCAGCAGAAAACACTGGAATGCTCTTATCTGAGCGCTACTCTGGCTTTGCATACGGGACGTGCATGCTTTTGTATGGTACCACCTCGACCACATGGCTGACTGACTTCTACGTGGGAAGTGAGATGGTGGCGGACACGTTTGTGGGGGTGTCAATGTGTGTCATTACTTACTACTTACCACATTAATGAGTGACTCTAAATTACATAAGTTAGCTAATTATGACAAGACTGAAGCTAATTATCATGTAAATAAATTTTGCGCTGAAATTCTCGTACACAAAAATTTTCAATAGACTCTTAGTTTTAATTTAGGAACTGGCGTAGTATGCTTGCATTTACCGAAATTTGAACGCATCTCCATACAAATTAGACAATATTTACCTATCAGTGCGCACCTACTCAATGAAGGTATAAAAATCAGCAGAATTAATATTTATGGCAAAAGTGCTGAGCTAACGGATCCGATAAGATTTGGTATGAGTTTTGGAAAATAAGGCGGAAAAACAACACATTAACTTCATTATAATTTACGATAATTTGATGATATAGTTTCGCTTATCTTTACCATCAAAGTATATCTAATTATTAATCATACCCAATACGAAACTGATTCATGGAGTAAATTATTTTGACACTTGTACACTTTTAAATTTATGACTTGGCTATTTTCGGAATTTTTATTTTAGGGCTTCCCAAATTACAATTTTGATCATTCATAAACTAATTTCGGCAGTCAGGTCTTTTCCAAATAATTTATCAATTAAAATAATTAGCGGGGAAGTACCTAAGCAGGGAATACACAAACGGATAATATTTCGCTTATGAATTAATATGTATCTACGATTATGTTATCGTAGTAGTTCTGCAGTCCACTAAACCATACACAGTTTTAATCTTGTTAAATTTTTTTTGTTTTTTTAATTATATACCATATATAAATACAAATTAGCAGAACTCCTTTCATACGACCCATACCCTTTAACATTTACATTTAGTACTTTAGTACATTTTACGACTTACCTTCTGCTCAAAAAGTACCCGGATTTTGTGGTTTGTTAACTACTCTTTAAGTAAAAGACCTTTTTTAAAAATTTTGTTATATTGGTACACCCTTTCTTGACACATGGTACAAATTTGAGCACTATCTGCCAATTAGTTTGTTTACAGCAGCTGTTGATGTGAAACTACCTCAAGTGCATTTAGCGATTTTTACTATGCAAAATTCTTGTTATACGCGATTTTTTGATCAAACACCCAAATACGGCACCACTGTCCTCGCTCAGGCACCATATTCACCAGATCTGGATCCGTGCGACTTTTTCCTGTGCACGAAACTCAAATTGCCGCTTCGTGGTAAGCGTTTTGACTCGATTGAATCGATAGAAGAGAATTCGCCAAAGGAACTAAAAACCATATTTGCACGGGCCTATGAAAAGTGCATGGGTGATTGGGTTAAGCGTTGGCATATGTGTATCGCTTCAGAAGGAGCATATTTTGGAGAAGATAAAATAAATTTGTAATAAAATTGGCGTGTTGGTTTATAGGGCGAGTGGTAATGAACCTTTTTAAAAAGAGTACCTCCTGTTGTTTAAAAAAAATTACACGGTTTAATTATGTTAAAATTCGTGACTGTAAAATAAAGATGATGTGGAACTAACTCAAAATGTTTAATTTTTTTGTAGAACTTAATGATGCATTTAATTCAGAAATAAAAAGAGAAGATTATTGTGTCATTTTTTAGGTAAAACTGATTTAATGGTGTTACGGTGCGTATGAGTGACGTCTAAGGCGCCTCATAAATTAATTTTTTTTAAATACTTCTAAAAATAACACCACACTAGAAATATTTATTTTTTAAGTAAAAATTATTGGTTAATTCAAATCACAAAAAAAAAGTAAATATTTGTGTGACATTTCTCTTTTTTTTTACTGAAAAATCGTGTGTATGTTTTGAAATTTTACAGTTAATATTAATACTTAAATGTAAACAATCTTGTTTCTTAATTCAATTCAATTTCAAGTTCAATCAATTATCTTTAAAACGCAATAAATTTAAATTCTCTATCGTTTATGAAGCCTGAGATATAGCCGTTTAAATATGTGTCTACAATGGCAATTCTCAAAACCTCAGGGGACCATGTAACGTAAGAAAAAAATTTCAAAATTTTTTCCTAAATTACGAGACTTCATATTTTATGAAAGGAGTCCATAAAAAAAATTTGAGGTCAAAAAAAACATATCAAAAAAAATCATGAGGTCAAAAAAGTATCCAATTTGTAAAAAATGACTCAAATTATAACTCAGATTCTGTTAATAGTAGGTACTTAAAATTTTTTGCATTATAAAGATATTTGATTAAATAGTCTTTGAATAGCATTACTTTAAAAAAGAATTTATTTCATAGAAAACAAGCTATTTTTTTAAATTTAGAAGTATTCGAATAGCAAAGAAAAGACGAGAACAAAAATTTAGATAATATATTGAGATTTGACTGACCATGCAACAGCGCTACGAGTGTTGCGAATACTCATCATCAGTGGTCTTAAGAAATAATCGAATTTCTTTTTAATTATTTTATAATCCGTATACAATTTGTCAAGTTTTCAGGATGATATTATTTTTTGAAGTATTTTAATATAATTAATAAACCCACTCTCCACGTAAAATGCTTGTTCAATCAAATATCTTTAAAACGAACAAATATTAAGTCATTATCGTTTACAGACCCCTAGATATGACCATTAAAATATGTATCTGAAATGGAAATCCTTTGCATCCATATCTCCCAAAAGAAAAATTAAAAAATGTTTTCAGACCTTGTTATTTTATTATTTATTATTTATTATTAATAGTGTATAGGTAAATATTTAATAAAGAGGTTTTCGAAAAGTGCTAAACTACAACAACAAAAATTATTTTTTATATTATTTTTAATAAATTGAATTTTTGGCTGACCATACAGCTGTTTTAAGTATTACTAAATATCCATCATTAGTGGTCTTGAAAATAATCCTTTTATTTAATTATTTGTAAATAATATTTTGAGACATCAAGTACCGGGAATCGAACTCGTGCCCTGCCAAATTTGAAGCTCAGAGTGAGCTTAAATATTTAGAAAAGCCTTTAGGACTTCTTGACTTATATGACCTAAAATACATTTCACAATTAGACTCAGATTCTACAAAGTTGTAGTTTCTCTCATTCTTTATATTATCATGATCTGTGTAATATAAGATTAATGTATATAGACACTATGTAATTTCTCTATATATATGAATTGCGTTCCCATTTATCTGTTTGAATCTCATTTACTTACTTCTAACGGAATCTGTTGATCTATATTTTTGCATTTAAACTATTGATTCTCTGTCATAGTTGGACTCTGAAAACCATTCCACCTCAAGAATTTTAAGAACTTTACATTTGGAACATTATTAAACTTAGAATCGCTCCTTGTCTTTTAAGGTTTATTATTAATTTCTATTGCTTGAATGTGTGTTAAACAAGGAAATGTTCTAATCGTCTTAACACATTTCAATTTTCAGTTAATTAAACGAATAATTTTTATTTCTTTTTTATTATTTTTCCCCACAATTCCTATTCTTGTTTGAAACTGTATAATTGGGTTAAGCACATTCCATTTAAATATCAAAGCAATTTTACATTTGTGAGCAAATAAGAAAATGAGTTGCTAATGAAAATTGTACTTTCCTTATGTCAGCAGGCTTCCTCGAAAGATTTTGGCTAAAGCTGCAGTATTACCCGGAGTTTTGAAGAGCAGAGGAAGTATCACTATATTTTCTAAAGAAACATGTGTGATTAGCAAACTAAATTTTTGTATAAAATGTTTAAAAATACCATTGCAATGCTGTTTAAATGCTTTAAGTTTAAATAAATTTAATGTATATACTATAAAACTAGAACTCAGGATATATGATGTTGAAGATTTTATAGAGTCAATATTATTATTTAATATAATTATTTAAACTCGATTACACATCCTGTGATTTCTCATTTTGTTGAACATAAAGACTATAATTTAAAAGAAGCTTTATTTATTGAAGAACGAATTCAAGTTCTACTCTGATGTCATTAGGATCTTCTGAAATGGCTAGCTCTCAAAGAGGTCGTTACACACTATATCGTTACACACTATCGTTACACACTATACTATATTTGATATGCCACTCTTCAAGCAAATAGAAAATTCCTGATTCCTTAAAAACTTTTTTAAATTTTTCAATAATACAACGTTTTGCATTATCTCCAACAACAGATATGAGAACTTATATACATATGATGAAGTTAATAATCTTCATAAAAATAGAAAAAATTTAATTTATATACGATACTAATATTTTCTACCTTTATTTTTATATACATTCAAAACAATATTGAAAAGTAAACTAGATCCCAGGAAATCCTAATGAAAGTATATCCTTTTTTCGACACGGAAAATTGCGAAGCTAAGACAGTCAATAGAATATGGTCCTTTTACATAATATAATATGTTTTATTTTATTACAATATGTTATATTAAATATAATAATTTAATTTTTTTATTTTATTATTAAAATTATTGCCGTGAAATTGGCCAACAGCTATCACTGTAGCCAGAAGAGTCCTACTGACTTACCTATCTATTATTCTTTATCGTTGTCATTAAAATTTTGAAGTATTCTTTAACGATAATTTAATAAAATCCTATCCATTATAATACTCTTTATAAACATTTTTCTAGAAAAGATATTCTACAGTCTGCCAACTAAAAATATACTCTTTAATACATGAAGAGGTTAATGTTAGTTCTCCAAGAGAACAGTTAAATATATAAATCGACCTCTAAGAGTCCTTATTTCGTTATACATTGTGACCGAAAAGTTTCCGGTCATAAATAAATAAAACGCAAAATTCTTAATCTTCATCAATATTTATTTTATCTCCTTCAAAATATGCTCCATTAGAAGCGATACACAAATGCCAACGTTTCTTCCAATCATCAAAACATTTTTTATAGGCGCTTTCCGGTATGGCTTTGAGTTCCCTCTGCGAATTCTGTTTTACGTCTTCTATGGATTCAAAACGCGTTCCTCTGAGTGGTAATTTGAGGTTGGGAAACAGGAAAAAGTCACACGGTGCAAGATCAGGTGAATACGGTGGCTGTTCGATGGTATTTATTGAATGTTTGGCCTTAAAATCGTTGATAATGTTGAACAAATTGAGGTGAATCGGAACAAGCCGGGCGTTGACACGTCGCATACACAAATTGTCCACCAAAATCAAACGAGCCATCTCACGACCGATGCCTAGCTCTCGTGCTATCTCTCTAACACTCACATGAGGATTTTTGAACACGATTTCCTTTGCCTTTTCAATGTTTTCGTCGGTGGTAGAGGTCGAAGGTCGTCCAGAACGCGGCATGTCTTCGACGGTCGTACGACAGTCCTGAAAGGCTTTGTACCACTCATAAACTTGAGTTTTCGATAAAACTGATTCCCCATAAGCCTTTTGTAGCATTCGCAACGATTCTGCACACGAAATTTCGTTCGAAAAACAAAATTTGATGCAAACTCTTTGTTCAATATTTTTTTCCATTGTTTTTTTCGCAACGCACTACTGAGGTGAACTGGTTTCAACAGCTGCCGTAAACGAACTGTCCGACAGATCGCGCTCATTTTTGGCATAGTAATTAAGGACAGTGCTGCCAAACTACATAAACTTAAAATATCGAAAAATATACAGCGCGCGAATTTTAAATGAGAACCTCCGAAAACCTTTCGGTCACAATGTATACACAATACTCTATTGTATATTTTGAACAAAAGGGAGAACAAAACACCAATGTTGGCTAGATACCGATATCATAATAGAATATATGTTTAGCCTTGCAATCAATCGAAAAAATTATAAAAACTGATATAAATATATTCTTTCGAAGTCACCATACCAAAAATAAGGAAAAGAAATTTTTCTCTTAAATATTTTTTTATTAATATTATATTATCTGGGTTTAAAATACTTACCGACCTACAAGATCTCTTATATTACACATACATAGAAAAATGCGCCTTATTCAATATGTGCATATCTAAAAATATTTGCTTAAATTTATATTGAACTTCAAACTTCTTTTAATTCTATATTCAGATAATTATATAAAATAACAATATCGGATTTATTTTCTGACAATCATTTAAAACGAACATAATGGGTCTGGTTAATGTTTCGCTCAAATGGTTTTTTATTCTGCAGAACCTACTTAAGCCGAGACTAAGAAATTATTGGAGAGTTTTTACAGCAGTGTGAATACTTCATTCCAGTTATCATGGGAGAGAGATGGAAGCAGATATATTTTATATCTAGTGGGCTAGATTTATCTAAATCAGAAAGCAAGGGCATAATTTAGAGAGATTGGGGTGGAGTTATAGCACAAACGCGAGGGTGAGATTTGCAGTAAACTTTCTTACTAGAATCACGAAAGCCACAATTATAAAAGGGGAATGACGTGAGGATTTCGGTCCCACTCAATAACACGACAGGTATTGAGGGGTTTAAAGCGCAAGGCTTGAACAAGATCTTCAGGGTGGGTATTGGGAATGGCGACGTCAACTTCAATTGCAGGAATTAGTAAGAGTAATTTTCTTCAGTAGAGCAGAGCTGATGTTGCAAATAGGTTATTATTCGGATTATCTTGACACATATCTCTGCAAACAAGATAATTTGACATAACAGAATATTAACTATATACAATGGGTTAACTTTTTTTTTGTAATTGCTTGTATTTATTATGTTCCTGATATGAAGCGCTTAGGTTAGGTTTAGTTAGAGTGACGGACTTATGTACTAAAAAAGCCCACTTGAGCTTAAATAAAGGCCTGTTGTGGAATCACAGGAATAGCGTTGGTTCGTACATAGACTAGGTGTTCAGTATACGATTAATGCCGAAGAAGGCAACGACTCCCTCATTAGGTGAAACTAAACCATTCCATTTCTGATTTGTTGAGTAAAGAAGAGTCTATTGAATAATAAAACTCTTTTAAGCACGCAATACTCTGCCCTGAAAGTATCATAAATCCTATTTGGGTATCTTCTCAAAACTAGTAAGGATGGTTTTAGCTGACTAGTTATACTTTTATATGAATCCTTTACAAATTTTTATTATTTAAACTTTCACTTAAAAGACTGTTGATAAATTTTAGATTAAACCGGCTAAGTTGAATTTATATGTACCAGTATCACTTTCTTCGTTTTTAGGTTTTAATCCATTAGAGAGTTTTAATCATAATAGTAGTAGCAACAACATTTTTTTCGTCTATTTGACGGTAAATATAACATCACTGTCGCAACTATGCTATTCTCAATATAACTCGTACTTTTCAAGAATTTTGCATTTTTAAACTCCAAGAAATAATATTGAAACCTTCATCTTAGACATCTGACGCGACATCCTTTAATAGCTTGAACGTTGTGTAGGTATTATATTCTCAATTATGTGCCTATATTATCGGTGTTTCTATTTATATATCTAGTCTGTTTAAGTGTGACTACTTAACATGCGCTATAGTTTTTTCTGTTAACGATTATACAAAGTACAAATCAGACAAAATATTTATAAATTTGGAATATTTTCCGGCAGGAATGCATCTATTCTTAATAGACTTAAACGCATTTGGATTACTTTGCTGATGTTATGTACTCCGTTACGACTATTTCTGGTGATTTCCACATTCTTGAAGCAATATTTTCAGTAGTTCAGTATATGTTGATTTATACTTTGTGCAAGCAAAGAGTAGCCGCCTCAAGAATTTGATGAAATTTGAAGTTTAGTATGTAAATGGAGTAGAATAATCTGAGGCTCGATTTGCATGGAATGAAATCAATATCGAATGTGCAAATTTGGTTAGTGATAACTTGCAGATACTCGTACATATAAAGACACTCACAAACTAACATTGACGGAGAACCACACAGATACTTTGCAACAGACAGACAGTTTTGCGGTTAAGCGGACGGACAGACATACATACAAAATAAACAGATTTTAAATTTTCTATAGCTAAGCATAATAAGTGATATTTGCCTCCGTTGATATGAGCAGTCCATATATGTCTGTATGTCAGTGGGTATCTACGAGTGGCAGTGAGTGTATGTGGCTGTCTGTAGGTACTGGTATAAGAGGAATATTCATTTTTCGACGTCAGCATATACGAAATATGAAAATGAAATTCTTTTCCATGCACATCCTTTACCACAACAAGGACATTCCATGTAAGCCAGTGTATACTTTGTTAAATTCCTCTAACTGCCAGTGTTGAGTGTTTATGCTTCATCAGGAGCCAACAATGGGAAAATTTGCTTCAGCTTTGCGACTTGCTGGCATATAAAATTGCTGCTGCATGTTGTTCTGTGCTGTTGTATGTTGTATGTTGCTGTTGTAACTTTGTTGCCACTTGCTTTAAGCACGTTAATTGCTGCATACAATCGACTACTTACTGCACAGCTTCTTATCTGGCAGCAAGTTTGGTGAGGATTTGCTTGTTTCTGGTCCATTTTCTTGGGATTCTTTTTGATAAATTTCATTTTGTTTTCATTTTTTTTTCTTTTCATACATTTTTAATTTTTTTCTATTTTTATTTTATTTTCTTTCATTTGCAAATTTATTTTGCTTTAATGTGACATTAAAGCAATTTTCCATTTTATTTTGAATTTATTTTGTGTAAATTTACATGTTCACAATAAATTTGTCCGTCGCATTATCCCTGGAGATTACATGAAAAAGCTTTTTATAATTCCGACCAAGTACCGCAATCTGACGCACTTAAATTGTTTTTGCGATTTTTATGATTTCTTATTTGAAATTGGTACTCCATAACATGATAATGTCGGCAAATTCTATTTTATTATTTTTATTCATCTAAGCTCTATTATCCTTTCTAAGTACCGAGCACTTGTAAAAATTAGTGTCAATTGGTTTCTTTGGTTAATATTTTTAATACTCTCTAAGAGCAAGTCTATGGGTAAGACGCATATAAATTTATAAATAAGCGTGTCTTTAATATCATGATATATATAATCCATTTAACAAAATAATTAAAGTGATTAATCCTAACACTCTTTCATGGAAATCTATTAACAAAATTATACACAATATCCTACAATATTAACATCACCAAACATTCTCACGTCATCATCGGATTTAGATATGTTTCAATTACTGCAAGATATCGTTAATTCCAATTATACAAAAATAAAATTAAAGAGCCTATATTTTTTTCTTAACATAGATCCATTCATTATTAGCTCAATTCTTTCAGAAGAACTAGTCTTATAACTCCAATAACCAAAGTCTGATTCCCTCTTATCAGTTTATGTTATCCAAACATGGAAAGTATTGAGCAGGTAAATCGTATAACAAATAAAATAAGATACCATTTGTGCATCGACTACTATGTTCCATAGTTAATAAGCTCCTGATATAGTACGCCTAATGGTGTTCTTCATAAAATCCTTATACATTTATTTTCTTTAGATCAGACCTTGCATTGTTTATTTTATCTTTAAAACAGGTATTTTTATAAATAATATCATAATTCTCTCTAATCTTTGGCGTCACTTTATTCTCCTCAAAACAGTCCAACTTTGATAATATGCCTTTAGGTAACGCAGATAAAATAGAAGTTTGTTAAGAAGATAACAGTTTGAGGAATACTGGTGGAATGCTTTTCTAGGCATGCTCTAAAAACTTCATCTTTCATTTTGTCTTTGTAACATCATTTGTGGAAAAACATGAATTTTTATATTGTAGTAACATTTCAATGAGACGACTTATTTATTTGTTATTGACGCATAAAAATTAACCAGGAATTGTGCTTCCAACTGAAGTCGAGAGGCTGTGACTGTACCGGACGGTCTAATCTAAATTCGGATCGGAATAAAAATTCAAGATTTCTTAATTTTGTTGATAGGTGTTTTCTTCAGTGCCAGCAACAGGTAATTGGAACTATATGGCTATACACCTCCCTTTTTCAAAATTGAATGTTCCCATTCAGTTTAATGTTTTCATTTTGTTTGTATATATATAAGTATTAGAATATATATTAGTAGTAAAGCTTTCTTCTAAATTATCTGAATGTTTACGTTCTGGCTGATACGCATATATCCATAATTCGTCACCTGTTACAATCTTAAACTCGTATACGTTTTTTGAAGCACCGCCATTGTACTTTTTATGTGCTTGAAGCACCACATACGAACTAAATCAAGTACTGAGGCAAAACCTCAGGTACTTAATTCTAGAAGGAAAATGTCAAAAAAAGTTGAAGAAATTTAACTTAAACTCGTAAAAATATTTTGGGTTTAATTATTAAGTTTTATAAGATTAAGTTAAAGTGGAAAGGAGAGACCACAAAAATTTGATGGACATAGGTTTAAAAAGATTTATTTATATTTATTTTTCATATATTCAAGTCTTTTATTCAAGTCTAAAATACCGCTTTCTATGTTTCACACACTTATTCACCATATATGTAATCAAGTAAATACTATATAGCATGATATAATATTTCACATCGCTGGCAACTTAAGCATTTACAAGACATGTCTACGTATAATCCTTATCTTTGATAATGGCGTGACATCAGAAAAAACATCAATTATTCAAGTACCTTAAAATATCGGAAGGAACATAATATAACTCCCTGACGGGACTGACAAGTTGCGTATTTACATGACCTGCATTTATATTATCCTTACCTTATCCTTACCTCTGATATTCAGACGAAGTTTAAAGCACTAGCAATTACTGATATATATTTTAATATCGATAAAGAAAAACAATGACAGTCACTAAAGTATTACGAAATTATTTACAACAGACAAATATTCAAATCCGAACAGTCGATCCGTGAGGAGTGACAAGAAGTCCGAATCAATCAGTTTCCTCTGCAATCCAATAACAAATTATCTTTAGAGGTTTCTAAAGATAAAACTTGGCATCTAAAGTCTTAGCAGTCTTAGCAAGAACACGAGAGTAACCTTCTAATCAAGTCTTCAACTAATATGGCTTGGATTGCAGCATTATATGTTTAATATTCCATGACCCAACTTACTTCTCCATAACTATCCGTTATCTATCTTCTATATTGAATTTTACACTTATTTCCGCTATCTCTTAAATGTCCCAATTCCAAGATTGGCTTTATAATAACAACAATTTTTATTGACCTACAAAGTTCTTTAAGATGAAATAAATTTCATAAGCAGTTGAAACGTTTAAATTCAAAATTTTTTAAATTGTGTATAGTTTTCCTGGGTATTGAGTCCTTAAAACATAAGTTTGTGTAGAGAAAATAGGAAAAATAGTTACGTAAACACTTTTCAAATTTGGTGCGTGCCTGTGAGTTCTTGACCGGATGTGAGGCAACTCAGTGTTGCCAATGCTTAAATGTGACGTCAAAGCACATTCAAGACTTAACTACAGAAGATAAGGTCACGAATTTGCCTAATTATTGTTTAAGAAAAAGAAGGAACTAAAACAAAATTCACCAAATTACAGGATTGCAAAGGATGAAATAAATGATATTCGAAAACTTAAGTATGTGAAATTAAATCCTTTTTGTTTTCTTGAATTTGAAATTTTAATGGGTTTTAACTTGATTCTATAAAATAGTTACTTCATATCATTTCGAACAAAGGAATTCATTTTAAAATGGGCATCCTCGTATATACGCGAATACCTTATGTATAATAAATGTATTGAGTTAACATTGTTAGCGTTTCTGTGGCAGATCCAAACTTATCAGATTTTAAAAACATTATTTAGATGCTATAAGGCTTACGATAAGACAATTAAATTATGAGACTAGAAACTTTTTAGTTTTAAAGTTTGGTGAAAACCTGAAAACCACTAGTGAATTTACTTTAATTGTGAAGTTACTTACTTACTTACTCAGTTGACCATTACAGACGTGAGGCGTCCTTGGTCGCGTCGACTATCCTCTACCAGCCACCCCAATTAGTTACTTGTTGTCGTCAGTTGGTAATACCGTGCGCCTCCAAATCGTTGATCACCTGGTTCTTTCACTGAAGCTGCGGACGTCCTCCATCGCGTTTTCACCTGCGACTACCGAATGAATCAAACACCTTTCTAGCTGGAGCACCTTCTACTATTCGCACGACATGGTCAAGCTAGCGTAACCGCTGAATTTTTATGCGCTTAACTATGTCAATGTCGCGATATAGCTCACACAGCTTATCGTTCCATTTAATTTAATACTCGTCGCTAACGCGTAAGGAACCATAGATCTTTCGAAGAATTTTTCTCTCGAATACTTTTAATGCCTTCTCATCACTGTTGGTAATTATTCAAATTTCTGCACCATACAACAGGACAGGCTTGATAAAAGACTAATAGAGCATGATTTTTGTTTGTCAGAAAAGGAACTTATTTCTCCATTACATACTTAGCTCGAAGTTACATCTGTTGACAAGAGTGATTCTTCGTTGAATCTCTAGACCTACGTCATTTTTGGTGTATATGCTGGTTCCCAAATAAACAAAGTCTTTCACAACTTCAAATTTATAATTGTCAACAGTGACGTGAGTCCCACGACGCTCAGAAAATAGGCATTGACGACGCGGTTGTTCAGGTCATTGATATCAATATTGTCGGCATACGCAAGCAGCATCACACTTTTATAGAATATTGTGTCAGTGCGGTTTTAAACTGCAGCTCGAATTATCGTTTCCAACATTAGGGTAAAGTAGTCACACGACAAAGAGTCACCCTGTCTAAAATCTCGTTTGATATAAATGTGAGGTTATTAATAGTTTATTACTCAATTGGTAATATCATAAGAAAATTCGGTAATATTTGAAAATAACACATTTTGTCCTGCTCTCGCTTAACGTATATCTAAATATCTAGAATTGAATTTGTTCTTATAAGTAAACATATATATAGTCTCGTCTCAATTGAGGTTAGAAATTTCTTCGCCATATATTAGTGTGCAATATCCCCAATTTTTATTTCAATTCCATTTTTATAACGAATCGATGTTTATACTTAATGTTAATAAGTGATGATGCCGTTTGATATCAACATATTAGCATATGTTATCAATAATAAATGGCATATTTATAACTATTCATAAACTATTCATAAATTGATCAAAAAGCCTGAAAAACAAATTTCATTACCAATAGCACATGAAGTCATTTAGTCAAAATAAACATTTTCTATCGAGTTCAATATTACTACAAAATACAATATAAAACTTGAAATAGCACCCCGAGCTTGCGTGATAATCCCACCCCCTTCACCATCACCCAATTTCACTGCTTCACGCCCATGCTTTCTAGCTTATATGAACCTAGTTCGTTAGGTATTGAGCCTCTTGCTTTAAACTCTCTGCCCAGATTACTGCAATTTCATATTCATTCTTAAGAGGTGGTTTTAGTGGGTTCAAGTCTCACACTGTGGGTGTCTATGCTTTACACCTACTGCAAAAACAAAAAAAAAGACGAAATTATATTTTCAAAAGTAATTTGAATATTTAATTTAATAATCATAACCGTTTATTTGAATTGATTAAAACACACTTGATTTCGCAGATGAGCAAATCCAGATTCATGCATTGTTTCATAGAATACTCTTTCAGTGATATTTTTCCACAACAATAATTAATTTGCATATAGCAAATGTTTTTTTTCTATTGTCATATTTAATGAACATTCTGAATGTATTAATATTCTAGAAAATAAAACTTTATAAATACCAATAAAAGCTTTTAAAGTCTGATATAAATTCGTATTTATCTCTATACAATATAGACAACTAGTCAATCAACTTACATATATTCTATGTTTCGATTTAAATTATTAATAAAATTGATAAGACAATTATGGAAGTGACGTCATGGACTGACAATGGAAAACATAAAAGAATCATTCACTTCATTAACTAAATCAGACCTTAAAAATATACTCATAAAAATGTTGTATTCGCCTTCCATTTTTTTATGTAGTTACGTGTCAATCATATATGTAAATCTAAATATATACCACATTTATTTCTTTATAGAAGAATTCCTTCATGAAATTCTAACGAAAGCAATAGTCAATGTTCTGAATACTTAATCTTTCAAATTAAAATCTGTACCGCTGCAGTCTCACCTCCTTTCTATATAAAGCCATCAAACATTTTATTACCATTAAAGTCCCACTTCAAGTTTTGCTAGATATTAGAGAACTCATATCTCTTTTTTGGCATATCTATAACATCGTTATCATATAGTGATATTTTTCTATTATTATTATTCATATAAAATGTGTTTTAGTTTTATAAATACCTAAAAATATATATCTTCTTCTTGTAAGCGCCTTGTTCGCTTCGAACATTGGTTAACATGATTGATATTTTTTTTTGTCCACAGCTTTACGATTAAGCGATCTAGTATTTTTATAAAACCACTGTCTTAGATTCTTAAGCCACGTTATCTTTTTTCTTCACGGGCCGCGTCTTCCTTCAATTCTTTCTTCTTCCTGCCTTAATAATAAGAGCAGCTCTCGGAAGCAACTCGCACCCGTATTTCATTAACATGTTTTCTCTTGCTTATTATCATATATTGTGTATTATTGCAATTTAATTTACATTTTCTTGTAATATCTTATAAATCGTTTAATAGTTTCTATAGTTCCTCTAAAGAATCGGCAATTAGCACTATGTCATCTGCATATCTGAAATTGTTAAAATATGCTCCATTACCCGTAACTCTGTCTATTACACCAAATAGAGCTTCATAAAATATGGTCTCCGAATAAATATCAAACAGCAAGATTGACAAAATGCATCCTTGGTGAACCCCGCATTTTATTTCTACTTCCTCTGTGAAGTTGTTGTCAACAAGTATATTTGCGCGCTGGTTCTAGTATAAATTTGCAATTATTCGAATATCACTTTCATCCAATTGATATTACCTCAGAATCTCTATTTGTTTTTCATGTTGAACTGTACCGAAGGCATTTTCAAAATCTATAAAACACAAAAATATGTCTTTGCTATAGTATCTACATCTTTCCACCAGGGCCCTAATTCCGTACAATTCTTCTCTTGTATCCAGTCTTTTCCAAAATTCAAATTGAGTGTCACTCATTCGCTCTTCCAACTTTTGATAAATTCTGCCGTGTATAATGCGAAGAAATATCTTTAATAAATGACACATCGCACTGATTGTTCTAAAATCTGCACAAAGTTTCGGAGCATGTTTCTTCGGAATCGTGACAAAAGTAGATTGGAGTCATTCGTTCGGTATCTGACTGATGTTATAAATTTTGTTTAAGAATTTCTTTAAAATTTGTATGCCATTACCCGGTAGCAATTTTTCCAATTCTGTTGATATTTAATCAGATTCTACTGCCTTACCTATTTATGCTCTACCAATTGCTTTTTTAACTTCATCTATAGTTATAGTTGGACCTCCGAATAAAGTTTGAATGTAATTTTTCCATAGGTTCATTTTATCATGACTTTTGGTTTTCGCACTCTTTCTTGTAAAACTCTTCTTTAGAACGGTACTGCATTAGGGAGTTTTAATTTATCGACCTTTAACGTTCATCCGACTACTACTTGTTGCGATCTCTGTAAAACTCTTTTGATGGTAAAAAATTGACCGAGCGAAGAACCGATAAAAATCACTTAACCAAGTTTTTCACCAATAAACCACAGAAGTTCTGCACAGATGGGATTATGAAGGTACCGAAAAAATGTCAAAAGGTCATAAATAATAATGGTCATTATAAACTTTTAAAATTAATTTTCAAAAAAGAAAACTTTTGTTCACAAAACCAAAATACATATGAACAACGCCTACCTAAATCGTCATAGCATCTTCATATACTTCTGTTTACTCCTAACCAGCAGCACACTTTATCGTGTATGAATTGAGTTATTTTTATATTTCACTTGCTTGCACTGGAGCACTAGAGCGACATGTGTGGCATCCTCTAACTTCAGTGATGATCATTTTGTCCCAATCCAGACATTTCGCCTGCCACCACATGCAGCGCTTATTTGTATTGATGTGTCTAATCTTTTGGAATTCATCATAAGTCAACATTAATTTCGGCATTTCTCCAGTGTAATTATAATCACGTGACTGAGCCCAACTAAGCTGAAGCACTATAAGATTATCTACTTGACTTTTAGCCAAAATATGACTTTACTACTTTATTACTATACACTCGCATAAAAATAAGTTTGAAACAATTACGACTATTTTTGTGCTTTTGACGTCATGTTCTTTTTGTTAATTTACTGGGTTTTATATTTATTGTACTTTTATTTTCTTCCTTTGTGCTGAATGTGTACGTGGTGCAGTTGTTGATGTTCCTTGGAAACGCCACAGGCATGCCATTGAAATTTAACTTTTATCATCGCAGTGGCATGGACAGCGGGGGACTGGAGATTAGGTCGTGTGCACGCGCACAGATAAGAGGAGAGCATTTCACTAATTTTTTAATGAAGCTATTCACTTGTGTAAAGTTACATAGTTTGGACTTGATTACAAAAGGATTTCACTGCAGAAAGGATTCCGAATAAAATTTGTGTACAAAAATTTCTTATTTCAAACTTAGCAAATCTATTACTTATTATTACGTGGAAAAACAATATATAAAAATTTTTTACATTTATTTTAGTTTAACTAAAGTAAAAATATAATTTATTACAACTTGAATTTTTTGGCAGATATTGCAGTTGAGTCCGCTTTCTTCTTAGCAGCTCTCTTCGTTGCAGCCGCCGTCGTAGTTTCTTGCAGTTTGCTGAAGAACGCCTTCGAAGATTTTAGTGCGGGTTGTTCATTGTCCATAGCCAACTGAAAAGAATTAAAACGTTGTTAATGAAGTTATATAAAATTTATTTCAAAAATTTAATAATAAAGAGGTTTTTTTTGAAAAGTTGTGAACTACAACAACAAAAATTTTTTTTATACTATTTTAATCAATTGAATTTTTGGCTGACGATAGAGGTGTTTCGAGTAACGCCAAATACCCATCATCAGTGGTCTTGAAACAATTTACGCTTACTAATTATTAGTTTAATAGAAAAAAAACTTAAATAAAATGTTTCGATTCGACCCACTCTAAAAAAAAACGAATATAAAACTAACTAATTTAATTACCAAGAAATTACAAAACATTTACTCTTAATTATAATTTGAAAATTTGATTTGAATATTCAAAATCCTTAGCTTATTGGCATAATAGAAATGGGCAACGCAAATATGTTTCAGGTTCCAAGAACGGCCAGACCTATGTTCCGAAGCCACTTGTTCAGTTCGACGACCAAGTGCCGTTCGCCACACTCAAAAGAGAGTACACAAGGAAATCCCTGTGGAATAGAAAACTCGCACATGACCGAATACTAACTTCACTCAACAAACATTACGGTCGATCAAATCATCATTCATGACAGCTTAGTCTTAACTATCCTACATATCCCTTTTTTTACACCTATTTCACATCTTCATAACTTTATTTTCCTCATCCCAACCCATTTGGCAAGTTTTATTATCCTCAGCGTCAACAACATCAATAAA
This sequence comes from Teleopsis dalmanni, assembly GCF_002237135.1. NCBI lineage: Eukaryota > Metazoa > Arthropoda > Insecta > Diptera > Diopsidae > Teleopsis > Teleopsis dalmanni. The sequence continues at coordinate 49,240,272 of NC_051848.1, forward strand.
AATAAAAATAGCAACAATAACCACAAATGCTGGACGTCATCTGTCAGCGGAAAAGTCTTACTAAGAAGAAAAAGTATAGAACACATACTAAGCAATACAAAATAATCCTGAAATGCTATCATTTCCCTTTCGCATAACAGAATTAAGTTAATTACATTTTCTGAAGTTCCTCGTCTTTGAGAAAATGGAATATAAAGAGGAATCAAGTTTAATTTGACTTTAAGTAGAAGCTGTATGCTACTTCTATCATCCTTGATTTCAAGCTAACATACTGATATTACAGGTAATCAATTATCAGTTCATCTTATCTTCTCTTGTTGTTGTTATCTTTATTGTAACCCGCTGCGATTTGTCAAGTAGCTAACATGAAATGATTTAAAAAGACGGCGCATGGATTAAGATGTAGAGCGGTCCAGAGCGGCTGCATTTACACCCAGAAGACTTTCATATTATTCGATGACCAAGTGCTGTTTAAAACTGACAATTCGGACAACTTCAGCAGGTACGTTTATTCCTTTTTTACCATTCCATTAATCCATTTACCATATAATATGATTCATCTATGTATACGTAACGTGTATACTGTGTTCCCTTCTTCAGTCGTTATTTCCAACCTCGTTTAATCACGCTTGTTCACTAAATTCATTTCCAAGTTTCGTGCAGCGTCTGTTTATTAGCTTAATGCAGTGTTATTGATTATAAAAACCACCACAATTTGAGGCGAGATTTAAAGGAATGTCTATATCTATTTCCAAAAATGCGGATTATTTTCAAGAAAATACATCCAAAGATCTGTTATTTTTTTTCTATTTCAAACAAAAAATCCTTGTGCTACTCAAAATAGTGTTGGACAGAGTCTATAGTTATTTTACGTAATTACCCTAAGTAAAAACTTACACCACGGTGTTTTTTACATATCAGTATAATGGTAGGATTGAAGTTTTAAAGAATTTGGCCGATACGAATTCAAGCTATACGTTTGGACATAGTTTTCCTGTTGGTGAGAGGCGAGGCCTATCTGGCACATCTACTGTGTTTTAGATTAGAGTATCCGATTGGAGAATATAACTAAACTTCAAATGAAAGTAAATGAATACAGTCATTCTAATTATGAATATTTGGGTTTTAATCACAGGTACAACAATACTCCTTTTAAGGAGACAACCTCTATTGGTCAAGGCAGCTGAATTTGCGTGCCTTATCCCTTTGTATCGGATTTACCTCTTCGATCACGTGTCGCAAGTAAAACTCACTTACTACCAATCATATCGCAAATAGTACCGAGTGGTGCCTAATGGATTTTCGTTGCCACATACGACAGGCATGCCATAACTCAAGAATATTTTAACCCCTATTCCGAAGGGAGAACAATGATGAAGAAGATATAAATCAACTGTATTGGATTTAGAAATAAAGTGGCCTCACTAGGAGACAAGTTGCATTAATAGCGTCTTCAATGGTATAGCTAATAAATAAAAAAGTAAAAGACAGACCCAGGCAAGCCACTGAAAACCTGGAGAAACACTATTAAAAGCGAAATACGATCTTGGTACATAAACAATGAGACAACCTACGACCATGTGACCGGTGAAAATATCTAAACCAAATTAAGAATAGGAAGTACTCTCGTATATTCTTGAGAACAAAAAAATTCGTAATCAAAAATTTTTAATGATGTTAGATTGTCGATGTTATTTCAGTTATTATTATACCAAGAGATTAAACCTATAAGTACTTAGAAGCCTCCAATATAAACTATTTGTAAAGACTTAAGGCAATTCTAAAAGCTTAAAAAATAATACAAACAGTTCATTTGAATGAAAAACTAACCTGCATATTTATCGATCTTAACAGATCTGCACTCATATCAACTTCATAACTAAACACACACTTGTTAACTTCCACCCGTCAGAGATAATATTTAAGGATTTAAAATCTACATTTTGTGTGAAATATAGATTAAAACATCTGATTGCCTTAACTGCGCAAACTATATGAGTACCAGACAAGGAGGTCCAGTTTGGTTAATATTGAATCAAATGAGATTCGAGATCTGGTTATTGTTACGTTTATGAATGAGAGTCTATATTCAAAGATCTAATCACATTTAACTAACAACAACATATTATCTATTATTAGGTGTTGTTAATATTTAATGATCCTTTTACGACTTTTAAAAAAAATTATTTAAATATTGATTTGTGACTTACCTTCTTTACGTTCCTATGTTTGGTTATAGTCTTAAGTATCTTTGCATTTTCTTCCTTTTTCGACAACGGTATACCCAGTTTTTGACGTTGTATATCTTTCTTCTCCAACACTTTGTTAATGGCACGCTGCTTTTGCTTTTTCTTACGTCGTTCACGATTTTTATCCGTACGCGTACGTTCTGATTTACCCAGCAATTCATGCTTGGGACCACGATATACTTCCTCTGGCGCAAGAAGTTTAGCGTCAGTAACAGTAACTGGCGCAACCTCTTCCATATTAATGGCAGGTGTATTTGTAATAATTTTAGCTTCTGGTGCCACAGGTTTCGGTGTAAAGTAGAAATTCGACAAAGCATCCAATTGCAAAAATAATTTACGCATACGTTCCTTAATATCTTTATGCTCTTTAGGTTCTTCTTCAACAGTATCGTCACGATTCGGGTCCAATTTATCAATTTCCTTTTGATATTCTTTTTCATAAATTTGTGCCAGTGATTCTTTTGATTTTTCCTGATCAAGTACCAATAATTTACGATAATCTTGTACTGTATGTGTAGGTCGTACAATTGGTACTACATCATCCCATGCTTGATCTTTAATACGTTGACGAATGATGTCTTCTAAACGTTTTGTTGTCGTTTCTGTTATTACAGGAGCCGGCCGTGAAGTTGATTCGAATTCTAATATCTCCTCAAGCAGCGAATTTTGTGGACGATTTGTAGCTTGAACTTCTCCTTTCATTTGCCATGGTTTTTCACCGAGTATTTCTGACTCATAATTTTGTATTAGTTGATTAAGACGTTCTTGACGCTGTTCATATGACGATTTAGTTTTCTCATCCATTTCATCTACCTGATCAGAATCAGAATCTGTACCTGTATCTGAAGCAGGCGCAATCGGTTTACCTTTTTGGTTTAATTTTTTACTTAAAGCAGCCTCTTCGACATCAGAATCTTCTATATCCTCATTTTCTTTATAATCATCATCAGCGTTATCAAAAGCATTATGTTCTTCAGCTTCATCTACATCATCTTCATCTTCCTCATCGACATCTTCACCATGATCATCATTTTCATCTTCCGGGTGAAAATTATTTTTATCATTATTCTGACTTTTATGTACAACTTTTTCCTTATCTTTAATATTTTCTGCTGCTGCGTCTTCATCTTCATCAAAAAAGTCTTTATAATTCATATGATCATTTTCACTGTCATCATCGGCATCATCTTCACCCAGATCTTCTGCAAAATAATCGATTCCATCATTATCGTCAATTTTGGGTTTGTTTTTTTGCTTTCGAACTTCTTTAGCATCTTCTGCATCCAAAAAATCAGCCATTTCGTCCAATTTAAAGAATTTATCATCTACAACAGATGGTCGAATTTTTTTCTTTTTGGTTTTGTTTTTAAATAATGTAGATTGTTTAGAACCGAACTCTTCTCCATCATCGTCATCGTCCTCATCATCGTCACCACCATCTCTGTCATTATCATACAAATTTTTTAACTCATTATTGTCTTCTTCATCAGTAACTTCATTCTCATCTTCATCATCAATGTCGTCGTTCTCAGTGTTATCATCATTTTCAGAGCCAACATCACTATCACCTTCATCTAATCTTATTTCCAATTTTGTTTCTTGCAATGCAAAAAGTTTTGCTGTTTGCTCTAAGAATGTCGACATAACAAATTCGTTTCTTAGTTCCAGCTGCTGCCATATTTGTTCTTCTTCCATGCCATCGACATATAGTTCTGAAAGTACTTCTACTCTTGCCGCCTTATTGCTAGAGTCTTCAATAGCCGCCAAACGATAGGTATTTTGCAGCAAATTTTGTATGTCATCATATTTCTCTGGTCGCGCACTAAAAAAATTTTAAGATTTAATTCATGTTTCAAACCAAAACAAAAAAAAAGCCAGCTACGAGCAACACGTGCGCCTAATCATTTAATTTACATACCTTAAGAATTTTTCCGGTTTCTTTGTAATATTTGTAAATTTTGTAGCAATTTTATTATAGTCTTTATCGTTTGTGAAATTCGCCATGGCTGGTGCCATATTTGTAACTATTTTTTACTATTTCTTTAAAACTCCCAGCTATAACAAATTCTGCCAAAAAAAAAACACGCGATAATGTAAACAATTCTGTATTGTGACAGGTGTGAAACTCCATGTTACTGACACTGTCAAATAAAATATGTATCAACGTAAAAAATTAATCAAAAAAGAGAATAAATTTGAATTCAGTAATTAAAGACTTCTAATTTGTTTAAATAATGCACATAAAGCATTTTTTTATATTAAAAAAGAATCTCACATTTGAATGAAGTACTAAAATAATTGATAGTTGGAGTTTCGCATCAGTATACTCTTTTGACATTAGGTAAAATTTTAATCAAAAACATTCGGAATAAAGTTGCCATTCTTATGAAGAATTCTTTGACTTTAATAATTGACCATGACAGATTGTAATTTTAGGTGCTTTCGGCGGTTCGCAGGTTTGGCAAAAAAACAGCAAGTCTATAGGCGCTAAGCGAAGCATTGACATCACTATTGCAATCTGCCAAACATGTTTCCCTAAAGAACAAATCTTACATATGTGCACATAATGCAAGCATATTACATTTTGTATAAAATATATAATAAAACTAAAACTTAAAATTAAAATGATTAATGAACTAAAAGTGAAATAAATGCAGGAATTTTGAAATCTTCTTTAACAACAATATGAATTCAGAATATTAATACAACTAATTAGTTAAAAAATTTAGTGTTTTTAATTGTACTTTCTTTATGTACACAATTTTCAAATTTGTGAAACTTTTTGATTTGATATGAATTTAGGCTTACAAATTTTGACAGATGAGTGGAATATTCGTTGAAATTTCCAATGAAAATTTACAATAGATTGCTTATTGCTTTTTTTCTGCAATCACTGAAATATTTAACCACTTCACAACTAGACGCTTAGACAGAGAAAGTAGTGTTGTTGTTTTGCGTACAAATTTAATAACTTTAAACAAGCAACTTCCTGCTTTTTGCCATACTTAAAAGTTGCCGAAAACTCTTATTGTTGCAACATAATATAATTTCCTTTGAATATTAACTTAACCGATTTTTTGATAGTTTTTATAAAAAAAATATATAGAAGTGAATAATTTAATTATTCTTGTAATTTGATTTAAACGTCAATGATTTTCATTGTGCTGAAGAAAAATTTCAACTTTTTTAATTGATTTTTACCATTCTAATAAAAATTTACATAATTTGTTTTGTTGTGCAAAAAGTATTCACTTTAAAAGTTAAATATAACTGAAAAATGTATATTCAATGACAGGTAATATTAGTTTTTTAAGATTTTCTTTTAACTTTAGATGCAACATTGTGCAAAAAATTTTAATATATCATTAATTATCTTTAATTTTATCAACAACTACTATATGTTTTATGTATTTAAATAATTGGTTAGATGCCAGTCAATTGATTATTTATCTATGAATTTTTGACTGTTTATTTTAATTTAAGTGATTATTTGCATCACTGTAATAGTACATTCACACTGGTTCATTTAAGGACTTACGCATTTATATTAATAAGTGAGCTAATTTATGCAGCTAATAAAACTTTTATATCTTACGAATTTCATTTAATAATATATCGCACTAAAAATTAAAAATCATTTACATACATTTTATATATCCATTTAAATCAATAAAGATTTTATTATATACTTACTTTCTCAGTGCTCTTGTTTACACCTCAGCTTTTGTTTGTTTACTTTTTACATATGACCCTTTTTTACATTTTGGTGTTTTCTCTTGTGAATAACTTATTTGTAAGGGTTGCATTCGTAATTTTTCACCTTAAATGAGCTGATTTATCAATAATGAGCACATTTATATGAATGATTTTTGTGTGGTATGTCATCCTCACTTGTGGCTACAAGGCAGTGTGATAATGACACAGTATAAATGTACTATTAGAATTGGTGATAAGCTTTGTGCAGCAACTGTCAGCAATTTTAATAGCACTTCGACCATGGTACCTGTAATGGTACCTGCAAAACTTCGTTCGTTCGCAATCGTTTACTTTGGTGTGGATGCACCTTTATACTCTTCATATTGATATTTAAGACTGTACCAAAAAAAAATATTAAGTTTCTCGTAGTCATAAAATTTACAATATATATTCGGAATTCTTCTGATGAAGGCAAAATTGAATTTGTTGAAATGCGTATAGAAATATACAAAAAATACTATCGAGATAAAAGCGAAAATCCTAAGAAACAAAACCGACTTTAACATATATATGATATTTAATGTCTGTCCGTCCCTTCATTTAAAAAAACTAATGCAAATGTCATTTATTTGGACTTTAATTTTTTTTTTTAATTTTGCATTTGAAGATAATCGAGTTTTTAATGTATGGATATACCGATCAGGAAAAAATAAATATTCGTTAATGTCAATTCTCAAACTTGACATATGCTTAACTTGACTTGTAATAAAGTTTCAGTGTTAAATAAAGACATTTATACTGCGTATATTTTACTTAAAACGAATTTTTAAGTATATGAACATGTAAATAAAACTAATATATATTGCATTATAATTTTATGAACTGTGTCATATCTCCCTCATCCGTATCAATTTTATCATCGGTTATTCCATTATGTATGTGAATGTTAAGTGGCAACGCCAATGTTCTATTTTATCAGTTATTATTTTTGACATGAGCGCTGGTCTCTCTGCATATGGCTTGTCATTGACAGCTGCTGTCATTGGTCTTTGTCGTTTTGTTTATCGGAAAATTTTATTAACATTATTATAGACAAATTTATGAAATAAATTGTGCATAATGAAAATGCAAATGAAAGTGTTGTTATTATTTATTGGTGGAGGCATACTGCGTTATCTATTTTCTACCTCACGCATTGCAAAACCATTTATTGAGCGTAACGAAATTTCAACGCCTCTAAATGCATTTAAAAGAGGTAATTAAATTATTAAATATCAGTTAATTTGCAGTTAACTTTCATTATTTTGTATTACAGTACAAGAAGGAATTTACTTGCATAAGAATGGAATTGATCCATATACGGGCGATATAGTGCATGAAACGCCGGTCGTTTTATTGGCGCTAGGGAATATAGTCACAAAAGCACCTGAATTGGTGCCACTTCTATACATATTTTTAGATTTATTTACTGCATTTATACTGTATAATGCAAGTAAAAATTATATACGCAAAAAATATTTGGAGCAATTAGAGGAGGAAAGTAAATATGCTCCAGACGCTGATGAATTGAAGCTGCATTTGCAGGATGAAGAGTTAATACCGTTTTACGTTTTACTTGCTTATCTATTCAATCCAATGTCCGTGCTGAGCTGTAGTGCGTTGACATCAGCTGTATTTAGTAACTTACTATTGGCGTTGACATTGTGGTGTTTGAACAAGCATTTATTTTTGCCTTGCTTAGTTTTACTGTCTTTGGAAACAATGCGTAATTTATATCCAATAGTGCTGCTGTCACCGATTATAATGGTATTTGCTAACCGCTCGAAATACAAGGCGATTGGTATTGTTCTACTTTTCGGCATTTTCTTTTTTGGTGTTATGTTACTGAATTATAGTATAATGAAGAGTTGGAACTTTCTTGATGGTACACTCGGCTTTATGTAAGTACTGATAAATTGAAATTATTTTTTTAAATAACTTAAAAGCTTTTGTTTTTATCGCAGTTTCTTCTATCGTGATCTACAACCTAATATCGGACTTTTCTGGTATTTCTTCACAGAAATGTTTGAGCATTTTCGTATTATGTTCCTCATTACATTCCAAATGAATGCTACCGTACTTTATTTGATTCCACTTACAATGAAAATGCGAAAAGAACCCTTTCTGCTAGCAACTATTTTAATTGCGCTAATTTCTATATTTCGTTCATATCCATGCCTTGGTGATGTGGGTTTATATTTAGCGCTGTTACCACTCTGGCGAACTTGTTGGAAGTGTAAGTACAGATTTCTTTTTTAAACATCAATTAAAATATAATTTTTTTCCTGAACCAATGTCCTAGCAGTTAGTTCTTATAAATAAATTTTTTATTTAATTTTAAATTATTTATAGTTTTTTTTTTATTTTCATTTTAACTTTTCATGTTTATTTTGAAAAAGTAAAATTCTTTTTAAACATTTAAACTTATATATTAACATTGCAATATAAATAATTGTGTGTTGTTTTTTAGTTATGGCCCATAAGTTTTTAGTGTTTTGTATGGTGTTGGTCACATTGAGTTTGTTGCCGGCGCTTTGGTATTTGTGGATACACGCCGGGTCCGCAAATGCAAACTTCTATTTTGGCGTTACCTTGGCCTTATCGTCTGGTCAGGTAAGTTTAAATGTTTTTTGTATGCTAAATTTAAGAGAAATTAATTTTGTTTCTCGTTTCTTTTTTTTTTTAAAGATTTTCCTAATAACCGATTTGCTCTTCGCTTATGTGAAACGGCAATTTTGTTTATACAACGGTCAGGATGTGTACATAGACGGAGTTGAGGCAAATATCAAATTAGAATAGAATTAGTTTAGTATGTTTTTATACTCACTTCTAAATAGCATATATAAATTATTTTATATTGTTTCAAAATGGAAATGTGGAAATGTTTTAGTATTATATTGTACGTTACAAGACTTGCGTGATTGTTCCGTGTCATAATGCATATTTGTTTTAGTAAATATTTTAAATAAAACAAATTGTAATTTTTGTATGAAAAAATGTTAGTTTTACTGCACATAATCTGTAAGCATAACAAAAACAAAAAGTAAGATAAGATATTAAAAATAAAAATTGTTTATCTATAAATAATCATTTTAAAAATGTTAGCAAAATAATGTAAAATAATTATTACGAAATTATTTCGAAGTCTTTGGTAATTCAAATAGGAAAACTTATCAGTAAATACAGAAGTAGTTCGATATTTAAAATGTATATCAATTATCATTGCTAGAGTATCCAACAAATATTTATTATAACTGTTAGTACTGTAAAAATATATACTGCATATAGGTCTATGTAAGAAGTTTAAAAAGTGCTTTAGAGTTAGGCTTAGTGTTACACTGTTGTTATTTTTCCTAAATTGAACTATTTAAACTATCAAAAAACTATTTATGTGATAAGTATTTAGATGAATAAATTTGTTGATATATCTGTGCGGAATGTTGTATCAGATGATTAGTTGTGTATGCAAAATTAACGTTATAGTAATACGAGTATTGTGCTACAGCAATAGATTTACTAGTCTTACGCTCAATTGTTGATCAACTGAGTGATGTGCGCTGGTCGTTTGGTGAGGTAACAAGTGTTATATAAAATTAGACCTATAGTCAAAGCAGGTATTATTTATGGTATCGACCATAATTTGCTCAAAGTGGTACTGGCTGTTGGGTGATTGTAACCCACCTGTAAAAGATCAGCAATAGTTTAAATAATATACGAAGATCGATTGAGTGTCAGAATTGTGGCAGGAATATTTTTTAGCTGAAATTGGCTTCAGATAAACAAAATATTTCGTTAAAAAAGAAGCTCCCACTTGTTGTTTGTTGTAATGTGATGGTAACTGCTAGTTTTGCTCATGTTGGGGGTGATGAGCGAAAGTTTATCGCCACTTTAGACGATTATCTCCGGGACCTACGGTCCGGCCACATTCAAAACAAGTTGGACTTAGTCCTTCACGAGTTGTCCCATTGCAGTGGTTAGGTTTCTCTACCTAAACCCAGGCTAATATAAACCGCATTGATTCGTAATATGTTCTTGATCCATTTTCTTTCACATTTCTTTAAATTAACCATATCCTAAAACATGTATTTGTACTTGTTATTTCTTCGATGTTATTTGCAATATAGATCCACTCAGGATACAACAACAACAACATTAGCTACTCATCAAGTGTAGTATGTAATAATTAAAATGAAGCCTTGTTTGTGTCAGGATATTTAAGATTGTATGACTTCTACTCATCGTTCTCTTTCTGCATGAAAAGACGTTTAGAATATAGAATCATGGTTTTATAACGGCAGAAGTTTTGAATTCAATGTAGGGCTGTAAAATAGTTTGGGTCATATGGATTACAGGTGCTGAAATTTGGTTTTTGTTTGCATGTTACAATAGTAAGAAGTCCTTGGACGTTGGAACTAAATTTTAAACAAATTTTCGTATACTGACATTCAGTCTATATACGAACCAAAGCTATTCCTGTGGCACCACAATGAGCTATTATTTGAGCTCAAGAGGACTTTCTTACCAAGCTACCTAGTATATAAGGATATCAGAAACATATTTTTTATGATATTTGTCAATTTAATTTTTCATAAAAATTTATACGAACATGTATTAATAAAAGAATTGGTAATTGTAAGCCTTAACATATAGAATCGAAAATTAGCGGGGTACTACCATCTAGAAAGAGGATGATTGATGACTATGAGTGTATTTTTGTCAGCTGATTATCGTAACTATAGACGAGAATAAGTGTTATGTTTTAGCAATCTACTCCTGGAACAAATCAAAGACAGACAATCACAGAGAATATGATTATTGGTCTAATCTGCCACTAAGCAGAGACAACATTCTTTCTCTTGTAATTATGATAATGCAAACTATCATGATCTGTTAGATTACTCATCAAAAAAGTCTTCTGCTAAACTTGCAATGTTGGTTTGACACTGAAATGACATATGTTTGAATTTCAAGTATTTCTTCAAAAAATTGTCTGGTTCGAGAATTGTTATTTACTCTGATAGCCAGGCTGCTTTTAAATTCTATCTTCGTGAACTTTCAAGTCGAAACAGGTTCTTGAGTGTTATGAGCTTCTACAGTTACTTGAAGTTCGGAATATGTTAAGCCTTTATTTGGTTCTAGACCACAGAGAAGTTGTCGCAAATGAACAAGCTGATGGGGCAGCCAGAACTGCATCAAAAACTGCTTTTGCAGCCCCTCAACCTTTTGTGAGTTAAACTGGGCCAGTACAAAAAAAACAATCAAGGAGAAGGAAAATTATATGCGGCTGGTGTACTGGGAAGATTTCCCAAGACTTAGACAAAGCAAAGCACTGATAAAACCGTACTCATTTCATTATAGGACATTATGGTCTGAAGTATCACCTCTATAAACAACGATTATCTGATAATTCAGAATACAGATTATGCCTCGAAGATAAGAAAACTAGTATGTATATTCTTTGTGACAGTTCAGCTTTAACAACACACAAAAGAAACTTATTTCATTAGAATTTCCGTCACTAAAACAGATTAAGAGCGTAGCCACTCGTCATCAACGACGACCAAGACTCATTCAACATCCCCCAATGGGACTCCACAAGCAGGTCCCGGCGGGTCACAACAACAACAACAAGAACTCTTTTCTAGATTAAGTTTGGGACTTTAAAGGGCTTTGTGTATTCAATAGTGCAAAATGGTACAATAGGACTCTTCTGGCCGTAGTACTGGCTGTTGGGTGATTTCACGTTAAAAACTTTAATAATAAATAATAATAATTTTACTTTTTTGTTTATTTATTTCATTCATAATAATACACATTAACGTCTTAAATATTAATTTTAATTATATAGTTTTTTTTCTCGTCATTTATATTATTCATACTTATTTTATTAGCAATATTGAATATTATTGTAAATGTAAATATATATGTAAATTTACAAAAAAAAAAGGAATTACAATTATAAAGAAAAAATTATACAAATTTTTTATAATAAATTTTATGAAATATTATTAAAAATTTTCATTAATTACATTGTAAATTTTCTTCAGCACACGATCATGAAATTTCATTATTACATTATATTTCATGGCTTCGTATGATTTTGTACATTAAATATTCTTATGTCGCGTGAGTGTGGATGATGTCGTTCGGGTGTAATCAATGTACGAGTACATATTGGATAAACTCATCGAAAGGATCATTTTCGATGAATGGGTCCACTTTAAATGCGATACTTCATTAGTGCTTAATTTAATGAATTTTTTTACATACAATGCATTTCGATTTTCGATTCAAATTTTAAAACCTTCATTTCTGTTTATATTAATTTACAATAACAATATTTTTTCATTCATAAAAGTTATGAACTAATAATGAACGCTAATGAACGGTAATGAACAATATGTTTTAGGACAAATTTTTATTGAAATATTATTGATATATCTTTTTCATAATTTTATCTTTATTGTGGAATTTTGCACATACCTACATTTATTTTTATTAATTTGTTTATAATTATTCGATGATTTTGTATTTTAAAGAGTTTATGATTTTGTTATAACACATTTTTTTTCTATATATAACTATGCATATTAACAGTACGTTTTCATAATGATTAAGCGTTTCAACTACAATTATTTAAAACTTTTAATAATGTTGGGCTAAAATCAACTAGTTAATACATCGATTAGTTTCTTTGTACATAGAGAGCCTCGAATAAAAATCAATTATGAATTGCATCTAGAATTATGTTAGTTACTAAAAATTATGATATGATGAGGTTATAAATGTTGAGTATATAGTGAAAGCTCTCTTAAAAGAGCCGACTCGATCAGCTATTCTGTCCGGTCAAGGAAATGTTAATTTAAAATCGCGACCATTTTTTAGAAAATTACAACTAGGAATACTAGGGGGTATCACACAGTTTATGAGACTGTCCATTTAACAGAGTTTTCACTGTATTATAAATTCATACGGCCTTATTTATAATATTGTATAGACTTTGGTAGACAAAATAATATACGAAAAAATACTCTTGATATTTTTTTTTTAATTATTTATAATAATAATTTGGTTTTTTATGGACAAATTGATTAATAGTTACATAATAAACTTTTTAAAAACATTTTTATTTATTATTTATTTTAACCGATATTTCGACTATAATCTGTAGTCATCATACCCTAATGATGTCACCATACCCTGATGATCTCATCATATCCTGACGATGTCATCATACCCTGATGATGTCATCATACCCTGATGATGTCATCATACCCTGATGATGTCATCATACCCTGATGATGTCATCATACCCTGATGATGTCATCATACCCTGATGATGTCATCATACCCTGATGATGTCATCATACCCTGATGATGTCATCATACCCTGATGATGTCATCATACCCTGATGATGTCATCATACCCTAATGATAGATGTCATCATACCCTGATGATGTCATCATACCCTAATGATGATGTCATCATACCCTGATGATGTCATCATACCCTGATGATGTCATCATACCCTGATGATGTCATCATACCCTGATGATGTCATCATACCCTGATGATGTCATCATACCCTGATGATGTCATCATACCCTGATGATGTCATCATACCCTGATGATGTCATCATACCCTGATGATGTCATCATACCCTGATGATGTCATCATACACTGATGATGATTATAGATTATAGTCGAAATATTGGTTAAAATAAAATCTTTTAAAAACAAATAAAAAAAAAATAAATTATTTAATTATTTATTAAATGTCACTGACGCTTTAAAGTTCTATGGTTTCTTCTCAGGGTAGGGTAGGTCTATGGCTCTTAAGGTAGAAAAATCTTCAAAATCTCTGCCAAATTTAATCAAAATAAAATAAAAAAAAATATTAAGAATTATAATTTCATGTTCTTAACAGCATTTATACATTTTGTCCACCCACATCAATAGAATTTATTAGTATAATAATTCCAAACTTTCTAAAGAGTTAAAGACATGACAGCTTTTAGATAATGGACTGATTTTTAAATAGTGTAAATTAATACAACATAACAGACATCATTATATAGAAGATATTTTAAAATATTTTTTCTTTATTAAAAAAGACAATAATTTTCAATATAACTAATTGGAGCGAATGTCTATTAAATTTTAAACGTTTTCTTGTATTTATAATGGACTAAAATGATTTGAAAGCATTATTATAGGATTTACTCCCTATAAAGAAATTTAACTAAGAAAATTGGTTTTTTATTGATCAATGCTTGACACTTGCAGTCTAATCTACCGCCTACACGGGCAAGTTAGAAATATTCAAATGCAAATACGTGTTTGAAAGGAAAAAACTCAGAAAATTTTTGGAAGAAAACGGGATGTATCGCATAAAAAACACCCGAGCTCGAACGGCTAGCTGAAGGTGATACAATCAAAAAATTTATGAAAAAGCAGCGATTAAGATGGGTTGAATATGTGATAAGAATGCCGGATATGAGAGTACCGCTTAAGATTTATGAGAACGTAGTAGGAATGAGCAGAAGAAGAGGGCGACCAATAAAACGATAGAAAGACAGTGTATAGCAGGATTTAGAAGAAATGAACATAAGAAATTGTAAAACAAAAGTAAATAACAGGCTTAGGTCCTCCATGAACTGTATAGTCACGGAAGATGATGATAATTTGCACTTATTAATTTAAATTTTCCAGAAAAAATTTTAATTTTTTTGTTTAATTAGCCTAGATTGAGAACTTTTTGCAAGATTGTGCTTAGACTTTTATTTTTAATTATCAAATCCAAATTTTTTCAATACACTAAAAAGTTGCAATGTAAATTGCACTTACAACTTTTTGGTAAGTTCGAGAAAACTAGTATTTATTATTTAAAATGTGAGAGTATATACAAGGATCTTAACAATGTAGACGCTGGAAAGAAGTTGGAAATGGACAAATAAATATCTTTACTGATCACTGATATTGAACGATTGGCACTATCCGAAACGGTTATATAGTCAGTCACATTTGCTGACATTATATTCTTTTCTATTTAAATAGATCTTTTGTAATTTGACATATAAAAAAAATTAAAATTATTATAAGTTTCTGGTGCATTTCATATTCCCCACCTCCAACAACAATAATTAATATATATACTATATGATAAGAATATATGTGAATCAATTATTGTCGAAAAAAGCAGTAGATAGCGCGTTTTAAAGGATTACAAGAAAACTGTGGGTGAGAGAAGGGAAACTTTCCCAGAAAATGTTCGAAAACCGGGTACTGATTTTAAAAAATCAAATGAGGTTTTGAGATATTGAGGATTTTTGGCTGTTAGTCTGAATGAAAAATGAAATAAGTCTGATTTGATCAAGTAATGATCTGATCTTACTTAAGTATGACAATGTAAGAATATAACTTATAGCTAATAGTATAAATGATAATTGATTTATATAAGAATCAAAATATTACAGTTTTTAAAAATACAGATTTAGTTTATCTTTCCAAAACAATAAGTGGATTTTTTAGTTTCTAACACAATTATATGTGATTCATAATTGATTATTTATTTAGTTGAACTATTGGCATTATCAATTTTTATATATAAAACTTTAATCTTTGGATATTGGTACTCATATGTATATATCATGAATAAGTCTATAATTTTATATAACTAAGTTAGTTTTTGGAATAACATAAGTAGCTTTATTTCTTAAATAATAGGCGAAATATATATATATATAATAACTATATTAATTTAGGAATAATATCAAATAGAGTACATTACAGTGGCAATAACGAAATAATTAGAATTAAAATAATTATAGCATATATATTTATACATAAATATTTTATAAATAAAGTTGGTCACACGGTGTCAGTTAAATATGACTTAATTTTGTTAGTACCCTATATAGATTCGAAATTAGTGCTTTAAAGTGCTCGAGTATTATAATATTTGAGCAGCTCGATTGAATACTTTGAATATTTGAGCTTCTAGAAGAGCAAATCCGTTTAAATTTTATTTTCGTTTTGTTCTACACATATACCTATGTAAAATAGAAAATGCTCTATGTAAAATAGAAAATGCTCTATGTGAAATAGAAAATGCTCTATGTAAAATAGAAAATGCTCTATGTAAAATAGAAAATGCTTTATGTAAACTAGGAAATGCTCGAACATAATATGTTCGAATATGTTTTAGAGCAACTCGGTGTATTGAATCAGATGCTGAAACATCGAAGTAGTTGAAGTTTCGAACAGTTTGAAACTTCGAACAGCTTCATTATATATTATTTGAAGCTCTATTTCTCAATAAACTATATTAATTATTTATATATATTTAACATATACAATATGTTTCGCATATATATTATTTTCATAAAATTATTTATGTATAATATGTATATATATAATAGGAATGTGTTAGGAATGTTTTTAATATATTTACGATGTTATTAAATTAATTGAATTTAACCTATATTTAGAGTCAGTGTTATACGTTAGATAATAAGGGATTTCCGTTCCGGTTCAAATAAAAAAAATATATTTGTTCGATTCCGGTTTTCGTTCCTAACTATCGGTTTTTTTTCGGCTCGAAGCCTTGCTTTAAACTTGCAATAAACTTCTGCTAGATTGAGGATAACAAACAACATGAAGAGACAGGTTTACATCATTAGATGTGTGCCTCTAATGGCTCCGTTGGACTTACACCAAAAAATTATATCGAAATTAAAATTATATTAGAGACTTTAAGTTTTACAAGAGTCTTAGATATTTTACATGATAACCTGCCTTGATGACTTAATACCACGATGTTCTAAACACATATATTAATATAATGTGCCAATAAACTCCTTATTAGAATAAATTCCACCGATAGGAATATAAATTATATGTTTGGATATAATTTCTTTGTTTTTAAAGAGCGGCATTAGAATAAGAAGGGCTGCTGTAATTAATAGGAAAATTGAAAGTAAAAGAGTGAAAGCTGTTCTAAATAGTAAGGAAACTTTAAAGACTTAGATATAACTGAGAATCAAAAGCACAACTTATACGTTCCCGATTAGTGTTAATACTATTTACAGCAATTTCTAAGAATATAGTAGCCAAGGAAATAAACATTGAAATATAGAGTATAAACTAACAGTCAACAATGCAAAATAATAGGGTACGGGGATAACCGAATATAACATGGCGTCGAATTTTTTCAGCAAGACTAAAAAACCTTTATCTAATTTTAACATTATCAGACAGACAGCGAAAGATATTCTTTATTGGTAGTCTACATTCTTGATGGAATCAGGCTCAAAATCTGATAGTGGAGTGAACATCTTCGAATGGATTAAACATTGAACGTTTAATTCGAGTATGTGGATCCCAGGAGTGGCCGAGCTCTGGAGTCATTTGTCAATTTTGACAAGTAAGCGATGTTCCCCACCCTTAAAAGAGATTCTATCAGCAGCACTACATCGGCTACTACAACAAAAATTCGAGTATATGCAAACTGTCCAAACTGTATTTTATAGTGAAGCAAACATCTTCGAATAAATTGAACATTGAGTGTTTAACATAAACGTTCGAATTGGAATCAGGAGTGGCCGAACCTCACCCTTAAAAGAGATTATACCAGCAGCACTCCATCGGCTACTACAACAAAAATTCGAGTATATGCAAACTGTCCAAACTGTATTTTATAGTGAAGCAAATATCTTCGAATAAATTGAACATTGAGTGTTTAACATAAACGTTCGAATTGGAATCAGGAGTGGCCGAACCTGATACCCGGAGTCATTTGTTGATTTCAACGAGTAAGTACCATTCCTCACCCTTAAAAGAGATTATACCAGCAGCACTCCATTGGTTACTACAGCAAAAAATTCAAGTACATGCAAAATTTTCGATCATTATAAAACCAAACCAAAAACTTTAAACTAAAATTGGTATTGTGTCTCACTCTAATTTATAACGTATGTTTAAAGTATCATATAAATAAATAAAAAAATCAAATTAAATGTAGATGTATATATAATACAATTTATATATGTATATGATTATAATAGAGAGCATATATGATCCTTATTTTATATATAACAAAATGTATACAGATTGATGGCTTCAATAATGAGCATACGGTTAATTCATCAATTCGTATAGTTGTTGATATATTACAATATATATTTAAACAAACATTTATATATATACATAAATTTTTATAAAACAGGATTTATTATTATTATTAAATATGCAAACCAGAAAAATGAAATGTATGGTTATAGCACATTCTTAGAGGTACCATGACCACAATAGATCTATGGAGTGCATTATTATGTTTAAGTAATATGGATAATAATAAATACTTAATCTATATAATTATAAATTTAAATAAACATGAATCAGTGCACAGATATAGCTCCATATTTTAATAAATTAATAGAAGAATTTAACACATATACATATAAAAAACAAATCTAAATTCATTTATATATAAAACCCATCAATATATAACTTTTGCAAGCAATAAATAGTATTTGGTTTAACTTTTATACATATTATTAAACTGCAAACAGTTAAATATATGGATTAAAAGTATAGATATAAATTTATCAATATATAAATAATATATGTAATTAATATATTAATAATTATTTATTAATTAATAAATAATATATATAACATATTAATAGTTGCGTATTCATTAAATTTAGAACTAATACATAAATGTATAATTACAAATTTTTTACAATTTAATTTCGATACATATAATAAACAATTATGTATTGTTTTAGTTAATGTATATAGAATACAGTGTATGTTAGTCACATGCATATATATATATATAATAAATATACTATATATAAATAAATATTTATATTATAATAAATATATTATATATAAATAAATATTTATATTATAATAAATATATTATATATAAATAAATATTTATATTATAATAAATATATTATATATAAATAAATATATTATATATAAATAAATATTTATATTATAATAAATATATTATATATATAAATATATATACTGAAATGCAGTACTTCTCATTTAAACCGATTTCGAACTTTAAGGTATCGAAAAATTACTACGTTTGAAGTGAAATCTATATAAAGCAATCTTTTCACTTTGATAACTATATATGCTATTATGTTTTTTAGTGTATGTAGAATAAATTAACAAAATTATGTGATGCCATTTGATTGACCATACAGCTGTTTCAGATATTTGCAAATATCCATTATCTCTCGACTTTGGAAATATACATCGATTGCCTATATATAATTTTGAACCATAAATGGCAAATGCAACACAGATTCGCCTGTTAACCGATTCACCGAGCTAACAGTTGAATTGTGTCGTTTAAATTTGAAGTTTTGTTAAAAGTATTGTATAATTTTATAATTATATTTTAAAGGAAAATATTTCTATCTTTGTTTTAAAATCAATTATTCTTAGTTTGTAAGTACTTAAATATTACTTGCAAGAGAGCAAGCAATAGAGAACAACAGAGATAATTTCCGTTTACTATTTGAGTTGCTATAGACATATAGACAGAATATAAGTTTAGCTTATAGTCAAATTGTTGTTCGTATTAATTGAAAAATAAAAAAGTTGTTATATATAAATATGGTTTGTTATAACCGATAGGATAGTTCACTTTAAACGAATGCGAATTTTTTGATTTGAATCGGTTCAAATCAGCTAAAGTGCGAAAAAGTACTGTATATTCCTTAATCTATATAGGTTTATATGCACATCAGTAAATATACTTATTATTTATCGATAATTACTATAATCTATAATCTATATATATTTGATTTTTTCCATATCTTAAATAATAATATGCACACATGAATATTTTTGTTTTCAGCCACTATTAAAATTAAATAAACTAGTTTTTTTTTAAATATAATTTTTAAATATTATTGAGTAAATTTCTTAGTCATATATAAAACTTGATAGTTCCAATAGTTACTATATAGTATAAACGCATATAATACAAGTCTCATATGTAAAGTTTGATTCGATAATTTTTGTAATTGTTTGTATGTTTCTAGTTTAAAAGTACAATATTTTTCTATATAATTTAGGTAGGAGAGTATAAATTTATATAACTTATGCTTATATATGAGATTTGGAACGTCTAGATTAGTTAGGCCTAAGAGTTTAGGTTTGGTTAGGGTTAGTTTTTTAGTTTAGTTAGCGCTACAATAAAATGCGCCTTGTTTACATATGTGTTTACATTTAAAATGTGTTTTAGCTAATAATAATTAAATATTTTTATTGTGTATAATAAAACTTTTAACAAATGAGTTTTCGTAGCTTTCGATTAATTTTTTTATTTTTCATTTTTGTATAAGTTTAATATTTAAATATTTTTCAGCTTAATAATATTTTGTATTATTTTGTTTTCTATTCTCAATTCTCTTTTGTTTTTTTTAATATAAATTTTAACAAGTTGAGTATAAATTTTTTTAATAATTATTTCGAAATTCAGAAAAAGCGACTTATATTTATAAAATAGGATCTCATCCTTGATTTTTTGCGTTTTGTTGTGAAGAATAATTTTATCAGTTATTTTAAATGTTTAATTTTAATTTTTTTATATATATTCTTTGTTTATTAATTTGAAATATAATAAATAGCAAACATGTCACTTATTTTAAATACAATAAATATTTTCTCTTTAAATTTTTTAATATTATGTTCTTTTATTTAATCATATTTTATTTAAAAATATTTAGAAACATTTTATAAACTAATTCGCAAAATGGCAAGTTTTAATGTATATAATATATATAGTATGTATATAATTAATAAATTGGTTTTGCTTTACATATTTCTCTTATTATATATATTTTTGATTTTTTTGATTTTTTGACTGTTCTAAATAAGTTAAATAACTGCTCACAGTTTGCCGCATGCTGTCCACTGCTGGCCAACAAAGTAATTGACACAGTGCCCACTTCCGCTGCAATAAACGCTCAATGTATTTTTATATATTCTCATTAAGTTTAATATTATTTAATATTGTTTATATAAATTATTATTTAAGATTATTGAATTGACTTAAAGTCGTTTTATGTTTATACTTGCTGCACTCAGTACAGCGCCATGCCGAGTTCATTTAGACTTTACGTTCGGTTCTTGAACTGGGATACTCCTAGTCCAAGAACGGGTTTTGTCATGCATGGCGTTGCTGTATTGGTGGCGGCACCTTGCTGGCTGCTTGTTGTAGTTGCAAAGCGGCAGCTTTACTCATTGGCGACTGTTGATGGTGCAGTTGTTGCATGCCCGGTTTCATGACCACTTGCATTGGTAGCTTGCCGCTGAGTTTGTTGCGTGCTGGTGGTGGTGGTGGCGCATGACGCATACGCTGTTGCAGTACACGTGGCAGTTGTGGTTGTGCATGCAAATTGTTGGTTGCATGTGCCTGCATGAGATGATGATGTTGATATGCGCGTTGTGGCAATGGTGGTGCTGGACCATGTTTGCCCATTGAAGAAGCAGCAGATGAGGAGCCTGATGCACCTGAAGCGGAACTAGTTGATGCATGAGATGTCGTGGAACCACCTGGTAATGACTTGACTGTGGGCTGCATTAGTTGTGGTCGTGTTGCATATGATTCATCTTCTGGCTCAGAAGTAAGAGAATTTGTATCAGAGGGCGTGGGTGAAGATGGTGATGGAGGTGAGAGTACATCTTGCTCTTGCAGAAATACGCGAAAACCTTGTATGGATTCGTTAAGAGCCCACAGTTGTGATAGTAGTGAAAGATCTAATTGTCGCAGCCCATACATTTCGCGTCTGAGTATGGCCAGCTGTGTGTCCAGTGTACAGCTAGAGCTGCTGCTAGCCTTGTCGGTGTTGTTGGTTGGTGTTGTATGTTGGCTACTATGTGAAGATGAGGCGCGACTGTGTATACTCTCGCGATCGCTGAGCGATTCTTGTGTTGACGAAAGGCTACCGTGACGTTGATTTTGACGCATACGTGCTGCAGCTGAAGTGGAAGCGCCTAAATATAAATCGTTATCCGTGTGATGTGCGTGACTCAAAGGCGAGGCTCTGTTCGAGTGTGTGCCAAATGTGACTGCGGTTGTAGCTGCCGCGGCACTTAAACTTTTTGGCAGCGGCGGCAATCCCGGCAATTTGTGTTCTCTATCCATTTTGCTACTTTGTTTTGCTAAATTTAAATACGTTTTTACTTCAATGCGTTAAATACTTTTTATAAATAATTTTTCAATTATAGTAAAATTTTTTTAATTTATTATTTGGCGTTGTAAATGTTTTTTGTTTTTTTTTTTTTTGTTTGTATTTAATGTATAATTTATATAATTTACCGCCTTTTAACTTTACATATTAATACTTTGGTGCTGCATACTTGTTTTTCCAATACGTTTCAATTAATGCATATTGAACTTCCAAGTCTGGCGGCACATTGGACATTGCTTGTTCATCGGTTGCAAGTTCAGCCACTTAACGATGCAGTGCATGTGGAAACAGTGGGAACAAACACCCCAAACGAGGGGACAGTCGTCACCTGGTAAATTGCACTCGGGACAAGTACTTTCAAATGACATACGACATATACCACAATTCTCGTCATTAGCTACCCAACGCCAAGTTGCTACTCCCATCCATGATTTAATTGTTACTTTCATTTTGCGTACATTAGGCCAAATTTACCACACACAACAACGAAAGAAACCAACAAAAATTTTATACAAATTATAACACACACAAATTGCAAATGTTTTTTCGTTTAGATTGTATTTTTACCGAAAATAGGCCAAGAAAAATTCACCCACAAAACTAAATAAAATTTAGTGATGCAAAAACTCTGAGTATAGAATTTTTTTGACAGCTTAGCTAGTTCAGGTCAAACAACACAATTTATCGATAACAGGAGTGACAGCTAATCAGAAATCGAACAAGCGCACCAATCACTTCGCAAATAATTACTCGCAACGCAGCAGCTGATCGAATCAAAGTAGAGCAAATTTTTGTAGTCTGTGTTGTAAAATGTAAATTTTTTAGACAATATAGGAAAAAAATTTTTTTATTGAAAAGAAAATTTTTATATATTAGATCATTTTAATTAAAATTATTATTATGGCTATACGATTAAATCAAATCAAATAATTTTAATTTTTTATTTAATTTTTAGTATTCTGACAAGTACGTATGAATCCTTTCTTTACCCAAAGCGAAGCTTGCGAGAGAGTTTTCTCAATTTCACTGAGAGCCTTTAACCGCCTTTTTGACTTAAGCGTTATTTTTTTCTTTAAGAGTTTGAAAACAACAACAACAATAAGTCTGGTTTAAACAAATTGCAGCTTTTTTAAAAAATAAGCACACTTTCTTGAAACTGCCAATCGCATAAGAATGGTCTTGAAACTTATCTATTGTGAATGATTTTAGGCAGTGATGCAAAACTATTCTTAAGCAACCAGAAGTTGTGCTTAACAATTATGTCAAAAGAATACACCTTATGTTAAATGCTGTTTTTTTGACATGTTTGTTGTGTTGTGTACAATTTGACATACAAAAAGTTTAAACATTGAAAATTAATTAATTTAAATAAAAGAAAACAAAATGAATATTAGCAGTGCAAATGCTAACTATTTTCATCTGATATATTGAAATTAATGTACTTATTTATGTATTTGAATTTGTTAGTAAATAAAATACTCACATGATTTTAAGTTTTGACACTTAAGAAGTACAATTTTTTGCGAGTAAAATCTAACTCTGAACATTTTAACAGCATATATGTCACTTTACATGTTTTCTTTCGTTACTTTCGAGTAGTTTTCGTAGTTGTATGGGAGAAGTAGATAAGCATGTTGTAAAAAACACAATAAATGACTTTGAAGGGACCATGAATTTTCTTCTTAGGTGCTCTTGGTAGCTTGCAAATGTGGTAGAAAACAGTAAGTCTGTAGGCGCTAAGCGTAACATTGGCATCACTGTTGCAATCTGTCAAATATTATGTTTTGACAAATCTTGCATATGTGCATATAACGCAAGCAAATTACATTTTGATAAAAAAAAAATAATTGAGCTAAAATTAAAATTAAAATGAATAATAAACAAAAAGGATATATTCAATTTTTTCT
Source organism: Teleopsis dalmanni (assembly GCF_002237135.1). Taxonomy (NCBI): domain Eukaryota; kingdom Metazoa; phylum Arthropoda; class Insecta; order Diptera; family Diopsidae; genus Teleopsis; species Teleopsis dalmanni. The sequence continues at coordinate 49,264,391 of NC_051848.1, forward strand.
TTTTTACATGTACATATTTTTAAAATATTTATTTTCTACAATTTTGCAAATTTTTGAAATATTTTATTTCCACAATTATCAAATTTGCGAAATTTCCAATAAAGGTTCACAATAGTTCGCTTATTGCTTTCGTAACACTTTTTTCTTTAGTGACCAAAATGTTTGACTATTTCACGACTAGTTGCTGCCGAAAGCACCTATTGGTATGAGTATAGTCATGAAGATCTATTTAGTCGAGGATTTCAGTGCTTATACAGTGGCAGTTGCTATCCAGTAAATGTTTTAACAGTAAACAGTAGCCCTCGAAGACTTGTTGTTTGCTTAGATTATGAGAGATGGAGTGAATAGTACTATGTCTCATATAACCCATCTTTTCTATTATTTATTTTTGCTTACATGTATATCTTATTTCTTAAGGAAGTATGCTGTGATTTTCTTCGTTTGATAATATATACAGTTTGTCAACATTGTGTTTGCAAAACGAAAAAATGTTACAAATGTTTGTTAAATGCCCAATAAAAACGATTTAATTTTGAAATAAAAAAAAAATTAAAAAGTTTACAATTAATTTAAACATTTTTCTTTATATTAAACTAAAAATTAATCAAAAATATCGTTAGAACAATAAAATAATTCACAAAAACAAAAATAACACCAAATTTGTTGTGTCAACATTGTGTTTGCAATTTTGCAATTTCTTATTTTTAACGGGACAGAATACCGTTAGATGTGTCTGGGTTTTTCTGTTTGTTATAATATTCTGCAAAAACTGTTCAATTTCTTTGTTATTTAATAAAGTAGAGTGTTTTAAGTGAAGGAATAACTAGAATACACGTGATTAAATATGGCCTGTAAAAGAACAAATTCAAATAATATTGAGTTATTATGTTATAATTACTACCTCGGTAAATCTGCTAAGGAATAAAGTCTAATGTTTAATATTAGGTTAAGAACAATTAATAATATCATAAACAAAACAGAAAATTAGGATTGCATTAGTTTAAAACCAGCAGGCCACCGTATTAAACCATTGTCTGATCGCCATATAAGAAGAGTATTGCGAAAAATTGATAAAAATCCTTGAATTTCCTTAAGATCATTGGCATTAGGTCTGAAGAAGCTATTTAATATTGTTGTTAGTCACAAGGCAATAAGAAAAGTGCTATTACAAAACATTTATTCTTCGTAAGTTGCACGTAATACACCGTTGTTATCTATTCAAAAAATTGAAAAACGATTTCAGTTTGCTAGCACACATTTAAAATATGTTTCAGAATACTAAGATGATGTGATTTCTTGGGACGAAGTGGAAATCAAGCTTTATTATAATGCATGACCCACACAAACATGATAATAAAGCATAATGTCCCAGAAAATCACATCATCTTAGTACTCTGAAACATATTTTAAATGTGTGCTAGCAAACTGAAATCGTTTTTCAATTTTTTGAATAGATAACAACGGTGTATTACGTGCAACTTACGAAGAATAAATGTTTTGTAATAGCACTTTTCTTATTGCCTTGTGACTAACAACAATATTAAATAGCTTCTCCAGACCTAATGCCAATGATCGTAAGGAAATTCAAGGATTTTTATCAATTATTCGCAATACTCTTCTTATATGGCGATCAGACAATGGTTTAATACGGTGGCCTGCTGGTTTTAAACTAATGCAATCCTCATTTTATGTTTTGTTTATGATATTATTAATTGTTCTTAACCCAATATTAAACATTAGACTTTATTCCTTAGCAGATTTACCGAGGTAGTAATTATAACATAATAACTCAATATTATTTGAATTTGTTCTTTTACAGGCCATATTTAATCACGTGTATTCTAGTTATTCCTTCACTTAAAACACTCTACTTTATTAAATAACAAAGAAATTGAACAGTTTTTGCAGAATATTATAACAAACAGAAAAACCCAGACACATCTAACGGTATTCTGTCCCGTTAAAAATAAGAAATTGCAAAATTGCAAACACAATGTTGACACAACAAATTTGGTGTTATTTTTGTTTTTGTGAATTATTTTATTGTTCTAACGATATTTTTGATTAATTTTTAGTTTAATATAAAGAAAAATGTTTAAATTAATTGTAAACTTTTTAATTTTTTTTTTATTTCAAAATTAAATCGTTTTTATTGGGCATTTAACAAACATTTGTAACATTTTTTCGTTTTGCAAACACAATGTTGACAAACTGTATATAT
>NC_051848.1:49266638-49511104 GCF_002237135.1 Teleopsis dalmanni
TATATACAGTGGCTCACAGCTTATTTGATGCAAGCAAAAATTTTTTGAAAAATGTTGTTTATTTCAAAATATTTTGCAAAATTAAAAAAACAAAGTATGCAGAGTTATTGTTTATAGTGTGTTTATTCATTTTCAAAAAAAAAAACCTAAAAATCTTCTTCCATTCCTTAGTAATGCATCAAAAACCAAAACCAAATGAAAAATTCATGTCACAGCTTAAATGATGCAGTTAAGAATACCGTTATTTTTGTCGCCAGATTACACAGAAATTAAAATATTTTTATTCTGCGATCATTTGTAATCTAATTTTTGAGCGAAAATAATATAAAAATTAAAGTGAGTGCATTTTGTTAACCATAGGACGGCGCACATCAATTGAAAAGCGTGAGTTAGTGTTGGAGTACTTTAAAAAGGGAATTCCCCAGCGTAAAATTGGTGAAATGGTAAATATAAGCTCTTCAACAGTTCAACACATAATTGAACGCCTCGTACATGAAAATCGCATAGAAAATAAGGAACGAAAGGCTCCCAATAAAATTTTTACAGAAAAAGAATCGAGGTATTTGGTAAACCAAACTCGAAAAAATCCAACAATTAGCGCTCCAAAGTTGACAGACATGGCCAAAATAGATTTTGGAAAAATTTGTCATCCTGAAACCGTCCGCAGAATATTGAGAGAATCAAATTTCAATGATAGAATAGCTGTAAAGAAACCTTTCGTAAGTGCAAAAAATAGAATTAAAAGGTTGCAGTTTGCACGAGAGCATTTAAATAAGAGTCCAGTATTTTGGCGAAATGTACTTTTTGCAGACGAAGTCAAAATAAACTTATTTGGATCAGATGGAAGATCTTATGTACGGCGCGAAGTCAATTCTGAGCTCAAAATACAAAATTTACGTGCTACCGTAAAACACGGAGGTGGTAATGTTATGGTTTGGGCATGTATATCATCAAATGGAGTAGGAAATTTGGTCTTCATCGAAGAATCTATGAATAAAAATATTTACTTAAAGCTTCTTCAAGAAAATTTGATTCAAAGTGCAACGAAATTGCAGATTGCAGATGATTTTCGCTTTTGCCAAGACAACGACCCTAAGCACAAGTCAGCATTAGTACAAACGTAGTTGATATGGCAATGTCCACACATTGTCCAAACTCCTGCACAATCACCAGACTTGAACGTTATTGAAAATTTGTGGTCCGTTTTGAAGACAAATATCAGAAAACATGACATCCGCAACAAATTTGACTTAAGAAACGCTTTACAGCAAGAGTGGAGTAAAATTAGTCCAGATTATACCAAAAAACTGGTTGATTCCATGCCAAAAAGGCTTCATGCTGTTATTACTACTAAGGGATATCCAACAAAGTACTAAGTACTTAGAATTAGTCCGGAAGTTTGTAAAAATATTAGTTTTTTTGATGTTGCATCATTTAAGCTGTGACATGAATTTTTCATTTGGTTTTGGTTTTTGATGCATTACTAAGGAATGGAAGAAGATTTTTGGGTTTTTTTTTTTGAAAATGAATAAACACACTATAAACAATAACTCTGCATACTTTGTTTTTTTAATTTTGCAAAATATTTTGAAATAAACAACATTTTTCAAAAAATTTTTGCTTGCATCAAATAAGCTGTGAGCCACTGTATGTACATACAATAATTCCATCTATAACGCGGTAGATTGGTTCCGTGTTATAGGGATATTCCCGCATACCCTGTATACACAAGTGCGAAGGTATGCGAAGCTAATTATGAACTGTACAAATCCCCGCGTTATACGATGGAATGCCCGTATTATACGGGGGCTTGAAATCACGTAATATGAAAACATGTTTAAGGGTATCGCGTTATAGGGGGTATTACTGTATAGTAATACAAAATGAAAGTATGAATAAAATTGTATTCAAATTAATTGTAACTTATTTTAAGTATTTGTTTCTTTTTAATAAAAATCAAAATTTTCAACTCTATATTTATTTCTAATTAAGAGAATTAAAATCAATAGATTAAAATAGTTTTTATTATACTTTAATAGACGCCATTTTCAAAGAATCAGCACTATAAAAATTTCTTTCTTTACGCAGTTGTCATTTACAAACATCTAATCGATTTTATATGAAACATATGAGGATAGTAAATCCAGACAATTATTAGAAATAAATTACGTTCTCTTATATAGTTTATAATGTAAGAATGAATTTAAAAAGTACTGCAATGTAGCAGTTTGTAGCATTTTATTTAAAATCTCTTCAGCAGGTATGTGTTTTTTTGTAATATAATAGGTAGAATATGGATGGATGCCATATTGAGTGCATTTGATTTTATTGCTTGTGGACAGTTTAAAAAAATTGATGATAAAATGCCTAAAGAAGTTTCACCAAATTCTGATTCCGAATAGGATTTCGGTATATAAATATCGGTGGAGTTGTCTGAAAGGCCAACAAATATACGAAGGAAGGTAAGTTCAATTGGATGGCTTCATGTTAACACGCTTTGATTTTCGGATCCCTAGTGGTAAGGTATATACATATACACAGTGGCGAAGCTAGACTAACTCTAGGTCTTAATCAATTTTAACTTTGAGATGTTACCTGCAATAGAAGCTGTACTGACTGGAACTGTGAACATGATTATGGTTACTACACAAACATTCGTTGTTATTTCCTTTAAATTATTTTCTTTAATATATCGGATGAGTTGTTTTATATCGTTGATTAAGTCTATTGAGTTCGATTTTAAAAGTAGCAGTTCCTTATATAGTTTAATAAGCCGAATTATACCTTAAGCATTACAATGCTTGGGAAGGTTTTCGTTTGTTCTTCGTACTTATCATATGATTGTCATATATGAAATCAGATTGTTCAAAATATCCATTAAGTGCTTGGAATTGTTAGTCGGTAACTTTTTTCGACATCGCTGACGCCTAGCGCCGCCACTGCATATACAGTATAGGCTATTGTATGTGTGCGTATATGAGTAGCTCTGCAATAAAGATCGGAACTTGATAATGATAGAGAAAATGATGTTAATGCTGTAGATGATGTAGATAAAAAGCTACTTATTAACTATTACACAATATAGTATAGTATATTACACACTTCTTTTCCCTTTCACTTCTTTGCCTTATACTTGCAAAAACATATAAGTTCTATTAGAAAAGATTTAGAAAAGATTTGTAACCATTCTTAAGAATGGGCTCGTGAATTTATAAAAAAATACTTAAATCTTTGAGCAAATATGTAATATACACGCAAAGGCCAGCCATGTACAATATTCATGAACATAAGCTGTCTGTCCATCCTGATAGGCTCTCGTTTTATCCAAAGGTAAGTGTATTAGCTACACAGAACTTTTATGCCGAAAGAAGATGCGATCTAATATAATGGTTTATTTCTCGGCTTATAGGTATGTATATATTGAAGAAATAAGGTATTGATGATGTTACTTCGTAATCGTAATCAATAATGCAATTCTGCGTCTGACTGCAAGTAGTTCCCATAGTCTGGATTAGTTATTTCTAGAAGTCTAGTTATATATTAGAGTAATCAATAAAGTACTTGCATGTCGAAAATTTTATCCTGTAACAATACCTCTCTTGTTATTATAATAATATGTGGATTTCGAAAATAAGGATCAGGAAAGGAACTAAAAAATAATGTAAACTAATTCAGCATTTCTGGGTAGTTTGTACTAAAGGTAGAAGTGTAATGTTAATGTATTCCAATGATTACTTGCGGTAAGCTTAAGTCTCCTGTGTAGATATTATTTATATTCAGATAAAAAATCAGTCACCCCTGATTTTAGTTCCCTCTTTTTGTTGTTTTATTTTTATGTGCTTGTTCAGGTATTACATGATTGTAGCATTAATGGATTGGATTGGAATATAATGGATATAATTGCATTTTATATTATTCGTTTTATAATTTAGAAGAAAAATGTGAAGAAAATTTTTTATTAATGTTAACGGATAGATTAAGGGATATTAGAGATATAAAAAGCGTAACTAGAAGCAAAATTTAAGAACTATAGTAAAGATGAAGACTTAAACCTCTAGGAGACCGTTTCTTCAGTGGACTTGTTGATATAATGAAAGTGGATTTATAAAATTTCCTTGATTACATTTGGAAAATCAAGTGCTTCAGAAGAATAACACTAGATGTTTTATTGAAAACAATGGTATGTATCAATCGTTTTCTCCCAAGGAAAAAGGCTTGGAATAAAATATACTTTATTATTACACAATATAATATTATATTATTTTACATCAAAAATAATGTAAAAAGCCATATACTGTATTTTGAATCAGTGTATAGCCTTGTACCGCTACATAATAGTGCAAGGCTTTAATAAATGCCTAGGTCAATTTAGGTAAATTCTTATAAGCGCCACATAGCTCATTTTTCAATAGACGAAACTTACACTTTATAGGTAATTTGTATCAGCTAGTAAAGCTCTGTGCTAGATCTTTGGTTCTGTAGACATCTTCGACGACTATCACATATAAATGAATCATGAGCTATACGACAGTTTATTACTATATTAGCACTTTTTAGTTAAAGTGATATACAGAGACAATCTTATATTTGTTATATTCTGAAAATGAAAGACGACACCATAGTAAAATATGTTACAGGAGAAGTTCCAGTCTTCGTTGTTGTAATAAAACAAAGGGAACGCTAGATTTATGATACTAAAAGCAGAAGGCATGAAATAGAGATACTCAGAGAGGTGAATAAATAAATATTCAGTGCGTTTTAACATACATTATAATTATTGTAAAAAGGATTCTTTGTGATATAGGTGAGAGTTACATGAAGCCTCTATTATCAGTAAATTGGAGCCTATTATCATATATTGAAGTGCATCTTACAAACATTTGATCTTAGACGTTAGCCACCTCTGCGTTTTGCGCTTTAGCGTTACTTAATACTTGCTTGATATTTCCTTTAATACTTGCTTGACCCGTCTATTTTAAAAAATGTAGACGGTTCGCGATTTCATCCTTGTGTTGCTGAGTTGAGCATCTTTTGGTAAAGCATCATTCCATACTCTCACTGCATTGTTGAATAAGTGTAGTAGCCGGATCTATATAAATTATGCTAATGTTGTGAAACAGAGACTTTGCGGAGAATATTTCTTTGAAAAACTCCGAATGTTTCTTTATCTTTATTCTTCACTATTGACTATTCTGTGTCATGAAATGGGATGGGTAACGTATAGGCTGCTATTTTTCTTCTCAATTTTCTTCTCAATTTTGTATAACTTCATGAATATTGACTTCTCAATAATTAAACATTTAATAATTTTTAATATTAAGTTGTATTAATAAGAGAATTTATTTAAAAATTTATTACATTGGATAAAAATTCGCAGAAAATCAATTTTTAGAAAAATTGATTTAAGATTATTCCGTTTATTATGATTGAAAGAATAGCAATACTATTTGGCTTAAGGTCAAGAAAATGGATTGTTGAAACATATACTTAAATTGACTGTTCGATTTATTTTAAGAGATATATACATTTAGTTAGTAATTTAGCGTTTTTGTAAAAAAATACCAGATGGATTGCTAATCATTTAAATAGACTTAAACTGTAACTGAATGAACACCTTGAAATGCATTGATCCCTTGTAAGGTGAATAACTTATGAATGCAGCTGTGCTTGCAGCAATTTTCAGTAACAACCACAACAACAACATTAGCAACAATATTAAAAGAGTAAATAAAGTTAATCATATTAAAACGATACATGAAATACTGGTTTAAAATAAATTTTATTTAAGCATATGTCGATAATATTAAAAATAAACTTAGTAATAAAAAAAACTTTAAAATGAATAATAAATATGGTAACCTTCAAGAAATTAGCTAGTTCACTTCCGCATCCTGGTGCGCTAATGGAAAATTTTAACTTCTGAATCTTAAGCTTATACCATACATCATTTGGAAGGGGTGCATATTGAAATTGTAAGTTTTGGGGTTCCCGAGAAGAGTAATTTTATTTATGAGTATGTGGATAATTCGAAAATACAACAATACTCAGGCGTATCATTTTTAAATAGAAGGAAAATCTTTTGAAGATATCACACTTCTTGAAGCTCTCATACTACTATCTAACGCAGCCAAAGATTTCGAAAATATTTTTGTATAAATCTCGGGTAGAGTGTATACCTGACGAAATCAGTCAACAAGATGTGATAACCTGTTAGTGTCTTGGCGCTTTAAACTTGGGGAAAAAGTCCTCAACCAATTTGTTGGTGATATCTAAAAATAGACAGAACACTTATGATGTATTATCATTTATAGCACTATTTCTAGTAAGACAAAAATTAAGAAAATAAGTGTTCAAAAATCACTAAGGTAAATTCAGTAATTGGAGATATTGTTTTGCGTCATGAGTGCAATTAAAGTGTGCCTAATAATTGTTGTGAACACACTTCTACAATTAATACCCCCACATTTAGCTATATAAAGTAAAGCAGTAAGCAGCGCTCTCTGGCTTTCAAAGAAGTCATAAGACCTAACAGTTGCTATAAAGACGTTTTTACAATTAACAGTTGTAGCGCGAAAGTCAAAGGGTGTGAAGAGTCCATATATAGCGGATTTTGCCGAACTTTCATGACATTTACTTTTTTCTGCATTTTTAATAATGAAATTCTCAAAAGAAGTCAAAAACAAGTACCGTACATAGACCACCAATGAATTTTTTGGTTCAATGTTTACTACACAAATAATATAAAACGCAAAAATTTAATATTTGAATAGTCAGGAAGTTATAAAATCTCTTAAATTCTGGACCACTAAGTCCAGCGTGGTCCAAAATAGTGGAAATTGCATATATGAGTTCGCAATAAAGCTTGATGGTAATGAATATGATGGTAATGAAACACCTGACAAGGCTGCGAAGGAAACTACCCTTATTCTCTTCATAATATCCAAACCTCTTTGCGGTAAATTCTCATGTCGAATTATCAATACTTTGAACTATCGTTAATGAATTGTTTGAGAACACGAGTCAATTTCAACGTTATAAGGTAGTCCAAATATTTTATTCGAGTCAATAACAAAAATGTTGACGGGGTTTTCTGTTTTAATTGTTGCGAACTTTAAACTATAACTGATTTCTCAATCGTTCGTCTAGTTAATTACTATCGTTTAGAATTAAAACTACAAAGCACTTTTACTTGCATATTACCTAAAATGTAGAGCGCGACCTTAGTCTAACTTGTCTGTTACTGCCCAGTGACTGTCAGGAAACGAGTCCAGCACCTGTATGCGAAATTCAAAATGTACAAATGAGCTTAAGAAAGTTTTCCAGGAATAACAACATAGATCTCATAGGTCGCACTGTGCCATTATAAGCTCTAGCCTTTTTAACTTAAATATGCAGATCAACTTAAAAAAGTTTTTCCAGAAATAGCAACATAGATGTCATAGGTTACTACGACCTACCATTGTCTCTTATAATATTAATACCAAATATTAGACAATATAAGTGTATTTAATACAAGTGGGAGTTAAGAATAATTTACTCTCTTCCATGATTAAAGAAGAATAATGATTACTAAAAAAAATTGTATCGCTATTTTTCTTATCAAACATTTTATTTAAAAAATGGCGTGATATTATTCTGTTTTACTAATGCCATATATCCTTTATATTTTAGAACTCTTATGTCTAAATATAACTACCATTTAAGGTTTATTCAATAAATTTGTTATCTGTTATTTGAACACCAGTGTGTGCGATATGAGATGTGAATTGAGTTTTACGGGGAAAAAGTATGGATTGCCTCGATATCATCAAAAAAACTTTGTTAAATTATTAATATGTACATTTACTATAAAGTAAGGTCTAACACACTGAACCACAACTGATATAAGTTTCTTTTAATAAAATTTCAATATGACTCTAGAACTGAAGAACAAAAAGCAATGGATCACATTACTTTCGGAACAAGAAGAACAATAACAGTTCGTTTAAATACTCCCTTAGTATTTTATTGATATTCTACCATAAAGCTGTGGACATAAAGCTAAGCTGTTTACATGGGTTCATAAGATGACATCCAAAACTTTCCGTTCAAAATAAACTGATTATCTATTACATAAATTTTTAAACAATCCGGGATGACGCTTTTAATGTGATGAATGCATCCTGCTGTAGTACTATTGTACGGATCTATCTTCCCTCTGTGGATAAGGGGTTAGAATATTCCCGACGTAAAGCATGCCTTTCGTAGAAGGCGTCTAAAATCCCAGCGTTGTGCCGATACTGGTTTGGAGTGTTCATGGTAGTAAGTGACATGGAACTTGCGACACTCAACTAGAGGTGTAAATCTGGTACTATGGGGGTCAGGAGCCTATAGCTTCAGCTGTTCTGGCCAATTAAAGTTGGCTGAGTTGTAGTGGTTGTGGTTAATACCCAAACATACGCGGGTAGAATGATCAGGTATTTGTTTATCATTTATTCGGTGTGGAGTTGCGTATTCACCACTAGGTGCTGTGACTCTAAAATCAGCAGAGGCATTGGTGGACTTCGCTCTTTACCAGGGAGAAAGTTATGTCCAAAACATATAACTTGATTTGAAACCGGCGGAAATTCATCAGAATTTCCAATGGGGCGTTTATCGGTGTAATATATCACTAGGTACTGTTAAATCTGACGTCTGTGTGAATTCATCGTGGAATTAGAGTCTCCACTATTAAATAAATTGAAAGAAACCAATTTTAATCAATTAGTTTGTCCACTGATGGATGGTCTAAGATTATTCTGTTCTCGAAATATTCGAGATTACAATCTCCATACTAGATACTAAATATAATTTTTTCTATATTTAATGAAATTATAAATATTTTTTATTGTGATAAAAACGAGTATGTTAGCAAACTGCAATATATATTTAATTCTAAAAACAAAATCATTTCTTATATGAACATGGAATAGAAAATATTATTCTACCTGTTCGGATACAAGTTCGAACTGCCATCAAATCAACGGTAGTTTTATAGTTTCAACTTGATACTTGGAAATAGACTCCTAGGAATGTATATTCTTACGGAAGAGGCAATAAAACTCTGTGAAGTAGGTTCTATATTACTTTTTATTGACGCCACAGGGCTTAAAGACCAGAAGGGGGCACAATAGACCCGACGGTCGCAGTGTCACATCCGCTAACAATAGTAATAAATAATAATACTTGATATTCGACATATCGGCTGGAGTCATTGTGATCATTGTCTTTTGATTTCGATTTTTTCATAAAAACAAATTGATAATTTATTCTAATTAGACGTGGATGTGGCACTAAATGGGTAAGGCTAATTTTCAAGGCATATGCACGTACAGTAGTGTTCAGTAGTGATCTATGTATATTAGAAACAGATTTTCAAATTATAAACTAATAATACATTTGTTAGATATTAAAACATAAAACTTCGGCAGTTTAGGAATTATACTCATTTAAATAAAAATATTCGATAGCCTTTTATAAGGAAATATCTGAAAATAAAACACACCCTCTTAGTATTAAAATTTCTTCATATTTTTTTCATTGGTTTACAACACAATGGATCTTTTGCATATAGTGATTCTTATCTCGAATTGCGTTTTGAGATTACTTAAGTGTAGCTCCAGATTCTTTCTTTTTTGACTAGGTTCACGAGAGCCATGATTATAGAGAGGGATGATGCAGGGATCGGAATCTCACTCATCAAAATAACGGCAGAGTTATTGGGGGCGTTTATAGCACAAGACCTGTATGAAATCCACGGGAAGAGTGCTGGGGGCTAAGATGTCGGGGAAGAGAGGGAGGGGGAGGTTGTGGAGCCTGGTGAGGTACTTTCTGCCAGATACAGTTTCTAGAATCTGAAGCAAAAGTATGTGTTCTAAGTCTATAAAGGTGTTTCGTTAGACATAGGTACATTTAGAACGTTTTGAATATATGTAACAACAATAATAATAAATTGTATTATTATATATGTATGTATTGTTCTTTTTTTGTGTTTCCTTTTTATCCATTGAGTAGTAAATATTTTTTGTGCCCCAAAATTGTAATATTAAACCATAAAGGCGGTAAGGCAATCTCTTTTAAAAGGTCAAAAAAATCGACCACAATTTCATGCGCAATTTCAGGTGCACGCTTAAATCACTTTTTCTGCGAAATTTCAAAAAAAGTATTAAAAACAAAAACGTAAAAAAAAAATTATACAAATATCAAAATATAAATAATAAAAAAAAAATAGGGAAAAAAATGCTGTAATTATTATGTATTAAATGAAGAACTCCGTCCAACTTGATTTATTGTTCGAAAAATGTGCAATGAAATTTAATATCAAAGGCAAAAACAACAACTAAAGTCGGTTCACAGTTAATAGTTTTTGGTTAAAAACTGTCAATCCAAGCTTTGAAGACAAGCGGGGGGAGTTGAAACTACTCGTATGTGCAAAAATGCCAAAATTACGTAGTTGGATAAGTCCTCAATTACCCTTCAATGTGAAAACCACGAAGACAGTAGCGGATTTGGCAAAAGCAGTGGTGATGCGGTATACCTTTATTGTTTACTAATAAAGTAAATTATTTATAATTTTATATATAAAAATATATATATATTTATATAATGGTGCATATACATATATAAAAATATATACTATCTGGCATTCTGAACACATAAATCACAAATTTGAAAAATAGTTTGTCAGATCTTTATAATATAGTGCACGGCACAACGGAGATCTTTGAGAGCAAGCATTCTCTTAATGAACTCTGTTAGAAGAAACTATCTTTTTAAATCTCGCTATCTTCATGACAATACAAGTAGATCCTAATTTCAAAGGAGTTTTAGCAAGGTTTGGAGTGAAGCCTTACTATACTACCTCAACCAAACTTTTTTCCAGACATGACAGTCTGTTATTTTTTCTATATCCGAAACTTACAAAGGACAACGTTTTTCAACATTAGATTTTATAAATTCAAATAAACAACAGATGTCTTTCAAAATCTTTGAAAAGACGTTCCAATAGTGTTTCCCAAATATAAGTGCTAGACATTGAAATAAAATTGGCTGCTTTGAAGGAGATGGAATAAACTTTGAAGATTATATTTTTCTTAAATACTTCAAGTTTATACTTTGCGATCACAACTCCAAAGTCAAATAATGTAAATAATGTATTTCATTATATTGCCAAAACACTATTAATGTTCCGACAAACGACTAAAATGCTATAGCTGAAAGCTTCATATATATGCAATTTATTTGGATAAATTTTTACGCAATACAACAAATTTAAAATGAAGTGAAATAATGTTAAAATACTACTACTATAATATATTAACCCGAAATAACTCACGATTGCTATATGGTAATGCAAATTAAGACGCTGCATGCCAATATATAACATATATATTATAACACCTACAGACAAAGATTGACCTCATACTCTTGCTCAGAAAGTCAAAATATATTAATAAAATATAATATATAATATATGTTATATATAATAATATGTCTCATTAATAAAATCAGCGACAAAAATAATTCTGGGTATTATCGGGTTAATAACAATTGATTCTATATTTATCACCACTAGAACGTGTAGTCGGATGGTATCAAATGCTACGAATTGTTTATGATTTTTTATTAAACTTAATAATCAATTATTAAACCATATATATTTCCCTTTATAGTTAATAAGTATAAATATAAGGACAAGAAGTGCTTTCATAAAACATATTACTGCTTCAGAGCATTATCTTCGTCATTATTTGCGCTATTATTTTAATTTTTGATACCGCCCGCATTAAAAGAATTGATTATATTTCCGTTACTTATTTTTTATATGATTCCTGGTATATTAGTAAAATATTCTTTAAAGTTATTAATATTATTAAAAACAATGCTATTTACATAAAGGCAGATAGAATATATTGTATTTTCTATAAAAAATGGTAGTATATTTTATTCGAATTAAAAAAAAATATTTTTTATTATGTATAATTATTGTATTAGAAAATAATTATTTTTTTTTTAAATATTTTAATTGTTTGTTATTTATTATTTTCCTTTTTAATAATATATAATAATTATTATAAGTAAATATTCAAAAGAAAAACTTAGAATCATCTCAAGCATCTTAACAGGGCATTGTAAACTAAAATACCACTTTACAAGACTGGGAGTCAGCCACACATGTGCTGTTAGAATGCCCTGCGCTAATGCACATACGGAATAGGTTCCTGGGAATGTATATTCTTACAAAAGAGATAATAAAATTCTGTAAAGTAGGTTTATTAACGCAACAGGGTTTAGAGACCTATTCTAAAACCCAGAAGGTGGCACAATAGACCCGACGGTCGCAGTGCCACATCAACTAACACGAGGCTCCATAATCGTCCCGATATCACGCTGCTTAATAAGAATGAACGTAAATGCTATTTCATTGATGTTGCGATACCTGCTACCAGAAACATGATCCGTACATACACAGAGAAAATTAGCAGATATACTGAGTTAGCAATGGAAACTAAACGAAACTGGAATCTTAAGGAAATCAAGACCATTCCAATAATAATAAGCGCTGATGGTGTAATTGACAAACATCTCTGTACAAATATGAGCACCTTTGGATTCCCGCAAAACCTCGTTAATACTATGCAGAGGTCAGTGATCGCCGATACCTGTCATATCACCAGAAGTTTCATTAACTAAATTCTCATATACAATATATTTTGTTTCAAGCTAAGGGGTTAATTATATTAATAATACGTTCGAGTTCTAGACTTTTTTGTTGCTGATGTTGTAAGCATAAATGCAACAGTGCAATTAAGTACTAAAATGTTATACTAAAACTTCATATTACAATTGTTATTTTAGTTATAAGCTTTCTCTTTAATAAAAGTCTTTGAAGAAAACGGTCGTGTGCGGAACTTAGTTTATATATCTAACAGATGTAACCCGCAGATACCTGACAGCAGAAAACATGTTAGATTTATGGAAGATAGATTTATATGGAAGAGGAGTGGATTACGGATATGTGGGAATTTTGGACTTTAGTTCATAGCAGGTAATCTGTTAATTAGCACTTAATATCAAATTTTTATACAAATTTTGAGGATATGTACGTCTCAATATAGTCTTAATATTTAATTAAAACATAAAATTATTTGCAATTAATTTAGTTTGACTTGAAAGTCTGATCTCATTGCTATATATATAGTATAAATATATATATAGTATAAATATATATATAGTACAAATATATAAAAATGCTCGTGAGAAAATTTATTTTCCGACCTTAGAAGGGGTTTTTTTCTGTAAGAAACTTCTAGTAGCTTCCAAATCCAGTTTCTAATTCCAATTAGAAACTGGATATAATGTGCACATAAGGGCTGGTGAGCGGTTAAGTTATATGTAACAATATTTAATTAAAAAAAACTGTGAATTGTAAGGCCCTTAAAAACAATTCCGCTGCTGTACGTGTGAACACGTTTCCTAAGCCACAACTTCAACAAAACATCAACAAAAAATGCCGCATTTTTAAGCGCAGCTCTCAACAGTGAAAGAGTTTAGTGCGCCCAGCCTTCAAGCGAAGCTCAGGTAATTTTTTCAAGCCTCTCTTGGGAATGATTTAAGCTTACCAGCCTCGTTCAAAATTTTGCTACTTAGTTTTTGTTTGCCTTAAATAAATATTTGTGTTTCGAAGTGAATTCGTGGTACAAAAATAAATAAATCTAATTTTGGAAGCGTTGAAATCACGATGTTGAGTCTTTATTAGAGCTAATCAAATTATAACATTCACGGTATGTATTTTCATTTATTCGAACACTTTTAGATATAATTTGCTACTAATTAAGACAATTTGTTGAAAGTATACATAACAATATTTATACATATTGTGTATATATACGTACATATTGTTTATACATAGTATGTGTATTGTTGATTTTAAACTTATATCTATTGATATAAAATAAATTAAATTAGTAATTGTTATCAATTTTTTTATTTAAAAAATAAATACAAAGTAAAATAATAATAAAAAAATAAACAAAAATAAAAAAATAATTATTATTAAAAAAAAGTTAATTTTAACCCAATTTGACAAAATAATATTATTAACAAATTAACAAAACTTCAATTTACAGTAACCTTAAGTAAGTTAAGTTAAGTGGGTTAAGTTAAATAGGTTAAGTTAAGTAAGTAGGTATAAATGGACTTTAGATGGGTTTAGATTAGTTGTCTCATCAACTTGGTTCTGATGTTCGTATTTCATGCGAATTTCTGAACAACAAATAATAAAATGAAGAAATAATTCCAAGGAACCTTGATGATGGGCATTTAGCGGTACTTAAAAAAGTTGTTTGGTTTAATTATTTAAAATTTAATTATTGGCTTAATCATTGCCTTAATTCATTACCACTTACAACCCGTTAAAGAAAAAAGTAGGTGGAGAGGTAAAATTTAAAGAATTTCTCTTCATACCCGTAAAAACAGTTGAACCAAAAAAAAGATTATTCAAATGAAATAATTAATGAAGTTTTGCTTCATATCTATTATTCTCTCATTTAATACAGAAATTTCTTCAAATTGCAAATCGAAATTGCTGTACAGATTATTACATTATACTAATAAAATCCTTCCACCATCGATCTATTAAATTTATGAATGTTTTTAATTAAATATTATGGTATTTGTCCTCCTTTTATTACAAAATATTATTTCAGACTTACTTTCAGGGATGATTTCCACCAGATATATTCCCCTTGATCTTCTTTTTCAGTTTAATACATATAAGTTCCAAATATCTCTTCATTGAGAGTGTGCTTCTCGATTGTTTTATTATTATCTATATATAGTTAGATTGATATTGTGAAAGAGATTGGTGTCTTCTTTTTGGACATTTAGTCTGTTTTTAATTTACAATGTTTTTGAAACAATTTTAGTGAATTTGACTTTTATACAACAACTAAAATTACTGACAGTTTGGTCTATGAAGATCTAATCCTAAGCATTACAAGAGACGATAGCTGCAGACTTTGTTACGAAGAAGAAGAAACAGCAGAACACATTCTGTGTCACTGTTATAGTCTCACCAGACTCAAACTTCCGTACTTATGAATTGGCTATTCATTTATAACGGAATAAGGCAACATTTTTTCAAAGAACATAACTGCTACTCGTCTATGGTATTGAAGTGGGTATGTCACAATAATCCTTAAAAGATGCAGTGACGTGATGACAAGTTCCCAACATTGAAAACCGCAAAAATTTCAAAATGACATGACCACGACTTTCTGTTTAACCTGGTCTCAAGGTCATTAAATAGTATATAATTTTATTATATATGTGTGTATAAAATTTTTCATATAATTGTCACGAGTTGTCAGATCTACTATGAATTGAAATATGTTGTTTAAAGACATTTAATCATAATAATCAGGAATCTAGTAATAACTCAAACAAAATTTTAAGTTATATTGGAAAGCTATTTTTTTTCTTAAATAATGATTAAAATGACTTTTCACTTGAGGAAACAAAGGCCGCTTTTAAATGTACGGAAGAACATGGAGCAATGTCTTTCCGGACATTGATATCCGAATAAAATTGATAAAATTATTTGATTAATAAAATTCCCCTGATATTAACAGCTGTCTTATATTAGGTATATTATATTAGGAGGTTAGATTATACCGGCTATCCAAAGGGAATCCATTCAGGCCTATTGTGCTACAGTATAATGGAAAAACTCTTATATTATATTATCTTATGTACCGGCAAACACTTCTCTGTGTCTGTCCTGTATGATAATGTCAGGATGACTCGCATTGACAAGAACCTTTTGCCACTCGCCCGTAGGTACCTCACCCTCACTGAAGACCATGTTTAAGCGTTGCGCTTTAAACCCCTCAATACCAGATCCTTTACTTCAATGAGTGAGACCGAAATCCTCACGTCATCGCCATTTATAATCGTGGTTTTTGTGACCCTGGTTACAAAGTTTACCACAAATCTCACCACCGCGCTTGCGCTATAACCCCACTCCCTTGCTTTGTGGCTTAGATGAACCGAGCCCATTAGGTATTAAACATATACCTATGCTCCCATCTTTCTCCCATGATTACTGAAATGAAGTTTCCACACTGTTGCGAAAATCTTTTCCATTCATTTCTAATAGGTGGTTTATTAAAAATAGGTGTTTTATATTATTTTACAACAATATTTAGTGATTACCCAACATATGTTCGTTTGGGTCACAAAATTTGAGCAAAAACTTACAGATTCAGAGCAAATCCAGATTTGCTAATCGAAAATGACATAAGACTCGCGTGTGTTCTATTTTTGCTTTGTCTATGCTTTATATATAGAAATTGTTAAGATTAGTTTTTTTGTTATTATTATTCCATTATTCCATTAATATTACAACTATCAGAGATATCTAGTAAAACTTTTAATAAATGACGTTTAGAAGTTTAAGTCATCTTAAATCAGCATTTAAGATAACATGTTAATGATAATTCCAATATATTTCAAGGCAGGGAGTTCCAAGGCAGGGAGTCTTTTCAATCCCAATTTAGATAAGTGGTTAGCACTGCTTTTTTGAATTGTGTCATGTATAGTAGGGATTTTCAGTTCTTTGTCAATATCGTTGTTTGTGATGTACCATTTAATATCTGCTATTGTTTGCAAGATTTTTGATTGCAACCTCTGGATAGTATTTATATTTGTCTTACAGGTAATTCCTCATATTTTAATTCCATATTTCCAAATCGGAACAATAATAGCTTTGTAAATTAGTAGTTTATTATAAACAGATTGGAATTTTTACTAAGAAGCCAATATAGATATGCAAATCTTCGATGCGATTCCTATTTTCTATAACAGATATTATGTCCTCCTTCCAAGTCAGCTTTTGGTCTAATAGTATGCCCAGGTATTTGGCTTTCTTGCAGATTGGTATATACATATATATTTTTACAATTTTCAGTTTCTGTTCTATAAATTTCCTGTTGGTGAACGGGAAAGTTTTTGGAAAATTTTTTCGGCGTTTATCTTAATCCCCCTAGTTGTTAGACAAATGTGTCAAGATTGTTATTTGTCAATTTGTTCACTCATTTTTATTAAATGTACAACTGTTACGTTTTAGATAATACTAATTATACAAAATAGAATTAAAAAAAACAAAACAAATTATATTTAGACGTTTCGGGGTATATCGCCGTTCCGTAGTTACCAAACTTCGTCCGTATTTCTCTAATATATTATTCCCAAATAATTAATGCCATGTGCGAGTTCAAGTAAATTGAGGTAAAGTGAATTTAAATTTCCTAGCAATTTTTTTTGCACTGCACCATATTTCTCTAATATATTACTTTCAAATAATTTAGGCCGTGTGTGAGTTTGAGTAAATTGAGGTAAAGTAAATTGAAATTTCCTAGGAATTTTTTTTGCACTGCACTTATGTTGTACTTTTTTAAACCTCGTCTGTACCATATTTCTCTAATATATTACTTTCAAATAATTTAGGCCGTGTGTGAGTTTGAGTAAATTGAGGTAAAGTAAATTGAAATTTCCTAGGGATTTTTTTGCATTGCACTTATGTAAATATTTATTTTTGCACTTATTTATTATTTTCAAATTTAGGTCGTGTGCGAGTTAGGCTAAGTTGCGTTCTAAATGAGGGAAATTCTAAGTTGTGCCGATAATGTAGTGATGTGTCGATACGTGTTGATAAATGGCCAAATGTGTGCAGTGGTAAAAATCCGAAAAAATCTCCCATTTGGTTTAGCATCAACTTAGCCTAACTCGCACACGTCCTTAATTATAAATTTATTACACATCTTTTAAAAAAGTTTCACAATGGGAACACCTAATTTACCTAATTTTTTCCTAATTTACACTACTCGAAATTCTGGTAAATATCAATATTCGCTGCCATACCGACATAATTTACTATTTCCCTCGATTTACCATTAATTTACTCGAATTCGCACATGGCCTTAGGGCTTTGGTGATGCTAATCTCTGTAGCGTTCACTTTACGGTTCACTGCACACGCATGTAGGCAGGCATAAGAGGCAGTGAAAACTTAAAAGTGCTGACAGCTGGTCACCTTAGACACTTCAACATCTTTTTTTTAAAACTTTTCAGACCAACTTCTGAACTGTCGATAAAAAGCCAGTAATTTCAGTTGTTGTCTGAAAGTCAACTTAAGCGTGCGCAGTATAAAAGTGTGGTGCGGTTCTAACGTGTGTGTGTACCGCGTAAAGTTTAACGAACGAACGAAAAAAATTTTAAAATATTTTTGTTTTGATTTTTTGTGTTATTTGTTTTATTTTCTTTTTTTTCTGTTTGATTGTTTTATTTCTGTATTATGTGTGAATTACTTCCTTGCAAATAATTTAATAAATGTTTAATAATTTTCTACATACATATGTGCATACATATTTATATAATTACTAATATAAATATAAAAAATTAAAATGTAAGCAAAAATCAAAATCACTTCTTAATTTAACATATTAAGATATATTATTTTTATATATAAATGTTTTTATTTTTTTTATATTGCATTATTATTTATTTATTTACATATGTACATATATTGCTCATGTGAAATCATGCTCTTGTACAAAAGAAAAAAAAAAAGAAATAATTTAAATTATTTTTAATTGCAATTGCATTTTGCAATTGATGAATTCTAATAAGAATCTAAGTTTTGTCAAAAAACCATCGCAACGACGAAATCCAGTTGGATACGTCTTCGTGACCGTGAGCGAGTGCATGCATGCTGTTGTGTTTTGTTTATATTAAGACGCTTTGCACGGCGCTTTTACAACAAAAACAAAATCAAACAAACCGATGATGTCTCCCCAAACAGTGAAAA
Source organism: Teleopsis dalmanni (assembly GCF_002237135.1). Classification (NCBI taxonomy): domain Eukaryota; kingdom Metazoa; phylum Arthropoda; class Insecta; order Diptera; family Diopsidae; genus Teleopsis; species Teleopsis dalmanni. Next base: position 49,285,524 of record NC_051848.1, read on the forward strand.
TAGCAAAAAAAAACAAAAACAAAAACAATGCAAGCAACTAAAACAACAACAACAACAAACGACAATAATGCAGCGTTAGATTGACATTGCGGTGTGAATGCACAAAAAAAAAAAAAAATTGTGTGTTTGAATTCAAATTAAGGGCGTATGCGTAGCATTTTAGTTTAAGCATAAAATCAACAAAAAAAAAAAATAAATAAATAAATCAAAAAAAAAAAAACAAAAAACTAAATAAATAAAAAAAAAGTCAAGAGCGAAGTAATTTCAGTTAATCACTTCTGTTAATCGTTTACCATAATAAATAGTGTGTGCAAAAATAATGTGTATATGTGTGTATGTGTGAGTGTGCAAAGTGTGCACTGCAAACAAGTCAATCAAATTAGGCTTTGCCAACTGAACCGCTCGCCCCGCGGCGTCAGTTGGCCATTGCCACAAAATTTTTGCAGCAAATCAGTTTAAAAATTCAAATAAGAAAAATATAATGCATGCGTGTTTGCGTGCGTGAGGCGTTGTCGACCCTGGAATTACTAGGTTTTTTTTAAAAAAAAAAAAAGAAAAATATATTTTAAGAAAGAATATTGTCACATTACATAAACTATTAAAATAAAAAAACAAAAAAAAATATATACATATATAATCAACTTTATAGTGCTTGTCACTGTAAAGTCAACTCGTTGCGGCAAAATTCTTTACTCTTACAAATCAAGCTAACTTCTTTGTTTACCCTAACAGTGCAAGCCATTAACGGCTTAACACAAGCAACAAAATAAAACAACAACAACAACAACAACAACAACAACAACAACAACAAAATAAACAACAACCACAAAAATAACAATTTGCAATAACACAATAATAAATGCAAATATGTAACTAGAATCACAACTACAATCAACAACAACAATAAGAACAACAACAACAATCAACACATTTTTACACATTCACTTAGTGTTTACACACAAATAAAAAGTCAGTCATCTTAGCTGCTGATACGTTGGCTAAATCTTTAATTTCTGCAATTAACTTAATTTCTATAATAATTTTTTTTTTGTTCTTAGATAATGAAAAAATAATTTTTTTAAAATTTAAAAAAAAAAAATTTTATATATTTTTTTTTTTATTTTTTCCACTTAATGATTTAGTTAACGAGTATGTGCTTAAATTTTACATTTCAAGGAATTAAGCTGAAAAGTTATAAAATCATAAAAAAAAACAAAAAAAAACAAAAAATTAAGTATTCACCCGTGTGTACATAGCGCTTATCAGTAATTGAGCCGTTCAAGTTCTCAGCAAATTATTCAACTCAACGCTGCTAAAACACACAAATTTGACAAACAATCACTAAAAAATAATTTAATAACGATTGGTGATAAAAAAAATATGATTTGCAAAACAAAAACCATCACAAAAACAACAACAATCAGCAATTAACATTTAGAAGCAACAATAACACAATTAACATTTATTAACTAATCAATCCTAATTTGTTGTTGCTTTTGTTTTTTTTTTCTTTATTTCAATTTCAGTTGCTTATCGATAAGAAAATCAAAAATGTTTGCTGTAAGTAAAAAAAAAAAAATGCTTCACAATATTGACAAAAGTAAAAAGCAAAAGCAAAAACAAAAGAAAAACAAAAACCGAAATCAAATAACATACTTTTTTCCACTGTTAATGTTAACAGACTATGTTACATATGCTTCTTCTTACCTGTTGAAGTTTTAACTCTGTTCAGATATGCAATTTCCTTGAGAGAACACTCCTGTCTTTTTTCCACTGTTAATGTTAACAGACTATGTTACATATGCTTCTTCTTACCTGTTGAAGTTTTAAATCTGTTTAGCTATGCAATTTCCTTGAGAGAACACCCTTGAATGGGTGTTACACTAAATTGGCCAGATAGATTTATTGTTGGCCTAATGCCACGCATAGAATAAACACACAAAAACAACTCTTTATGGATCTTACAAAGTTCGTAACTAAGGCCTTGTTTTCAACCCGTAAACACAGGCAGCATCCATCGAGAGTGAGAGTTGCTAATATTGCAATAAATTGGAAGGACACCTTCAAATATCTTGGAATCACGTTTGATATGTGATACACTTGGTACAAGCACATATAAGATAAAAGCAGTAGTCGTGCTAAAACACTGCATTGTTTACGACCACTTTTTAAACATAATAATCTTAGCGCTAAGCACAGAAAGTTGATCTATAGCCAGATAAACAGACTGGTACTTCTCTACAGATGTGTTTCGTATAGTAAAGCTGCCAACTCTACAAGTTGCTCAAAGTCAGATTTTCCGAAAACTCTTCGAAATGTCATGATACATCCGCAAGAATAACATGCTAAGAGACTTTAGAATTGACCCGGTCAAAAAATACAAAAGGGACAGAGCCCTGAAGTTATACGCGAAAACTAACAATCAGCCCTACATAGTATTATTTAAATTGAGAGTAGTCACTAGCCGTACGCGGCGGTATGCAGATCTTAGATCAGTCATCGAATAATCAACGAAGCTTGTGAGGAATACACATAAATAGTCAAAGAGAATTAGTCAAAAGAAAGAGTCTACAGAGAGAGACTTTGAAAGAAAGAGTAAAAGTGCCCAGTTGCACTAACTCGGAAAAATCTGCTGCTAGGGCTTATTTTATAATGATTTGTGTGTTTCTATACACGGATTTCATTTTGTATGTAGTTGAGCAGAAATAAACAATCTATATCTCTGGAGTAAGTGTGTTCACTGCAGTTGACAATTATGCGATCCAATATAAACTAAGCTGGTATGTTCCATATCAGCTATATTATATATTCTTTAGTCAAGATAACTTTTGTCTAGTAATATTTGTAAGCGTCAAATTAAGTGCATTATTACATGTATTAAATAATAATTAAATGTTATCAAAACCTTTGCAATCCAGGTTTGAATGTACAGAAACGTAACGTTAATTCTTCTTAACTTGGTTCAGTGTACACAGCGTATTCATATTTTTTAATCAATCAAGTCATATTTCTGGGTATATTTCATATATAACTCCAATGAAAATGTACATATTTGAAAATTAAAGTAAAGCGTTTCTGGTCCTAGAAGTTTGTATTTATATTTTGAAGAACCGTTACTTTAGATGTCCTAACTATATTTTGCAATTTTGACAGTACAACAGTGAAGGATCAGTAAGACATATATTTTTTATAATAAGAATATTATTATTACAATAATCTAAAAATAAAATATAAAAATGTAGAAAATAAACAAAAAAAGAAATAAACATAAAAATACAAAAAATAAAGATATTTTTTTTTCAATTGGATATAGATTGATTTCTGGATAGATCTTCTCAATATTTATTGTTTGTTAAGTTTGATGTTTTCATTCCATTGTGGGTCCATTTTTTTCTGGAGTAGGCTACTACTACTGCTACTTCTATAGTAGTCTTTTGGATTTTCGCCACTCACCAATATTTCATTGCAAATACTTATATTTCTGCAAGTATACGAGTATTACCACAAATACCTACTTTCGGTTTAATTTTGGACTCCACCTTATATGATTGTATAGGAAAATATGCAGTTTATTTACTGAAATAGTTTACTATTACTATATATTTAATATAACTACTTACTGTATTTTGAATACAAATGGTACATAAATACGCCACTCGGAGGCGTATATTGCCCATTATGATGCCCTTCAAATTTTTACCGAGAGAGGCAAGTTGCAAACCTTTGTTATCTTCGTGTATTATCCTTGTTAAACCATTTGGTTTTCTAGATGAACTTAAGGAGATCCGATAAGTTTGATTTTATTATCTCTGCCAGGCCAGTGATCCCTAAAACATTAAAGTCGCCTGGACAGAGACACAAGAAGTGGTTGATGGATTCTACACCCTCTTCATCTTGGCAACTCCTGCATAATCCACTTATTGGAACTCGCCACCGTTGGAGCATAGGCACAATGGCACAGTACTCCAGTAAATGCACGAACTGCAGGTTTGCTAAGGCCCAAAAGACTTTTCGTTTTATTTTTATCCTTAAATTACTAGTCATCGCATTGGTGAGCTCCTCTATGATCCTAAACAGTTCGCCTATCGGTGTTTACTGGCAGGTCGGCCTCTCTTATATGCAGTTTAGAACCTCTTCTGGCCATCTCATCTGCTAGTTCCTTTTCTTCAAAATATTGCAAAGAGAAACCTTGTGACGTTTGATGCTTATCAGTAAGGTGTGACATCTTAGTACAATCTTGGATTTGACCGTTATGGATACAATTGCTTTCAGTGTTGTGGCCTTAGGTATATAAAAGTATAAAATAAATTTTACTAAAACTGAAGTCTTCGTGTTTAGATTTACAGTATATTATAGATACTATAGTTTCTCCGTACAATATTGACTAAAAATAAATTCATATTCTTATCAAAACGAACGTTTTCAGGTTTCAGTTCTTGTTTATCTGTCATTCGTCTGTTTCATCTGAAAATTATTCGTTAATATATACTTCAATATTAACTTCTTTCTCTTTCGCCGTGACGTATTAGTCCACTTAATTACCAATTGACCATGTTGTAGTAAGAACTCAAATAAATACATTATTTAAGGTTTTCCATTTATTTATTTTTTTTATTATTTTTGCTCGTCATTATAAAATATGTGGACACCAATACATTGGGATCTATTGCGCCTTTTCAGTCTTTAATCAATTTGTATGCCACTTCTCACATACTGGGTGTATGTCACATACTATTTATATGCATATATAATTAATTTAAGAGCATAAAGTCTATGCACACAAACGGTGAACAGATAGCATTTCAATTTAAAAAATTTTATTAAACAATTTTTTACTTTCATTAGTTCATCAACTGGTCAATAAAAAGTAATTCATTAAAATTGCTTCCGATTGTTGGCATCTCAAGGGCGACAGTGTTCAGTGAAAGTCTCATACACAGCAAAACAAGCGTAAGTTCTCTGTTGTTCTGGAAGTGCGTAGACCTACCTTAATTTTCACATTATGTGCTTCACCGCATGAACATTGCTCTGAGTAAAGCAACGCCGTCGCTTTGAGTGTTAAGGAAGCTTAAAATTCTTATGAGTCATGTCTGAGATTAATTTGTTGATAGGTGTGGGGCGCGCGGAGCTTGAATGCTTGTCTTTAGAGCGACTGAGTCTGGGAATTTTCTTTGGGATTTGACGTTTACTTTTTAGATGAGTTTATTTTTTTATAAATAAAACTACTTTGACTTCGTGTCTAAAAAAGTTTTTATGATTTTATTTTTCAGTTTAAATTCGTATAGTGAAAATCATTGCAAAATATTTTTAGAATTTTTAATACTAATTTTGACAACACATCATCGCGGAATTTGATCGAAATGATTCATCTCGATCCGATTATCCGGTTATGAGTATTTGCAAACTTTTTGTGATCAAATTAAATTCGAAAACAATGTTTTAAGTAATAAATTAACATAAATAACATAATAAGTATGAATTCACTTTATTTTTAATTAATTATAAATATAATTTTTATTCACTACCGTCGCTTAGCTTGATAAGGAGCAATGGAGAACGCTACACTTGAATTATTAACCAGAGCAACGTAATGAAAATTATGCAATCTAACTATTAAATATAACTTAAGAATCAATACAGGTATTCTAATAGGGCACTGTAGGTAAACTATTGTCCAAAAGTCTCGAAACTTGCGAGTTATGTGGACCCACACATAACCTACACGAGAACACGAAACGAATACTGAAAGCTTCTCTGACACTGATCCATTAAAAAAGATAATGCTATACTAGAATTATTAACCAGGGTAATGCAATGAGAGTTGTGTTACCTTACTATTAAATATAACTTAAGAATCACTACATCACTACACGGATGCATTGAAAAAGATAATGCTATACTAGAATTATTAACCAGGGCAATGCAATGAGAGTTGTGTATCCTAACTATTAAATATAACTTAAGAATCAATACAGGTATTCTAATAGGGCACAGTAGGTAAACTGTAGAGTGTTTGCTTGAATCAAGCTATAAGTTCATACTTTTTCTATAACAAATTTGTGTAATATTTAAATAAAATATTTTTGTCATAAATCAAATTTTTAAGTGCAAAATTTAATTGGCAGTCAAGCACAAAGACCACTTTCCCTTTCAGTATTTATCGTATACGACTTACCTTCCAACATAATTTTCCATAAATTTTTTCTGGTTTTCGTTGTTCACTGTTTTTGATAAACAAATCAACAACTTTTTTTTACAAGTATTTCGCATGAGTTAACAAATTTATCACACGAATGTTCCTTTATCAGTACCAATTATTTAATTATGTACATTAGTTAATTATGCATGTCAAACTATATCAACGCTGCGAAGAAAGAAAATTTATATTTTTAGAGTCACATTTAGAATTCGGAACATCAAAATAATTAATTTGTTTGAAACTTTGACGTTATGACACTTTTTTTATTGCTTTATAATATATCTAGATCTCTCCAATTAAACAAGTATTATGATTGTCTAAGACCATTTTGTGGGCTTAAATGAGATCACTTAAATCTTTTCCATATATTTTATAAAGAAAAAATTGTTTTTCCAATGGTAATTAAATATGTTGTGTTCGAATTGAGAACATATTGAACAAATAAGATTCATAAGTTTTGATATATGGTGTCCTGAAATTCTAGTAGCGGTCATCGTTTCTTCATTTGACGCGTCCATAGCTGTTTTACGTGTTTATCTGCCCGTGTGAGCTTATAACCACAATTTTCTCAACACACGTATTAAGATAATGTGTAGATTAACACCCCATTGAAAAAGAACTTCACCGGTTCCAATTGAAAAAATATATTTGTACATAAGTTTCTAGAATAAACGGAGCACATCAGAGCTCATGCAACGACACATTAAGTGAAAATATAAATGCTAACATACTTCCTGGATAATTCAAGTAAAAAATCACTTGTTACCAGGTATAAAGTATGCCTCATTTCTGAAATATTCTATTCACTATTCTTGAATAGTGAATATTTATGTATTTATATTTATACTCATAAATAATTGTACTGAATTGCAACTGAAGCAAGTCAGCAATTGAAACTGCATTATCTGGATAAAGTATGACATAACACTAACAATACCCAGCAATTTTACGACAAATATTGAATGTTAAATCTTTTTATTTTGGAAACTATAACTTAATCTAAACCACAATGCTGAATGATACCGGTGATGTGACGTGAAGTATTCTCAACCTCATTTGACTGAGCATAAATGGAATGAAAACTAGAACACTTTTGGGATCTCAACGGAGCAATGCGCTGTGACCATGTTAGAATATTTGTCCTGTCCACCGATCCTAATCGAACGGAAGAACGTTTTGAAAGAAGACCAATTGTCTTCAATATCCTTATATTAAAAATTTAGCATTCTATATGTTTAAACAGACATATTCTGTGGTAAATATAAGAAATTTAAATCAATTTCTGGTAGTGTTAGAACGGTACCCACATTAAGTGGATATTCTTAAGTGGATATATTTTTCTATTATTAGTCAAAGTTGATAATCTTGTTTTTTTTGTTGTCTATTATTTTTGAATTTTAAAGACTAATAACATCACATTACAAATTATTTTATATAAACACACTATAATAAAATATATAATGATTTATAAATTATTTTAAGGGGTCTATGAATTAATTAGGGTGATCATCAATGGCGTGTCTATCATTCCGTTTCAGTGTAGAGGAATTTGTCATATTAGCAAGAAGTCTAGCCAGCGGATTTACATGGTTTTCAAGATTTGAAATATGTTTCTGCCTTATTCTTTCGAACTCGACTTTAATCATCGGAAATCTCAAATCGAAATGTTTGTTTTCATTTCTTAGAATCTTTGCTTGAGCTCTTTGCAGGATTTCTACTTTTGATGAACAGGTATTGCTATATACTTGTAATCCATACATCCAGATTGGCTGATGACCGATTAGCTAGCGAAGGCTTATAGCCTTGAGCTTCATATGAGTCTTTTTTATTTTAATATGTTTCCGCCAAGTTAAGCGTTTATCAAGGTGAATACAAAGGTATGTCACTGTTTCTGTTTGCGGAAGTACTATTCCGTTGAGAGTGATATTTGGTGAGAAGGATCCGTTAAGAGAGAATGTTATACGACGACATTTTTGCTCATTGACTTTAATTCGCCATAGTGATAACCATCTTTCCACAAAGGACAAATGAATTTAACTGGAAGCGATCATAATATTCTGTATATAATAATCTAATATTCTGTATATAAATGTATATATGTATATATATATATGAACTATATATAGGATGACAATTGCTTAATTTTATTTCCGCTTTTCTTATGAAATCGCAGTTCGACCTTCAGCTACTTTTGGGGTAATGACCAAAATTTTTAGTGATGCCAAAACTTTTTAAGTTCTCCTTAAATATACTTGGCAAGAGTTCTGTTCATATGTAGAATAATTTTTTTTCGGATGGTAAATTAGGTCTATTATAAAATTAGGTCTGTAATAAAAAATCAAATTGAAATTTGGTTTTTAGCACAAGTTTTTCCTGTTTTAGTTGAAATAGATAATAAATTTTATTTTGTTAGTAAATTTTTGAAAATTAAGTGAAATGGAAATTGCATTTTTTATTGCTTTAAAGATTACTTTTTAATTAAACCTAGATATTTTAAATATTCTAAATGTATTTTTTAGTAGAAATGGAAATTTTACTATGTAAATAATAATAAAATATCGTGTTAAAAATTGCATTTTGAGGAAATGTTGTTGTGATAAACAACCGGAATAAATGCATTAGGCAAATTGATTATACTCATGCATATATATATATATATATAAATATATAAACATATATATTAACTCTTGTTACATGCAATAGTTTTTACATTTGTATTAATTCTCATGTAACGTTTTTTTCCCATTACCTACGTATTGATATAAAGTATTATTAAAAAACTATTAAATGGAAATAATAACACTGCTAAATGGATAAATATATAAGTACTCAATAATAATTACCAGTTAAATTTAATCATAAAAGTAATTACTCACCAAATATTAATTTGTTATTAAGTTCAAAAAAACATATAAATTTATAGCGATCGAGTAAAATGAAACTGAGAAACTGTTCACTTGATATTTGACAGTAAAGCAAGCTTAAAACAAGTCCCAATAGAAACCCATAAAAATCATCGTAACGTAACGTAAACGTAACTTATCAATATTACTAACTTTCTAAAAGACAAGAGACCTGTTTGCAGAGACCCATTTCATCAAAGATTCGTATAACTCAGCACCTGAAGGCATTACGAGGAGGAAAAAGTCCAAGTTGGACACTTCCAGGCAAATGTAATTTTAGTTGAAATGACGACTATACACTATACAGACCCCCAGGCACCCTAATAAAACATTTTAATATAATTCTATGATAATAAAACTTAACAAGAAATTTACAATAGACGGAGATTACAGATAGATGGTTTAGATTACCAATTTTTAGACTTTCTACAATTTACTAACTCAATTGGGTCGCTTATTTTATTTTAATTGTTTATTTTTTTAAGTGTAAGTCCCCAATATGCCTCCAGATTAACGAACTCTAAATTAGAGTTTGAGTCAGAATTAAATTACAACGTTTTATATACCAGCTTTTAAGTTGATATATAAAATTTAAAAGTTAAATTTAAAATGCTATATTTTAAACCCAAAACGTTAACTCTTAAAGGTTCTAAGTTCTATTTTAAAACCATAGAACTATTTTTCGAAACCAAACGGTTGAGACTTGGTCACCATAAATTATAATATAAACATAAATCAGGGAAATAAAGATATTGTAATGCAATATATGAAATAATATCTTAATATATATTATATTATTAGCCGCTAATTCATCAGGATCATATATTATACTTGTTACATAGAATCTCCAACTATTTCTATGCCTAGCAATATAACGTAACTCATTTAAATATTTACCGGTTTCATTTGTTATCGTTCTTTTCTAGGTGTTACGTGGTCTTTTTTTTTGTCTGTTGCCTTGGGGGTTTTATAAAAGTGTTGCGTGATATATTTTGTCGGAGTGTGGCCAAAACAATTATATTTTCGATGCTCGACTTGCTTGTTGATATCTGGAGCAAGTATCTTGGTAAAGCTTTGAAGTTTTCTTTGTATATCACTGTTGACCAACCAAGTTTCTGATCCATAAAATATCACGGATTTTACATAGGCATTGTAAATAAGGATTTTTATTGGAGAATATATTTCATTTGAGTTCCATACACTACTAAGATAACTGAACGGTACTCTGGCTTTTGATATCTGATATATACATCGCACCTCTATGTGTATTAATGCAGTTACCCAAAAAGCAAAACTCATCGACGTAATCGATGGATCTAACCTCAATTGTGAGAGGAGTTGTTGATATATTCTAGACGATGCATGTTTTGGTTTTAGCAACATTAACACATAGTCCAACTTAAGCCGCGATTTTTACTAGATCGTTGATTTTTGCTTTTAGGTTTTCTCTTTTCGAAGAGACGAGCACCATGTCGTCAGCGTAGTCCAGATCTTCAAGATGTTGGTTAACTTTCCAATGTATCTCTCTCTTTTCATAAATTATTTTTGGGAACAGCATCAGGAGTAATTGCAAATATCACAGGCGAAAGTAGGCACCCTTCCTTTACATTAGTGAGCGTGAAGAAACTGTCTCTTATATTGCCGTTGTACAGAATCCGATCACTGCATTCATGGTGTTAAGCGCGAATGAAGTTTACTATTTTTTCAGGCTTCATACATGAGGATGTATGAATGAAAATGAAATTAATGAATTGATGAACACTCTAGTGATCGTTTTATTTTCATTGTGGTAGGAAATTGATATTACAACACAGATTATTAAAATATTTGTGATAGTGGATTACTTTTGAGACTGCAAGCTTTCTCTTGGCTAATTAAACAATAATACATTGAATGCTGTCATCAATAGGCTTTATTTATGTGTTGGTTGGTTGCAGTGGCAAGACATTAGATAACTCCTATGTACCTCAATTAGAGATTTCCCCTTCGATATTCCTATGTCCAGGAACTCAGATGAGGGTGATGTCAGTCAACCGATTTAGCTTGTCGATTGCCTCTCTAGATTCTTTTACTATTTTTGATTCTGTTGTGAACGATTCAAGGGCTTTGATTGCTGCCTGACTGTCAATAAAAATGACAACACTACATCTGTCCTTGATGTGACTTGCAATTTGCCGACAGGCTTCTCTAATTGCTAAGATTTCAGCCTGAAAAACCGTGACCTCATTAGGTAGCTTAAGAGAATTGTTTATGTTTTCAGATGATGCGAAGATCCCTGCTCCTGCCCCTCAGTTAATTTTCGAGCCATCCGAGTAGATTGAGATATCGTAATTTGCTTCGAAATTTTTTTTTTTCCATTAATTCCTTGAAGGAATATTATCTGAAAATTTCTTTCAAAGTCTAGACACGGATTTAGATAATCCGATGTGTATCATATACAGACAGTTTGGAACTGTATCTAGAATTCGACTATATGTTATCCATATGTTCGTTCCGACCAGACGTTTGTTGCTTAAAGTCTAACAGCGTAGTTACAAACGATATCTTTGTTGTGAAGATCGATGGGTAGCGGGTGTACCATCACGTCTGAAGGAATATTTATGTGTTAATTAAAAGACAATTGTTGTTTTTTTAAGTATATTAGGAATGTACTTTAAAACACAACATTTAAAAGCTTTGTGAATAAAGTCTAGAACTAAATTAAGAGAAGAGTTCTTAACCTTTTCTGATAAAAGAAGTTCTAAATGAAACAAGTTCCTTTTGAGCGTTGTTAAAGCTGGACATTCACAAAGAATATGCATGTTAGTTTTTTCAGATAATTGTGGTATATGCAGGTGGTATTTCAGTCCATAATGAACTGTAAAGAAACCCGTTAGCCGCCCTAAATTACATTTTGAGAATTTAAGGATGTTTTTGTAGGAGTACTGTGATATCAGTGCTTTACTTTGTCTAAGTCCTGGGAAGTTTTCCCAGTACTCCAGTCACATGTAATTTTCCCAGTCCTTGATTATTTGTCTTATACTGACCCAGTTTACCCCACAAAAGAGTTGACGTCATGTAAAAGCAGTTTTTGATGCAATTCTGGCTACCTCTTCAGCTTGTTTCCCAAAATTCCTCTGTGACCCGGAACCCAGTAAAGGCTAACCTTATTCCGAATTGCAAGTAGCTGTTAGAGCTCATAATACACTGTGGCTTATAATACAATACTAGCAAATTGATATAAATTATCATTGGAGAAGAAATAGTAGATGTATCAATATCAGTTGAAAACAATACTGTATTCTTAATTCTTAATGTAAATTGCATTAACTATGATCAGTATAATTACTTGAAATAGTCACTGTTTGAGAGCGTTAGAGTTTACGGTCGTGGTCTTTTCTCGTCTGGTGTCACCGCTGTTAACTGGTTTCAAATGCTAAATGTGGATTATTCCTATCCTGTTTCTGATTTTATTTCAGATTCATTCGCTAATCAGTTTTGATTAAAAACAAATTTTTTTTCCAAGCCTGATCATGCATTCTATATTGATCGTGATAATTTTGTTAAAGTGGAAAATATGTATATATTATTTTTATAGAATAAAGGTTAATTTTAAGTCGAATTGCTTTATGTAAAAGGTGCTAATTAAATTGGCATGAATTAAACTTAATGCAAACCAGAAAACGTTATTTCCTCGATTTTTCAGAATTCGCAAATAAAATTGGCAAGTAGCTTTGACGAATGTATAATGACTACTTTCGGATGAAATGAAGTTGATCAGTCATAAATTCTTGATCAGTCATAAATACGTAAAAGAAATGTCTGAATAGTATTAACATTTAATATATATATTACTCTTTTGTATTTGATCTTTTAATTACTTAGTCGGTGACTAAAAATCCAATCGTCGGTAGGTAATTGATAATCTTAATTGATAGCATTGAATGATATAATTGATGTAAATATTATGAAATCAATTACTTGACGCATAAATAAATAAATTAAATTTATAAAAACCGTTAATCGTGAATTAATTTATTTTAAACTCTTTCCAACGCTTTTTATTGAAACAGTAATTCCATGTAATTTATGGGTTTATGTTATTGAGCTGTGTAAACTCTTAAGTTAGACGATGTTAGGCAGTAGTGTTTCTCGAATTTAATACTAAATTTCATATACTCCTCACACAAGTAACATAGTATGAAGAGGATATTATATGGTATATATGACGAGAGTAGGAAATATTATTTATACTATGGACCGTGAGCATAGCTAGAGCTCTGGATGGGGAAGACATTTCATTTGTTTTCTAATCTATTCTCTCAAACAAACAATCAATAGAAACTTTATATAAACATATTTATATATATATATATATGTGTATGGTTAACGAATATTAATTCAAATACTTGTTGTATAGTAAAATGTCCAGTGTAAGCTATTTAAATAATCGTGTATTTACCACATAATGGCATGGTCCCAACAACATATTGAAATCAATATTTGGACAATCACAATATTTTATTACAACTTCAAGCTGTTTTTCTCCTTTATACTTTCCGGTTTTATAGAGTGTTTTGGCAAAGTAGTGAACTTCAACAACAAAAATTCTTTTCATATTATTTTAATTAATTAAATTAATTATTTTTATATTAATAAAAAATTAAATCAATTTAATTATTTTCGGTTTAATTGAAAATATATTTGTTCAATTTTAGTTTAGGGTCTGGTAGGATGCTCTTTTTTTGGTTTAGTTTTATCACAATATTTGTGTTTAGTTTGGTAATGGCAATGGTAATGGTTTATGAATTAGGCTAAGGACTTTATGCACTGTGTCCAGCTTGATCTATTGTGCATCACTTTGTATTTAGATATTTAGTATCTCAAGGAATCAAACCAACTCTTTTGGAGGGAGTTTTAGAAGGTCTTCATTCTCTAGTTGGTATTCTTCTTCTTCTTAATTCATATATCTCCTTGTGGAGCATAGGACCTTTAGTTGGTATGCGCCTAATATTTTTTTCCTTCTGTGGATTAGTGCATCACAGTTAGTGATTATATGTTCCATAGACATCTAATCACATTTTTAATGTATATAAAATAATTTATATGAAAGACATTAATCTCAACATTTTTCTATGAAAAAAATCATTGGTTTATTAATTTTTTTTTACAAAAAAGTTTTTTCAAACAGTAGTGAACAACAACAACAAAAATTCATTTTATATTATTTTAATTAATTGATTTTTTGGCTGACCATACAGCTGTTTCGACTATTGCCACCCACCATCAGTGGTCTTGGAAATAATTCTTGTATTTAATTATTCTTAAGCAATTATTTTTGAGACTCCAAGTGCAAGAAATCGAACTCGGGTCCTGCCAAAAGTGAAGCTCAGCATTGCTATGAAAGTTTTATTAACAAATTTACTATTAACAAATTTGTTTTTATATTAGAACGAAATCATAAACCAGCTGTAGAATACTGTAAGGTGCTGAATTAAAATAAACCGATATTTTTTTAGGTTCGGTCAGGTTTTCGGTCCGTCAAAAATATTGGCTTTTTCGGTTATAGAAAACCGTAAGGTTTGGTTTCAATTTTATGCTGTGGTTTTTTTTAATCTTTCGGAACCACAAAAATGGACAAACCTATGGAACTCAGTTGTATTGTGTAGTGTGTTTTTAATTATTAGAAGTAAATGTTTCAATATAAATATAAAAAAAAACACGCAATGCAACTTTAATCTCAGTGTTCAATGTATCTAAAGGGAAATACACCGAGTCTATTTCTACGCGTTCTCTATAAAAACTACTTTGGGGTTTTCCCACTTTCGATTTGTTTGATTCGTTGAGTTAATAGTAAAGCGGGTTTGGGTATTGTCAGTAAAATTTCAATGACGTATTATTTTAATAACAATGAAATACAGTACAGTACAGTGGAATACAGTAACAATTAAATAAATCTCATTCCGAATGAATAACCAAAAATGCATTCTAACATTCTGCTATCATGATCTTTGAGTCAAAAAATATTATAAAAAAATGTACATTTATATGTATAAATTTATATATATATATATATATAGTTGTATATATCAAGCGTTGATGTTTATCTTGGCGTGTTAAAATTATAAATTTATTTGCTCAGTCAATCACAAGTTTGAGCGGCTTGATTAACGATAATCATTTTGTTGATTTTGGTATGCCAAACTGAAGTAATTATATTAAATTAAATTAAAATAAAGCAAAATTATTAAATAAATGCTACAAAAATAATAAAATTTTTTTGTACCTGAAATAGTGTAAACTTTGTAAAAATAATTAAATAATTTTTTTTCACAAAATTAATTTTTACTTTACATAATTAAACACGTTTGTGTATTTTTTTAGAGAAAAAGGCAAAATTAATATAAAAAAATTGTATATTTGACGTTGTTCATCATTATTATTTGACATATGTTAAGCAAAAAATAAACAAAAAAAAAAAAAATTAAACTTTATTTATAAATATATATATTGGATATATTTTAAATTAAAATACAATGTGTGCCAGTAAACAGTGAAAGAGCATGAATTGTGCTGTCATTTTCAAGCGGCTCATAAATTTTCCAGCTCATAAAATATTGAGTTCTCTGAATGTAATAAATATAATTTGACTACTGAGCATGACTTTCTCAGTATTACGTTTCTAGATTATATATATATATATATATAGGTACATATAAGTTCTATACATATGAAAGAATACAGAAATCATAAAACAAACAATGCCTCCATTAACAGAATACTATTGAAATTTAACAATCAAAAAAAAAATATAATTAATTAATTCAATTATTCTACAGCTGATTTATGATTTCGTTCTAAGATAAACACAGCTAGTTAATTTGTTAATAAAAACTTTCATAGTAATAGTAACAAAACTCCAGAAAAATATGCGAACAAAAAAAGTCAAGTACGACTTTGGGTTATTTGGTCAAGCAGCGCTGACTTTGAGCTGTGAATTTGGCAGGGCACGAGTTCGACCACTGGTACTTACAGTGTCTCAAAAAAATAATTACGAATAATTAAATACAAAAATTATTTTCAAGATCACTTATGATAGATATTTGACAATACTTAAAACAATTAATTAAAATAATATAAAATGAATTTTTGTTGTTGTAGTTCACTACTTCTCGAAAACCTCTTTAAAAAATATGGTTTCTTTATTTTGCAATTAAAATGTTCGAGCTAAATTCTTTTGTATATTTTTGCTATATCTTTTTTTATCAAATTAAGTATTTTTGTGTATTCGTTATACAGCCAGGTTTTCAGAATAATTGGCTTTTCTAGAATAAGTTGATTAAGTTTGTCAGTGTCCAACTTATATGGGAGCTGTATACAAATCTCGCTTCATGAATATTGGTATTCCGCATACAACGATTCAGTTAACCATTATGCACAGAAATCTGTGAATGAAAAAGAGCAAATTTTGGAATAGTGAGATCATAATTGAGATCATAGTGAAAAGTTCCAGTCAGTTGCTGCCATCAAAGAGATACCTACTCAGTACGACGCTATCATTGCTGACTGGATATAAAATGAGTTTCAAAATGGATTTCAAAATGAGTTGATGCTTCATATCGCAAAAATGGCTCTGCATAAGAAGAGAAAACTATGTCAGTGTCGGTGTTTCTTTTTGGACTATCTTTAGTTGAAAGTTTTTGTGGTCCGTTGTCTTATGGACCTAATAGAGCTGTTATACCTTAAAATTAAGAACATAGTCAAATTAATTGATTTATCATGTTGGTTTCCTTTGACTTAAGGCGCGGTTCAGATTTGCAGTTATGAGTGTTTTGAGAACCCCATACCAAACGTTGTCGAAAGCCTTTGCAATGTCTAGATACACCGCCGAGGTAAATTATTTTGTTTCAATATCGCTTGTTATTTTATTTACAACTCTGTGAACTTGTTGTATAGTCGTATATTTTTTCCGAATGCCGAATTGATGTTCAGGAATAAGGTTTTCTTTGTGGAGAATTGGTTCTAGTCTTGATAAAAGTATTTTTTCAAATAATTTTGACATAACTGATAATAAGCTAATTGGTCTGTATGAACTTGTAAGAGTTATATCTTTATTTGGTTTGGTAATAGTTATTACTTCTGATACTTTCCATACATTTGGCAATTAAATGTAAAAATGCGCAATTAAATATTCATGCAGTGAGACTTGAACTCACTAAAACCACCTCTTATAAATGAATGGAGAAGATTTCTACAACAATGTAGAAACTACATTCCAGTAATTAGGAGAGAGAGATGAGAGCAGATAGAAGAAAGTAATTTAGTTATGGCATGTATTTAATTGCATTACTGTGATCTGCTAGTCGAAACGATTGTTTTTAGTTAGGTTCCTGCGAAAACATATCACTAGCCCCTTTTTTTATGGTTTTTCGTATGTAAGTCTTTAATCCAGGCTTCCTTTAGCCCAGTCATCACTACCGATATGAGTAAAGAATTTACTTGAGTAAAAAACTCAAGTTTAACACTATAATCGATATTATGTTAGGTTAATAATCTAGTGGGTTCTATGTCCACTCTAGACCAGTATGAAGCCTAATTTCACCTCTTGAAGCCTAATGTGGGAGACTGAAATTAGTTGCCATCCAACGCGGATGTACAAATAATGCATTTATTGGGATTGTGTGTTGTGACCCTGTCTATATACATAAAACGTGTATGTTTAAAAAAAATGAAATCCGTAGATCGTTTATAATATTTAATTGGCATATATTTTGGGTTAGCTCAACAGGAGACACACATTTTACGATGCACGTCTTTCTTCTTGATCATTTTGATATCGACAAATATTTAATTTTCAATATGTAAACATGTATATTAATGAATATATTTTTTAAAATCCTTCCGACCTATTTAATATTTCGCATATTTAAACCAATTTTTTTGCCTTATAATTTACGTTATTTTGACAAATTCAAAAATTGAAATTAATTTAGTTAAAGTTGTTAAAAAAGCAAATAAATCAGAAAAATATATAATGAAAAATTGTGTTGTGTATTACAAATTGAACTCTACCCGAACCCTCGGTATTCTTCTGCATGTACCTAAACTGGTACATGAGTTTATATGTAATTAATATCGGCGCAGTAATTAAAATGTAAATATTTAGGATGATAATCAACACTTTTATTTTGTCGTGATATGATTAACTCAGATTTATGTACACAGTGTATTTACCTTTCAATTATTTTAATTATTTGTTTATATACTTCCAGTGCCAATACTGGTGTTTGTAGAAAATATCAACTGTGCTGTGCTCTAAAAAAATTAATAAAAATGTTCGTTTAATATCAATAAATCTATTATCGGTCATAAAGAATTGAATGATGTGGATTCTAGACTTACATGGCGATATTTATTTAAACTAATACTTTTGAAAAAATAATTTTAGAAACCGAAACCCCTTCTTCAAATTAAGGTACATATTCGTGGTCTCAAACTACAATCCGACTTCGCTATTCAATGTTGTATGGAACTAGCCAGAGAAATCTATAAATTTGATTATCTCCCTACTTATAAAAGATTTCAATTTTATCAAAACAGTTAGTAAATGGTTTCCTAATATTTCAAATCCTTATTTGACTTTTGATGGAACTGACAACTAAGGTAAAATACAGTTCATTTCTTATCCGCAGAGTCGCAACCCCGAAAAATGTCTTGAACTTAGTCTTATTGAATGCTTTTCTAATGCGTAATGACCTGTTAGTACAGACAACGTAATAGACAAAAACTGATTGCATCCACAAAGAGTTACAGCATGATATGATATTTACTTCAGAGGTGTGATGAGCCCATGATGAAAGTGGCAAAGTACAAATGATAAATTTTGATTGCTACATTATTGCGATGTACATTATTTTATGTATGATTTCAAAAGGACGGATCCATTAGCCAAGCAATACATTTTGTTTTGGCTTTGTTGTGTGATATATTTTCCGGGTGTTTGTTTTGGGGATGTGAATTAGCCACCAAGATCATGCATTAGTACTTAATCACTAATGCATTTTCGTAGGTTTTCCTGAAAAATAGTTGGCTGAAGTTATGGCTGAACTATTATCAGCTCAAATCCAGTAACGTGGCATTTATGAACCTTGTCTAAATACAAGAGATTTCCAATTACTACGATCGCACGCTATTGCTCTTAACGTACTAAATGATTTGCTCCTTTCTTAACTGATGGTCTTTCTCCATGTTGTCTGTCGTTTGCCGACCGCGATTTCTTCTTCCCCGCAGATTCCACTCGAGTGTAGCATGAACAATTTTGGTGTTTGGCTTGTGAAGAGTATGTCCCAGCCATACGTATATCTTCTGAATTATTTCTTTATCAATTGACTGTTGGTTAGTTCGTGGCATGAGGAGTTCATTACTAATAGTTCGTGGCCACCATATTCTTAAAAGCTAACGCAGACATCTATTTGCAAACGTTTGTAACTTATGAGTGATAGCTGTAGTCACATACCAGGTCTCAGATCCAGTGATAGCTGTAGTCACATACCAGGTCTCAGATCCATACAGCAAAACAGATTTGATGCCGGCGTTGAAAATTTTGATTTTCATTTTAAGATAGATACTGATGAAGTTGATTTTCAACTGATGAAGTTGATTTCCAACTTCATCAGTACCACACTATCAAGGTATTCAAATTGAGTGACATCTTGAATATTTATATGTGCTATACAGAATAATTAAACGATATTGAGTTTTGCAACTAATGGCAATGTTCAAAAAATATTTTGAAATGAAGTTAATAGACATTTATAGGTCTGTTTTATTATGGATAATTCTATGCTTAATTGGTTAACCCAATTATAAGTGTGCATAGGTAATTCAATGCTTAAAACGATTTAACTTGATAAGCTCATTTTTATATAGATTTTGTATGGAGTTTGTATAGATTATTTATGATATATGAGAGTTCTTGCTGTATATTCTTTGGGTAAACTGCGGTAGTGTGAACATGCTGTTACATGTGTTTTGCTGATAGTGTAAGTAATGATTGTGAACACCCCTATTGTATTAATTTTCACTTCTTTATTTGGTTCGAGTATCGTGTACCTATAATTATAAATATTCTAATTGCATTGAGATACGTTGAGGACTAGCATTGCAATTTTTTTAATCAAGTCAATAATATAATTTCGTTAATTTAAAAAAAAAAAATTAATAAGCAAATTAAAAAAAAAACGTCGCGATGACGAAGATTTTCGATTACACTGAAAACATTTTTTGTGCGTTTGACATTTTTGTTGTTTTGTTAACTGATTTAATTGTTCTGATTCGAAAACAAACGATAAAAATTGTATAATTTTATTTGTACTTGACGCTGTTAGACATACAGACATGTTAGGAATTTGTTAAAAAGTTAAAAATACAAGTACGTCTGTCGGTTTGCGGGAATGTGTGACTGGAAATATTTACTGAACTTCTCGAACATTGAATAAAATCGAATTGGTGACCACGTGATGAACGGCAAATGTACGTCGAAATGAGCGATGAGTGATGAGCAATGCGCGCGGAAGCTAATAAAAACCGAACTGTGGAAAAATTGAATCTTTTCAATACAATTAAATCTCATATCTTGCAGATTGTTGAAGATTGTTGATATTGCTTGCATATATTTCATGCTTACTTTATTTCTGAATTAATTGCTTTCTGAATGAACGCTCCCTAGGAAGTGAATAGCGTAGTCTATAGAAACAATTTTTTTTCAAATGTCAAGAACATTTTAAATTAACATATGATTTGCTACCTAAGAAATGAATTGTCAACTAGAATTATCATATTAATTTTCAAACACATAATAATTTGTGTGTCTACCTTAACCATTTAACCAATCACTCGATTAGTTAATTATAAGTGTTACTTATAATAAATTAACGTTTTAGCAATTCAAATTTGTTTTCTAATTTCTCTATTACGCGACACCATTACACAAATGAACACTTCTGGTTAGTTAATTAATTATGGTAGAAGAAGGACCAAATCCTTCAATCAGCCAAGAAAGCCGTTTTGAATCTACAAATTCTCGTAATGATGGGTAGAAAAGAGAAAATCAAGCTAGTAACTAGCCAGAGGTATTTATAAAGGCAAGAATCTGGTCACTGCTAATGCTAGCGATATCACTGAGTGTGTTGCAGAAGGGTCCCACACATAAACTTAAGTCTAATTCTGGGTAAAGCTGGACATAGACACAGCAGGTGTTCTTGTGTTCCTTCTTCGAGAGCTGATAGACACGCATTGCAGAAGATACCATAGAGTAGGCCAAGCCTAGCTCCATGCTCTCCTATAGTTCAGTGCCCCATAATAATATTAATGTAATACAATAATATTAACCTAGATACCTCTGATTTGCTTCTGTGTATTAGGTTAGAGGTTCTACATTTAGAATAGAATGGTAATGTAGTCCTTGACCTGACAGCTGAGGCCGCATGGACCCATTGTCGCAAAAAATGGTGATAAATCAACCTCCGAGTAATCAATTTTTTTTGCAGCCAAATTTTTTCCATAGATCAGTTTATGGTTCCTAGTTGGTAGTAGCTGGAAATAGGATTCAAAATATACAGTGAATGGATGAGCATTTCAAAGTGCAGTTCGTACAATTTTGCCATCCTTATGATAGATCTATCACATGATGTGTTGTCTTCAAAGACGTTTTGCATGAAAGTAAGCCCGTCTTGCCCCCGTCTCCATCCCTATCGCGATCCATTAATACGAAACTCAAAATCTCACTAGTTGTACTTTGTGCTTTTAGTCGCTTTGGATAGATTTTGTCAGCTGACTGTCGATTTAAAGCTCGAGTCTAGTGATAAATCTTCGACACATCACATGATAATGAAAGTAAATCTTCGTTGTCATATGCTGTATGATGGAAATATTCAAAACTCTGTTGCTTTATTCCACCAGTAGAAAATGTATATATTCATTTTGAACACACCTTTCGTGGCGTCATCTACACATGTATATGTCATCTTACACACTAATCGAATGTTGCAATATTTTCAATTTAGTTTAAAAAACATGATTAGTTTTTTTTTTTTTTGAACTGAAACTGTAGTAACAAGACATCCCAATTTTAAATTAATTTTATCAGTTTATTTATTCAGATTTCAATTTTTGCACTTAACGATGAATTATAAATTTTAGTCTCACAGGATGAGCACCAGTACTATACACCAAAAAATTTATAAAAATAACAATATAATCCGGAATACAGGACTATTTAACTTATTGACAGATGAGTAATACAATGACTCTCAATATTTTAATTCATTATTAGAGAGTTTGTGACAGAGACAACACTCTTCAACATTTCATAATATCTTATTAAGTTAGTCACCATAGGAGAGGCTGTACCCTTAGTCGGAAGGTTACCACTCTAGTATTGGACTATTTAACTTATCGAGAGACGAGTAATACAATGACTCTCTACTCACTATCACAGAGTTTGTGACAGTAGACGTAGAAATTAAGACAACACTCTTCAGCTTCATCTTATTATCTAACTAAACGTAGGAGAAGCTGTACCTTTAGTCGGAAGGTTTCCCACTATAGTATTGGAATATTCAACTTATCAAGAGACGAGCAATACAATGACTCTCTACTCACTATAACAGAGTTTGTGACAGTATACAAAGAAATTAAGACAACACTCTTCAGCATTTCATTATATCTTATTATCTTAGTCACTGTGGGAGTGGCTGTAACCTTAGTCGGAAGCTTGCCACCACAATATTGGAAACTGAAACTCTTTGATAAGTAAAAAGTTCTTAAAAGTATATTGCTACTTCATCTATTTTCGAACTTTCGAAAATCCATGTAATGAATATTTTATTTATTAAAACATATTACTTTTGTTAGTTAGAAAAACATTGGAATGAATAAGAGCACTCTATCTCCATTCCAAGTTTCCAATAATTTTATCAGGTCTATAATTTATCACGAATTTACACAGATTCTTGAAATTTCGCTATTAAACGTAAAGAATAATACGTAGCTATTTTTATAACACCTGGTAATATTCGTATGAACCGCTATATATATTCGTTACTCTTTACTTCCCCTGCGATATTTCTAAAGAGAATAGTTACTACAATTTCTAGAGAGTATTATTGGGTGCGTCATGCAAGATAAATCGAAAACCTTGCGAGATCAGTTGGATACTCTTGGTCGCTAGTTTTTTAACTATTTAATTTCTAATCCTTTTTTTTAAGCAGTAAGCAAGTAAGGACAACACCGACGGGTGACTTCTTGTACGATTTAGGGTATAGTATAACTTCTATGAATCGATCGTTAATTAATTGGTTTTAGTATGTAGAGTTGTCATTATGTTATAGGTCACTTTTTAATTACACTTATCAAATCCTAAAAATGATATTTGCAAAACACATAAAACAATAATATATGCATTCCTATTTCATCACTCCATATCGGCAGTTAATCCATCATATCAGTAACTAAAATTATAATGATGCTGTCTGTATTTCTCGATAATATATGTGTGAAGGGTGTTTAAGCTTCGACAAGGCCAAATTTTTCTAATTTTTTGTATTTATTTTTGTCTTTTACATTCACTTAAATTTTTATCGACATTATTTTTTGACATTAGTTGTTTTTATCGTAGCGTTTTTTTTTACATTTGATAACTAATTGCTTGCATAATCGGAATATGAAATATGAAATAATGCCATTAGCCGCTTTCAATTAATACTTTTACTTATCAAATAAATTTTTATTCAATAAAATTACAAAACCTGAAGTAGTGATGACTTTTTCTTCACTTGTTTGCGTGCTTAACTTTTTTAATAATACTTGTCCCCACATAAAATTGATTACATTTTGTGGTGTTAACAATTTTTGTAATTACTCACAATCTACTCATTATATATATTGTTTTATAGGCATTGTATATATGTCTAGATATCGCACGCTACATACAAATATTGAGAACTGAGTAAATGCCATTATTTCTATAAAGAATCACACTCTCGCTTCTATAAAGTATTCTAATTAATTTCTGTCACCAGGGACTTTGTGGTTTGTGCTTGTCATTCTGCCTATCAGTCGTTCAATAAATTTTATCTAGAATTATAATATTGCAGACCTAAACTTTGTTTACATTAAGTTTTTGTTCAACTTTCTAAATGAAATCAGTAGAAATCAGTACATCTACTATAAGCTCAACAGATTAGTGAATGAATTATTCTGGAACATTCTATAAAAGGAAAGAGTAATTAATTTTAATGAATAATAATCAGATACTATCGAAGCAACATTAGGTTGGTGTGGCGACCTTGTGTACCAAGAAAGCCCACTTGAGCTCATATAACGGCTCAATGCGGTACCACAAGAATAGCGATGGTTCGTACGTAGACTAGGTGCTCATTATACGACCAATGCAGAAAGAATGCAACGATTCTCCCATTAGGTGAATGTAAACTAACCTGATAAATCTATGAATTTGGTTAAGTCCCTAATATTACAGTACAGCTCAATCAGATCGGTAAACAAAGTGGTCCCAAGATTTTTAATGTTCTCCTAGCTAAAGATAGGCACTGATACATAAGATAAAACACAGTTTCCTCCTCGTCCTCAGAGTCACAGCCGCGACAAAGGTGGTGATAAGAAAGATCTAGTTTCATACCATGCCTCCCAATTGTGCAGTGACCCGTCAGCAGCGTTGCCGAGCAAATTCTCATCCTTTCATCTGCAAATTCTCGTAATTTGTTATGATTCAATACAAACTTAATGGATATCGAATATCCATTATATTTATTGTGATCAAATCTTTCGTGTTTTTATTTTTTGTTTTGTAAACATACAAAGTTAAACTATATTAGCTATCTGTCGTGGTTGTTGTCTCCAAGTTTTTCTACTTCTCTTAATTCTACATCGAATATCCATAGTAATACCTAAAACTATATTAGATACCAACATAACACTTATCTATATCGGCTATCTATCGCCGTTGTTATCTCCTAGTTTCTCTATTTCTCTTAATACTATATCGAATATCCATACTTTATTAGACACCAACGCAGCAGTTATCTATATCGACCATCTGTCGTGATTTTATCTCCAAGTTTTTCTATTTCTCTTAATTCTTTATCGAATACCCATTGTAATATCTAATACTTTATTAGATACCAACATAACACTTATCTATATCGGCTATCTATCGGCGTTGTTACTCTATTTCTCTTAATTTTTTATCGAATATCCATTGTAATACCTTAATACTTTATTAGGTACCAACACAACACTTATCTATATCAACTATCTATCGGCGTTGTTATCTCCTAGTTTTTCTATTTCTCTTAATACTATATCGAATATCCATTGTAATACCTTAATACTTTATTAGGTACTAACACAACACTTATCTATATAGACTATCTGTCGTAGTTATTATCTTCAAGTTTTATTTCTCTTATTTAGTTACATATCAACAAGAAGCCTATCTACATCGACCATCCATCGTGATTGTTTTTTTTTTTCAACATAAAGTTCAACTGTATAGATTGTTCAATAGTATTTTCGACTCGTCCGTTACCCTGTATTTTTAGACTATATATAGATATATAGTGTATTATGTTATGCTCCTTACAAGAACTAAATAATCGATTTATAATTTTTTCTATTGAAGTAACTAACAATTTATACACTGTAATTAAAAACCTTGCTAATAGTTAGCAATCCTAAAAGTATGCTAAAAGAGTTCTTATAGATACTTTACTTATATTATCTCTGAGTTTTTGTTGTTGTTGTTGTTGAGGTTGTTGTTTTTTTAACTAAAATTGGTTGTAAAAATTTTTGTATATATTATTTTTTTTGAACAACAAAGATAACTTAACGCATAGCCCGAGCTGATATTCTGAGAAAGGCATTGCGTTGAGTAAGGCATCTGCCTACACCTGTGGAAGTGACGAGCGGTCTCTCAACTCTCAACTCGGCGTTCTCAGCTGAGGCTTATCAGTGTGCAAACTTAACAATTTTATCTGAGCGAACAAAAGTAAATAAATAAATAAAATAAAAAAAAAAAAATAAAAAATAAAAAAATTAAAAAGAAATAAAATAAAAATGTTGTTGGTTGTACCTTACAAAACAATTCGTTTAATGTTGTATATACTTTCTTATATTAATGAACACAATAACTGGTAAAGAGAAAAAAGGCAAAGAATTGCCTTATCGTGACGATATCTCAAAAACAAAACTAAAGTAGAATTGGAATTATTTCATCGCATTTTTGTTAATTACACCAAGCAAAGCGTAAAAGTCGAGCGTTAAAAGTTAAGCGTTAAGAGCGCAGCGTAACGCAGGCAGGGCCACTCACGGTACTTAAATGATTTTCAAACCTAATTGAAAGCACATCGGAAATTAATATAAAATATAATTAATAATTAAGAAAATTAATTGAAATTTATAGAGTAATTAGAATTCATACAATTAAGTTAAAAGTATTTAAAACAAATGATTTATCATATATTTTTCACAATTTTTCAACGACAGGTTTGTCTCGAAAACGCGGATAGCTAAGTGCAAATATTGATATTAGCATATAAAGAGCGGAACTAATGATTAAATAGCGGAGTTGCAGGCGGTTAGCGGTCTGGGAAGTATCATAGGGGCAGCTAGTAGTGTCGCACGGCACTACGACTTTTCAAACAAATCAAGTAAACACAAGTTAACGTCAAATAGAAAACTGAATACTGATACTGAAATACTGAAATACTGAATAAAATTCAATTTGAATAATAAAAACAATAATATTTGCAATAACAAAAACGATTTCAAACAAGTAACGAGTAAACAACAACAAGTTACATATAAAAAAAAATAGCTGCCAACTAAAAATATTTACTTGCAAGCGGTAAGCGGTAAGCATTAAGCAGTTTATATTAAGCACCAAGCGGTAAGCGGCTACCGCGCTAATCACAGACGAAACTAAAACTAAACTCTGAAGTCATTCGCATCAACTGTCGCAGACGAAGTGACAAGCAACAAAAACAAACAAAAAAAAAAATAATAATAATAATAATAAAAATATTAATAAAAAATTAAATTGAAACAAAAACACAAGATTGTATAGTGAAGAGCAGATTTGTCAGTTGGCGTAGATTTCTAGATTTCTAGATTTCGTGGTCAACGCAGTGGAGCAAAGATACTATTCAATAACTATTCAAACAAAAAAAAAAAAAAAATAAAAAATTTCTATAAAAAATTTAATTCTCATAAAAAAATAACTAAAGTAAATAAAAAATAATAATTAATTCACGCTAACAGCGAGCAATAAAATTATTAACTGAACATTCAACGGCCGCCCAAAATTAGCAGCTGATAAAGTTAAATATTGTTAGTACTTAATCTGCTACTCAATCAGGCGGTGAGGCAGTAAGCCAGTAAGGCAGTCAGACGTCTACAACTAGTTAAGCGCTTCCATGCGTTCTTCTATTTGAACGAGCATTAACCGACATTCATACAGCGACTATACAGCAGCGACTACAACAACTAATAAGCAGCGCATCTTCACTGGAATTGGTAACGTCGCATACGCATTCATATTTTCACCCGCAATCGCGCAACTACTTCGCCCGTTCTACTCTTTGCTAGCAGTTCTCGGCTAGAAGTTAGCATAAGCGTAATCGTTTGGTAAATATTTGGTAGCGCCAACAAAATGTGCCGCTGTTGTCAAAAGTGAGTACAGATTCTTAATAGATTTCCTTTTTAACACATTTTTATCAATATTTTCGTCTTGAGCGATTCTCTAAATCGCTAGAACGCAATTTTCTTTTCTTCCATTATTCTCACCATTATTCTCACTTCTATCCTCTCTCCTAGCCTCTCTATCCTCTCACATATTAAATATCTCATTTCCTTTGCGATTTTCTTTGTGCGCTTTAATTAATTTGCATTTACAGTTGCTGGGAAGATTTCTATTGGAATTGCATAGAGGAACGGTTCTGTTATGATGAGTCAATTGGTGAGTACAAAAAAAAAAAAAACAGAAAAATTCAAATAAGAACTATAAATGGGCGTCTTCAAAACGAACTTGGTAACTCAAAGTCTTTGTAGACGGAAAATTTATAATTTGAATCGAATGTATACTGAGTTCCCAATATTGATCTTAATATATCCATTCTCTACTCTAAATAATATTATGTAAATATACAGTGAGTTGTCGGAATAAACCAAGTTATAGCGCCCAGACCTTGACATTATATCCTACAAGGCTATAATGTTTTTTTTAACGTTATACTCGTATCATGTTTCATATGCATTATTTGTTATTTAGAGAGAAGGCTTTGGTATGTTTGTTTTTTACAAGTACTTTATAAGTTTTCATTTATAAAGTTCCAGAGCTTACTCTATATAAAATATGAGTTATGATATATAAACTAATAATTATGCATAAAAAATTAATATATAACATAGTCGTTGAATCAAGAAGTGAAAAATTTTATTAAGTCTTTATTTAGTTTGTTTATTTGGTCCATGCTCCTTTAAGGAGCTTAAGGTTTTACAGATCCAACTGAGCTGCAGCTGTACATGTTAACTGATCGTACTTTGTCGACTAATTTTTTTTCATAATATATACAATATTTTGTCAATATCTTAAAAATGCAACATGCAAAGTAACTTTCTATACATAAGGATCCATTCAGGAGAATACTTTCTTTCAAGCGATATTAGTTTAAATCGGTGTCGATTAATACTACATTTTCTGTCAAGTAATATATGGTAATTTATACTGCAACGGTCTATAATAAAGCAGTCTTCATAAATAATTTGTATATGCATACAAAGCAACTATGAGGTACACTTTTGTCTCAGTCTTACAGATTTTCGAAACAATAAAAAAAAAATAACATTTGGAGTAAGTTAGTTGAAGTTAGTAAGTGGATGGAGAGTAACGAATTCTTTTCAATTAGCTAAGAAAGCCGTTTTGATTCCACAATTTCTCGTAATAATGCATAAAAGTATGGTCAAGCTGAGCTTCGAACCGGAACCGAACCAAAAACCATAAAACCGATATTTTTGTGGGAGCGAAAACTGGAACCTAAACGACATATTTTTTTTTGTTTTGAACCGGAACAAAAACCGGAACTGATAAAATTCCGGTTCGAAGTTCTGTGTTCAAGTAAGAACGTTTCCCTAAGTCCAACTAATCGAAATCATAATTAGTTGTTTATGTCATAACTGCTTAAAAAATACCCTATATCAATATTTTCCAATATGGAGCGAATGTTTCTTAGCAATATTTTATCTCTTTTGGAGTTATTCCAGTTTATCTGAAATTTCGAGACGTCGGAAATGTATTCATGTTAGTTTCCTCAAAATGTATTTCACTTATTCTTCATTGATATATATAAAAATATACATTTAGATATATATTATATTAATTATATATATCGTTGTTATTACTATATCATTACTATATATATATTATATATAATTATAATGATAATATCATGGAGTATTAATTTTGTAAAAAATTGATAAAAGCTGTAATTAGTTTCTTATTGAACCTAACAAACTACAAAAAAAAAATGAACTAATCTACTAAGTTTAGAAAAGAAGCAGAGAGAAAACGGACACATAATATCTGGTGCCTGACTTCGTACTTGGTAGTGATATTCCCAATATTCGTTCAGAGAGAATTGAAGACTACAAAGGGCTAATCAAAACCTATGTAACCTATGTAATCTGCACATTACTATAAGATTAAACAATAATTATAAAAAAATTATTGTCTATAGCTTATTTAAGCTTAAGAATTTTTTATTCTTTACAAAACTTAAGTCAATATAGGTACTATATATTACTATATATATATATATATATCCAAACTAAAATTTATAATTTGAAAATGGCAATTATAATTAACTATAAATAAATATCAGAATATTAATTTAAGTGATATATGAAAAGTGCGACAGATGTAATGATTCAAGTAGATGGTTTTAAATTATTCAATTAGTATTATTTTTACTGGCAAGGCGAACTTTTATGAGAGAATAATTATTATCTTTTTATTTTTTCCATTATTAAAATTTTTTTTGAACAGAAAAACTAATAAAAAAAATAATTTAGTTATCAATTTGCAATCAAGTTAACATATTTCCATTTCCTAACAAGGCCATAGTTGAGGTAGGTGCTGTTTTTCTTATTCCCCGACAGAGATACTGCGAAAAGAGTCATTTCATTGTAATTTTTGGGTAGATAAAATATTTAACAAATCCAAAAAAATTAAAATAAACTTGTGATGAATTTTATGTTCTACAAATCTGGAGATAATTATCGTTAAGATTAATAACTGGGACCGCAGATATTAAAAAAATTTTCTGTTAATATGAAATATATACATAATATATATTATATATTGTTTTATATTATATATAATAATATATATATATAATTATGTAATAATATATATATATATTGTATTAATATACATATAATATATATATATATATATATATATATATATATATATATATATATATATATATATATATATATATATATTTCGGTAAATCCCTTATACCAAGTGCTGCCTTATTTGATGAAATGAAAAAGTTGACGACATCTTCGTCTGGAATATTTTATAATAAAAACTGCCTGCCTTTTATATGAATTTTTCCTTGTTCATTGGATTATGAAGACAATGATTACCGCAGTTAATTTTACTATTAAAAGCAACTTAGCGAATGTTAGTTATTTCCTGAGTAAAGAATTTCTTTGGTTCTTTGGGTTTTATATGGAAAACTGGTATTTAGAGTTATACTTCAGGCAACTGAATTAGATTTTTGTGATAATTTTTAAGATTTTGGTAGTATTTCAAATCATACAATGGACATATTATAACTTACGTGGTTAACTATTAGATATTAAATGGATTCATTAAAACTATGTGTACTTTATATTGCTATAGAGATTTCTGTTGAGTTTAAATTTTTATATATATATAATAAAGAGGTTTATCGAACAGTAGTGAATTACAACAACAAAAATTCGTTTTATATTATTTTAATTAATTGAATTATTGGGTGACCATACAGCTGCTTCGACTTTTGCCGAATACCCACCATTTAATTATGTATAAATAATTTTTTAAGACTGCAAGTACCAGGAATCGAATTCATGCCCTGCCAAATTTCAAGTTCAGAGTCGGCGCTCCTTAACCAATTGACCCAAAGCCGTACTTGATTGACTTTAATGTTCGCACATTTTTCTGGAGTTTTGTTAATTTGCTGTGAAAGTCTTTTTTTTTAATTGTTAAATTTCAATACTATTATGTTTGTATATATAATATTAATTAATTAAATCCTTTTTAACTTTAAGTAGTAATTATAAAAACAATGGCCGGTTCTCTTCTTTATACAATGGAACTTTTCACAAATGAATTATTTTCATTATAAGTGATTGGAATTTTATTCATGTAAACTCAATTAATTATTATTTCCTCTGATTAATTTCCTAATAATTTTGCAATACACCATGACGAAGGGGATTTGTGTTAATTTTTAATGCCATCCATCGCATTTTACGTCATTGCCACTAAGCAGTTAGAACAAAATACTCTGTATTTATATCTACAATAAATTTTTATCTATGTTAATTGCCAACAAACCAATTAAAAAAGTTAAAAAGTTGTTCCCCAGTTAGTGAGTCAGAGTCTTGGGTTGGAGCTGCGTAGAAATAGACTTTAGCCCCTCCATTTACGACGCCGCAAGATTTGATTGAAAGTACGTGCAAAGAGTGGCGAAGTGCTCGTACTCGTGTACTTGACGCAATTTCTGAAAATATTTTTATGAATTAAATTAGGCAAGAAGCTTATAATTTTTATTATTCAAATTTATTTCGTTTTTATCATTTAATTTTTTGTAATTTTTTCTTATTCGATATTTTCAGCCAATTATAACCCCGAAGAAGATGAGGATTACATTGCGTCGCAGAAGAACGGTGGCGTGATCGCGCACATAGAAGCGGCCGACAATAACAATTTGACAGTACCACCTATTTGCGATCAACCGCTCCGACGTGGTAATTCGGCGTTTTTAAGGTATAATTATTACAATAATTAAGCGTAAAAATGTTTGTTTTTTCTGGTACCTCAAATGGTTCACACGTCTCTGCACTAAACAAACCCACATGAAAAGATACGAATTTGATAAAAGCAAGCAGAACTGAAAAAAAATTATCAAAAAAATAAATAAAAATTGGAAAGAGAAAAAAAATTCGAAGAAAAGCATTAGAGAAAAAAGAAATGACTTAACTTCTTCTGACAATCGAATAATAATTCTATTTATTTTCTTACACGCTACACCAATAAATAAAGTCAGTTCAGTTCATATGTAAGTTTGTGTCAACTTAAGCCAACATAAGAATATGAGAGCATTAGGTATATATCGTTTATAATATTACAGATATTGGAGATATTAGAGATAGCGAAGAATTCTGCATGTCAAAAAAAATAGACTCTGAACTAGTCCTGAGATTCAATTTTGAAATACCAAAGGATTTCACCTACTATCTTAGATTAATTACTATTAGCAAATAGTACCTGTTATTTAAATAGATTGATAAATTATTCAAGTATATTAAATTCTCTGCCTCAAATAATGTTATAACTCAAAAACTCTGAAACTTTAAAAACATACAGTTAGGAATAATTGTTAAAAAAATTCCTATTAATCAGTAAAACTATTTGGAATTTTCTAATAAATTTATGAAAAATTTTTTAATATATAAATAATTTGTAGCATTAATGAAGAGCTGGTTCATTCCTACAGTTACAATAAGGTATCCTTCCTCAGCAGAACAGAATTGAGGTTGCTGGTGAGATATTTAACAAATCACCATGGACTACGTTATCTCCTTAGCAAAATGGGTCTGTTCGAAGAGATAGATTGTCGAGTCTGCATAGAAGCAGAGAAAACTTGCAGTCACATTCTCCAGCCTCGATCTGGGCCGGGAGAAGGTCACAGGGTCGAGAACAACTCTCCCTTTCTGTCATTAGAAGACTGTTAGGAATATTACGGGACGCGGCCCGTTGGGAGGACAGCGCCCTTTGGTACTCTAGACCAAAGGGAGAAAAGAAAGCACCAATACACCTTCTGTTACAGTGCCCTGGTTTCGCAAGACATAGACTTTCTTATTTAGGGTTTCAGTTTTTCAATTTGTCTCAATAGGCTTTGTGGCCAGTACTAAATGGTTATAGTGGAAGGTGTTGAATTCTTAAGGGTATCATAATGATCTAAGTGCATCTTTGGACGGCCTCAGTAACCAAACCTAATCTGAACTATTATCAGTGCTGAAAAAAAGTATTCTTTATAACATTGAAGCCATTGCTTCATGTCGAACAAGAAACTTTCGGCACGAAGGTGTCTATTTAGTACCAAAAAGTTGAAAAATTATTTATAATTTCCGAATGAATATTAAAAAATATAGACTATATCGAATTATTCACAAATTTTTAATTTTATTAATGAGCTCTCATTTTGAATTTATGTACTTCTTTTAATTTTAGTGATAAAATACATGAAGAAGATTTTCGCCGCGAAACACAGACCAATGTTCCCATGTTAGGTCCAGAAACGCTTGCAGTATTCGCAAATTCGCAAATATTTCAGGATCATCCACAGGCCAAAATCAATCGCAGCAGCACGAAAAGCTTCTTGGTCGGCGTACACTCGCCAAAAGAACGACCTTCGACTCCAAAGGAAACTGATCAGGAACGTTTATTGAGGCGTCTGGAAGGTAATGATGATGAGGTGTATGGTAAAAGTTCTAGTGGCGGTCGTACTGGTTATACGCCCACTCAAACCAAAGTTAAATTCTATATCAACTAAGTACTCTGTTGCACATATACTAGGTTTAAGTAATGCTTAAATACTTAAAAAATAAGTAATTCTTTTTCAGTAATTAGTAATTAACTTATATGTATGTATGTACTCTAGTTAGTGCGCAATGCAATGCAAAAATAGAGTCGGCATTGCGGCACAACGTTGCACAGTACAGTAACGAATATTTTTATAATTAATTGTGTGTGAAATTGAAGTTGTAGAAAAAAATATTTACAAAAATTTAAAAAAAAAAGAAAAAGAAAAAAATTTTACTAACTTTTAGTAGAGATTGAAGTATTAAAACCAAAGAATGACTAAATTTATTGTGAATGCTGTAGTTTTTAGTTTAACTGAATTTAAATTAAGGCAATTATTTTTACATCATAAAACATAAAAAAAAATTATTACACCTCAACAAAAAACAAAATTTAACATCTAAAATGTCAAAAATAATAAAATTTAAAATTAACAAGTTATTTTTGTAAGTGTAGTGGAAATATTGCAAAAAACTAAAAATCACAGACAGCAGCACTGCTGCTCTCCGAAATGGTCACCTACTTTTTATCCACTGCGGGTACAGTATTAAAAGTTGGTTTCGATGGAGTTGATTGCTAGTGCTTGGGTCTCGACTTTATCTGCACTTTACGATTATTTGTGGTTAATAAAAATTTGAATTGCGTTCTTCACAAACATTTTTTGTGCTTTTATCGTTTAATTAAGTAAAAGTTTAAATAGTTGCAGTCAATAGAATTTGAAGGTTAAATCAGATTTACTTACCAAAATAAAAGTCCGAAAATAAATCTATTGAAAGGCCTTTAAAGCGGACAGACCTGCTTTGCGGTTTTGTCTATATTTAGAAATCAGAAAATTGTGCTCGTAAATCAGTTTCAGTTCAACTGATAAATTACATAAATCGTCTGATAACGAAATTCTTAATGCTTTTGTTTTTATTCCTACTTCTTAGTGCTTTCAAAACGTCCAGAAGTCTTATGGAGTGAACATGGCTTCTGTTTTTAATAAAATTTCTTATCAGAGAGGTATTAAATTATGTCACAATCATTTAAGGTTTGGTAGGTGTGTTTTGTTCAGAAAGCAATTGAGGTCGTAATAGGTGACAAAAAAAAAAAATAAAATTTTTAATTATTATTGAGAAATAATCCGGTAAACGATTATTATCTGCTGTACTTAAAAAAACTTATTGTCAAATTAATAACTTGAAATAGCGACTTACGAGAATGATAAAGTCAATTATCGTCTTTAAAATATTTTTCAATCAGGTTGAGATACGTTAATATAAAGTAATTCTGCACATATTTTCATACCAAAGCCTTAAAACGTCGTATAGGCAACATAACTGAATGTGCTTTAAAGTCAAAATTAATTAAAAGTTGTTTTTATTCAATGTCTTCGAACATATGACCTATATGACTTATTCTTTAATTATGCCTCAAAAATTATGAAGTAACTTTTTTACGTACTCTCTATTTATACCTAAAATTTCTTTCCTCATATGTTGAGCCTTTTTCAAGTTAGTACATCTGGGCGCTTTTACTCTTTCATAACTGAGGGAGTTCCTACAGAGTCCTGCCCTTCTTACTGACTAATTCATGTATTCCTCAAAAGCTTCTTGATTATTCGACGACTGATCTAAGATCTGCGTACCGACCCGTGCGGCTAGTGATTACTCTGAGATTAGAAATTGCTACGTAGGGCAGCCTATCGGTTTTTGCGAATAGTTTGAGGGCTCTGCCCATTATATACTTTTTTTCTTTCGTAGCCATCAATAAGTATATTCCTGTTACCATGGTTTTCCATTTTTGTAATTGGTGTCCTGATTAATCGTTTCAATACTACAACTCGACTCATAGATCTTTTAACAATATATCACACAAAAAAGCAACCTTTTAATTTATTGATGCCATTGATGTCATGTCAACATTAAATATTCCTTCTAAAGCGCGGTGTAGACTTGCAGCTTTGAATGTCATTCAAGAGAGAAAATTCAAGATTGACAGTCAAAACTGCAAGTCTGCACCATTGAATGACACTCAACCAATATGTTGGCATGCTCACAAAAATTTTGATGAGCACAACAATCAGCTTCTCGCCAATATGTTGTGCATGATAGTCTATCATCTAAAAATTTTTATTCCGTTAGTCAATAGCATATTTTTGCGTGGTTACACAAACACACTTACAGCGTACGCAAACACCCTTATGCTTGCTTGACTGTGAACATGTTCAAGTTCGGTCGATTTTATTTTTTCGAGTGTTTGTTGAGCTGCTGAGCCTAGTTTTCGAGATGACACTCAAAAATGCTATTCAGACACTTTCTTATATTAAGGCAATTTATGACATTACCTTTGGTTACTATTTTTTCATTTATCTCTGTTGAATAATTCAGCAAGTATTATGGTAGAAAGAAAAAAATAGAAATCCACACATGTTTAAAAAAATTAGAAAAGTCTTATTTTAGACTTGTTTTTAGTATGTGTTTAGACTTTCAGTTTCTATCAGTGAAGTATCTTCAGTGAAGTATCTTCTACGTTCCTAGAATTGAAGAATAGATAATAAGATATTACTATTTAAAAATTAATCTAAAATGGAAATTTTTAAAAATTCCATAGGCACCGTAAAAATTTTTTCTCTAGGACGCGGGTATTTTTGTTTTAAAAAAGAAGTTTTTAAAAAAATTTTTTTACTAAATCGGTCAAAATCTGTTCCGCTTTTAGAGAAATAATCCATATACATTTATATATGATTCAATATTTACATGATTTTAAATCATTTTTACTAAATACTATTACTTCTTGTATTTGTTATTTTTAGATATTTCAGTTAACTATTTAGTAATTTAGGTTGACTCTTAGTTTTTGATTTTCAACTCAGTCTTTCAATAGAGTTTTTACCATTAACGTTTGGCATTTCTAACTTCTATAAATATTAACTTAAAACTTTCTAGAAAATAATCCTTCTAGACTTGTTATAGTTACAGTAATCATTTATACACGTCATTAAATTGTGAAGACAAAGTATGTGTAATATCTCTTCCATTATTCACCAGAACCATGTTTTAATGGACCAGTCATATGCATACTTATATCAATTGTATCAGAGCAAGGAATTGTGTAAAGTCGTATAGTGAACGGGAATATTAAAATATATATGCGTATGCCAAAACTATTATGCAACAGTAACAGCTGTTCTGCGGTTCGAATAACTAATTGATCCACTGCATACCCATTGTGGGTGTAAACTAATATAATCTATGGTGAGCATACAATTGGAATCCATTCTCAAAATATTGATCTGTTAACTCTATTCTGCTCACTCACATTTTGAAATTAACATGGGTCGTCATGTAACAGCAGTTTTGCAATTCGAATAACTAATTGATCCACTCTAAACCCATCGTGGGTTTAAATTAACATAATCATTGCAAAGCATACGATCAGAATCAGTTCTTAAAATTGCCAACTGTTAAGTCTATTCTACTCACTCATATTTTAAAATTAACATGGTTCGTCATGTAAGAGCTGTTCTGCGGTTCGAATTACTAATTGATCCACTGTATAACCATCGTGGGTTTAAACTGACATAATCATTGGTGAGCATACAATCAGAATCCATTCTTAAAATATTGATCTGTTTAGATTATTCTGCTCACTCATATTTTGAAATTGACATGGCTTGGCAAACTGATAAGATTGTTCACAAATTATAAATTTCCTTATATCTCTCCGTAAATATTTTGTTTTATTTTTATCATAAAGTCGATATACTTCTAATTACCCAAACTGGGCACCATTATCACTATAAAGAATTGACCAATTTGTTGCTGACTTTTATCTTTTTCCGCTTTACGTTTTTATTATACGTACTTAAAATGTTACGTTAGCACTTTTTTATCAGTCTAAACTTACCAAATACTATTTTGAGTAATAATATTATTTATAATTTATTGAAGAAAGAAATGTTCCTGAGTCATTTGATAATACTATATACATGTATATATTTTGAACTACTCTTCTACATGGTTTTTTATTCCACTTTTTGTGTTATATGTAGAAAGATTGCGTGGAAATTTATTCAGTTGCTTGTGCTTCACCCAATCACTTTTATGGCAGATACTTAAATAATGAATTTGTGATAGAAAAATAATTTTGTAAACTAAAATATGGTATAAAATGTTTTTAGTGCTTCACAAATTATTTATTCTATTCACGCTGCTAAATAATCCGAATAGAATATGAAAAGAATATGAATATGAATGAAATATGAAAAGATTTAAGTTTTTGATCATCATTAATAATTTCAAACAAAGTATATTTATATATAATAGAAAACTCATTTCTTTTCAATTCCATATTATCACAAATCAAATAAATCCATTAATGTAAAATTTCTAAGTCTCTCAAACCTTAAAAGATGATTTCTCGGTATGATCACGTTTTCTTGGGAACGTAAATTTGATGACAGATTTAAGTAAACACAGTTAATTTCAGCTATTTTTTCCCTTGTTAATCCGAGGTTTTATAATTATTGAACAATCTGATGTGAACACAACTTATAGGAAACAAATAATACCCATGCTCTGATATCCATTCCTGTCTGGTTGTGTTTTCATCCTAAGGTTAGGGTTTAATCCACTTTTGCTTTTCTATGAAGTCCAGTATATCTTCCACTGATACTAAAAAAATTAGTATTTTTAAAGAGTTTAACTCTGCATACTAGTGCGTAGTAACAGTATCGAATAGCGTGAGGGCTTCATCCATGATGAATATTTTGTGTATATCCGAATTTCTTGCATATCGCGGGGCTTTTACCAGTCTTCTTAGAATTATGTTTTGTTATGATTAAATTTTATTCCTCGGTTTATTAAGTAAATTTATTAAGTAGATTAAGTAAACTTAATCTGATTATCTGTTTACTCGGTATCTACAGTTTCTAGACTTTGGTAAGTTTTTTATATTCAAAAGCAAATATATAGAATCTTCGAACTATGTGAACACAAATTTCTACATGTTAGCGAAAATGAGAGAGAATTGCAAAATTATTTTATAGTTTAGCCACTAGAGATGCTGGGTAAGATTTTGTTTTCGATACTCATTTTCATCGCCTATAGAAGTCTTAGAGCTCGAAGTTTTAAAATATGTGCCATCCCCTTCTGTCTTATATGCTTGTTCCACAGTAATTTTTTGCTTAAAATTAGTCATAAATATTTTACTTTATGCTCTCACTTGATGGAGGAGTTCTTCATCCACAGGTTTTTTGGGCATCAATTTCTTTTCCTGGTGATAAATGTGGCTTTCGATTTCTGCGTAATACTGTAACTTAAGCTTTTCTTATTATAAAGCAGTGACATTCGATTTTATCATTAGTCTCCATTATTTAGAAAACTGCTAATAAGTTTGACTGGGTTATTTGAAATCCAGTAATATCTAAACTTAATTATTAGTTAAGTAGGTCAAAGAATCACAGATTTTCTCGTTATTACCATCCTTTTCCAATCGAAATAGATTTTTTTGTCCTAGGACACAAAATTCTTAATTATGTTATAAAATCGGTGTGACCGATTTTATTAAATTCTTATGGACCTGGTTGTCCAGGTCCAGTATTTAAAGTTTGTGCTAAGAGTATTTGGAATGGAGATTCTTTGTAAACGGTTTTGATCTTTGGAAGATTTTGCTGGACTAAATTTCGTTAACATATACACATAAAGAAAAAATTGAAAAAAGTTGGACTCGTGTTGGTTCAATCACATTCTCAGCTGCCATAAAAGAGATTATGTATAAAAATGCTTAATTTGTGTGATTTATCAGACAAATGCATTGCGAATGTTATGAAAATCGATTGCAACCAGACTAATGAGTCTTGTTTGGATAGGTACAAAGAAAAGGAAATAGTAATCTCCATTCTTTGTTTAGTTATGTTAATCTTAGCTCACCCATATTTTAACCGTATATGTCGATATTAGCCTGAGTACATCTAATATATTCGAGTCTAATAGTTTATATTCACAAATGTGTTAATTTACATTGTCTTTACTTATTCCTCTGATTCAATGCTGGTCTTTTGTTTCTCTATAGATAACTTTAAACCCTATCATCCGCATGGCTTAAAAGTTCAATATGAACCTTTTCAAATTAAAGTATTTTAGACCTGCTGGCCTAACTTTTGTTTAGCAAGGAGGGCTTAACAAATTTTTTATTGAAAAGGAAGTATTACGTAGGAACGAACAATAAAAAGTGCTTTTTTATTACTCAACCTTTTTCTCTACATGCTAGACCAGATAACAGAATATCTTCAAATTTGAAAACCGTCAAAAACAATACTGTCTCGAATTTGTCAGCCATCCTAGATAAAGCCAACTTGTGCATATCGTTATGTTAATACAGTACAGAATAAAATGAAGACTTGTGTTTATAATCATATTCTGATGATCCAACCTTTTTTCTGAATACTTTTAATTTACTCACTCTCTGACAAGGGTAATTAAACAAGACCTTGCATATAGATTAAGTTGGTATATGTCTAGAAATGGTATAGTATATCATATACCATCCAATGAAAACCTTTGTTAATAATATATTTGTGTTCATAAATTTAACTGGAACTTTAAAAACTTTCTAAGTAAAGTAGCAATGAGGAGTATTAAATTTTTGATAAGATCAAAGCTAACTTTTCTTAGCTTTCGCAGTTCTTAGTTCCACTTCTAATCTCTAGAATGTATCGATACGTTATGTGATGAATAACGGAAAAGAATTATTATTAACAGTATTATTGTTAACATAATCCAACCGTTATTACACTACTGTGTTCACTTGATTATTTTTTATTCCAATTACGAAGCAATAATTTTAGGCGTACGAATTAACCGTTATAATATTATAGAATCATTATATAGCATAGAAACTAAAAAAAACTATTCTTTGAATTATCCTTTTTCGTCTTGAAAAGCCCATTCTTCAAAATATAGCCTTTAGAGATATGTCCCATTGTCTTTATTCTTACCCAGAAACATGCTTCAAAATATAGCCTTTAGAGATATGGCCTATTGTCTTAATTCTTACCCAGAAATATTATTCTTCGAATGATCCTTTTTCATCTTGAAAAGCCCATTCTTCAAAATATAGCCTTTAGTTATATGGCCTATTGTCTTTATTCTTACCCAGAAACATTATTGTTTGAAATATTCTTTT
This sequence comes from Teleopsis dalmanni, assembly GCF_002237135.1. Taxonomy (NCBI): domain Eukaryota; kingdom Metazoa; phylum Arthropoda; class Insecta; order Diptera; family Diopsidae; genus Teleopsis; species Teleopsis dalmanni. Next base: position 49,326,706 of record NC_051848.1, read on the forward strand.
TTATCTTGAAAACCCCATTCTTCAATATATAACCTTTAGAAATCTGGTATATTCTCTTTATTCTTACCCAGAAACATTATTTTTCGAATTATTCTTTTTCATCTTGAAAAGCTCATTTTCCAATATATAGACTTTAGAAATCTGGCCTATTGTCTTTATTCTTACCCAGAAACAGATAAAGCGGACTTTGGACATAATGTTGGTACCGGCGTACCGAAGAATCCAGTTTGGTCTATTAGCCCGTTATGTTAATACTTATTTAAAACCATATAAAATCTGTATATAATATAACCAAAGGTTTAAAATTTCGCTGCAGGTTATAATTTGTGAAGTACTAAGGGTTAATATTATCCAAATCTCACTCATTTATATTATGACATCTTTTCGAATAAACTTGTGAGTCTTGCTGTCTTAACTTATTTCTTATCATGAGTTATAAATATAAAACTAACTACTCTTCTGGTATATTTACATATTTGTTTGCAACATTTTCTTTTAAATTTCAATAACAGTCAAAGAATTTATGAAAATATTTCATCCATGTTATCAAAAGTAAACCCGTAGTACCGTCTGTCCATCCTCTTGGTAGAACTGCACTATATATACATATATATTTTAATTATTACTCATACGCTCTGGCAGCAATTTTTGCGTTTCAACAAAAAAAAAAAAAAAACAAAACGGTAGGTAGTATGTTTCTGTGATAAAAGCTAGCAAAATGGAGCATAAAATATAAAATTTTTTTAAATATAAAATATTTGAAAAATGATAAGGAATTGGTATATAAGGTATTGATCCTGATGTACATAATTCAAAATGACCCATCAACTCGTCCCGACATACGATTTTTTTGTCTCCAGAAACACCTTGTTTAAATAATAATAGTTAAAGTAATTTAAATTATATTAAATTATGTTGATGTTAATTAATTAATTATGATGTTAGGCATATTTCTGGAACATTATTTTGTAGAATAGGCACAAACTCATCTGAACTAGTCCTAATGATAATCCTAATACAACTAAGTTTTTATCGTATTTATTATTTATTAAATTATCAAAACTTATTAAAATATAAAAGACAAATATAAGAACTTTTCTACACATAAAAATACAACGATGTGCAGAAACTTCAAGTTAACTCATAAATTACTTTTTGAGTTTTTAGGCCACATACATACAAAAGTTTCATTTTTATATATCAGATTTGACTTTACACAATCTTGTACCTTTCTAAAAAGGAATTGTATTTAACTTTCCTTTATAAACTCTTAAAGTTCGTACCATATTCTTCTCATAAGTTTCTATAATCTTAATTCCACATATGCTATTTTTTGAATGCTTCTTATTTTAACGTTTTCTGAACCCATTCCCGGAATTCCATATGTTTATAAGTTGTTAAATTTCCTCCCTGGCTAAGCAGTTTGACTGCTCAAATACTTATATATATCATAAAATCTTTGTTAAAAATTTCTGAGACCATATTTACAGATCCTACTCTTCATGTCCTAATTCCTCTCGTTCTTTTGTTCACATTTCATATAACTTTTCTTCCTCTTTTCTGCACACTTAAACTATTATAATCCTAAGTCTTAAAGTGGTTCCATATACTATATGATTGAATTTATATCTGACATATCATTTAATAATCTTAAATAACAGATAGTATCCTTTTATATTTACTTTTAGCCTACAAAATTTATTAGTGCAAAAATCATAGATGGTCTCAAAAGTAATTAGAACATTGACAATAATTGACTTCTTAATACAAAATTTAAGTGAGTTGTATGTGTTCGGTGGTATCTTTGTGTGTCCTCTGTATGTTAATTCTATAACAAATTTAACCTCTCTCTTGACTAACCTTATATTATGTGTACTATTACTTGACTAATTACTAGAACTGAAACTTCTAACAAATAAGTTATTTTCTATTTTTTTATAATACCGTCCTAGGTGATATGACCTTTTCAAGTGAATACGTCTTAAGTCTTTTATGATCACTAAGTGTTAAGTGTTAGCGGGAAGTGCCACGTGGTTTAAGATAAAGCAGTTTTTGATTCTTGACTTATATAAACATTCTAGTCTGTATTTGTGACTAGCTCTCACTAAATCTAATAGTTTCCATATTTGTTAAGTAAGGCTATTTAGGTTAACTGATCACATCCGAAATCACTCTGATCACTCTTTTTGAAAATATGATGTCAAGAAAAAATTTCGAAATAATTTGGAAAAATTTATTTTATTGGAGTTGATTTTATTCTTTATCAAAACGTCATAAAGAAAGAAAAACTGTTTAGAATATTTAAAAAAACTTATTCTAACAAATTGGTAAAGTTTAATATTCGAAAGATGAAGGGTTCTACAATATACAAGCAATGACTTTTCTATTTTTTCCCAGTACGTACTTAAGGAGAATTTTAATGGCTTTTAGGCCTTAATAGTATATCTATTCGTTTCAGTTTCTTTTCAGACTATGTTACGAAATTACTACTTACTACAATCGTAGATGACGGCACATCTTCAAAAGTATTTGTAATAAGAGAAAATTTTTAAACTCTGTTCTAGGGTCTCCTTTTCCAAGTAATGTTGCTATCATAACTGTTATGTGCTGTGTTCTGTGTAGTAATGACGTTAAGAATTTCTTAGCAAATCAGACCTTGAATAAATCACCCCTACAGTAACTTTAAAACTGTAAGCTATGCATTTAGAACCTTCAAGATTTGTCCTTCTTAAGTAAGAAGGGGCGATACTCTTAAGCGTAGAACGAAAGATTTTAGTATATTAGCTTTGGTTAGTCCGTCATTTATTTAATATTTAAATGATCGATCCTTGAGATGTATTCACATAACGACTTTGTGTAACAATAATCGTTCCACACAATGTCCTTCATTCTTTCCTTCAAAGTAATACGGTTTAAAATACTCAGCCCATATCCTGCCCAGGTTTTGAATGATTTCCTATGTTTTTGTTTTCATATCTTTATTAAATATTCCTCTATTTGTTGAGCTTCATTAAAGTTTTGTTACAAAATTATTATTTTGTTAACTAACAATTTTTTTCTCTTTTCATAGCTAATCTTCATAACGATGTCCCTGATGCAACAAAAACGGTCACACCTATTTCTGCCGCTTCACATGAAACAACAGCAGAGAAACGTATTACATTCACACTTACCACCGATTCATCACCAGAGGGCAGTCAAATACTTACGCCGAAAAAGTTTGCTGCCATCGCCGAAGAAGAGACCGAAACAGATATCATAAAATCAGAAGAACCACCAGTAAAGAATGCAGTCGTGCAACGTGCTAATGCTTCCAGTGACAACGATACCGATGAAGTAATATTACGTCCTCGCTTCTTTGATCGCCACCAACACTTAATGCCATATGGTGGTGGTAACGCGACACCGAAACGCACGCTACGTAGCGCTAAAAGCGTACCACATTTCAATGTACGCGCAGCTGCAAGCGAAACCGATATTTTCTCTATCACCGGTTCGGTTGGTCAGATCAGTATGACACCTGAAGTGCCATCTATTTCATATTCCAATCTACCGAAGAACTATGAGGACACACCTACCATAGAAGAGTATCGCGTCTCACAAAGTTTGTATTCCATACAAGCAACAAATGCAGCACGTGCCACACAGGATGATTACTCCATGCCACGTTATTTCCGTCGCTCTGCTATGTTAGCGCAAAGCACTGAAATATTATCTGCTTCTTCGCTGGCCTCAGTCAATTCATCAAAGGAAGAAATGCGTCGTCCGGAAAAGGAGAAGAGCAAGCGTTTGAAAATGCTACGCGGCAATTTACCGCCACTATTGATACATTCGGTATCATTTCGTAAAAATCGGGATGAAGGAAAGCAACTTGATTGAAAGCAGTAGGGAGGGAGAAAGTAGTTAGTAGAATTATTGAGATAGGTGTGAAGTAAGACATGAAACATAAAAGATAGTCATTATGTAAGTTTTTTTTTTGTTCCAATTAATGATATTGTTTTAATTGTGTATAAAAAATATTATTTTCAATTTGGATTGGAGAAAGAACTAGGAAAACTAGGAAAGGAGAAATGAAAAAATATATAACATACAAAATATAAAAAGAAGATGAGGTGTGACAAAATAAGAGAGATGAAAATCGAAACAAGGAAAAGAATAAAAGAAGAAAAAAATACTGTTAGGGAAAAAAAAGGAGGAAAATAAGAAGAAAAGAAAGAAGAAAAATGTGGAAAAGTAGGATCAGTAGGAGGATGATATTGGAGGAAAACTCTTTTAAGTAAATAAATTGTTAGAGAACTTGGAACTTGGGAATAGATGATCTTAAAGAAAATGGAATTACGCACAAAAGTTTGAAGATGAGATAATGTAGAGGATGAAGTAATAGTAAACGGTCAGATAATATAAATGAGTATATAGAGTGTTGGTATACGCATTATTAAGTAGTATTATTTTACATATATAAATAGATAGATGGTTACTTACAGATCCATTTGTATATATTTATATAACTATAGATATAAAAATAGACTTTAAAATATATAAATAAAAGCAATTGGAAGTAAAGAACAGGTAAGATGAATAAGCGGCAGCTGTATCGATAACGTATGAATTAAGGCTGAAAATTATAAAGAAGGCAAAAAATTATGAAACATGCTGGTAATAAATATAACTGATATAATGGTTCCAATGGAAGGTACTACTTTTGCACATCTCTTTCTGCTCTTTGCGAGTTTTTCGTGTAATTTTGTTGCAGGTTTGAAGAGTACAAGCAAATGAAGTTAGATAGGAAATATTTGGAATAGTAAGGGAAGAATGAGTAATCGTTTACAGAGCTCAAGCAAAACAAAGTTAGAAAGAGAAGAGATCTTGGAAAAGTAATATTCTAAAAGTCTGTAGGTAAGAATACAGACAATATAATTTCGAATAGTTTTCCTTAAGAAAAACAGTATAATTATTATATTAGCTAGCAGAAAAAGAGATGACTGGAGATTAAGCTGAATAGAGACTTTTCCTTTTTAAACAAAATTATATAGAAGGTTAAAACAGAAAAGAATGTAGTCAAATGAAAGGAGTGTAATACATGAATACATCTACAATATATTATACGAGAAAAGACGTTGAGCAAGTGGTATCACAATGAAAAAGATCTATTTGCATTGGGAAAAGGTGCACTTTTTTGGTGTACCAAAAGAGCAAGATTTGAAGAAATTATAATGCAATAAGCAGAAGCAAGCCAAAACATGTTATAGACGATCATTTAAAATCAGGATACCAAGTAAATAGATTATGGATCAAATCTTCTGAAAAATATGAATAAGTAAAGCGCAGCATTAACAAAATATAACGAGCGAAGTTGAAGTGTGAAGAGTGAGAGTACAAAAGGAAACTATATAAAAGACGATTTTAGAAAAATCGGAGTACATATTTTATAAATAAATAAAAAAAGAAGAAGACATCAATAGACTATTGAAAGAATAACAAAAAATTTAATAAGGAAATGAATATATAGGCAAAATATTGTGAAATAATAAATTTAATAAGAGAGGAAACGAAATTGCAAAAAAAGCATTGAGAGATATATTGGTGAAAGACAAGATATTTTCAATATAATGCTTAAAGTATGAGATAAGGAAAGAAATAATATCCAGTAAAATGTGAAAAAGAAATTTAATAAGAGACGGCAATAGTTAACGAGTGAAAGACTCCTCCAGATATATAGGAATTATATTAAAAGTATAAAATCTTTGTCAAAAGAATTGATAAGAGTAGAAGGGGATAACATAGATATATAAATTATAAACTATGGTAAAGATAACATATCAGAAATTAAAAATGGGAAAAATAAATACGAATACCAAAATAAAGACAAATACAGAATGATAAGATTTTTAGAAAATAAATACAATTATTAAGTTTAAAACAAATAGAAGGAAATTTTGTTAAAGTTGGAAGATGAAAAAGAAATTTATGTATAAAAGAATATGTATTAAGAAGAAGAAGAAAAATACGAGATATGGACTGTAATAATAAGAGTAAAATTCTTAATTCTGTGAATAAGATAATTCCCAAGTTGGTAGACACAAAAAAATAAAGTAGATACTAATATAATTAGTAGATACTAATATAATTACTATCTTAATCTAAAATAATTTAATAGGAACATGAAGGGAACAGTATAAGGTTTACAGATAAAAAAGTAGAAGAAAAGTAAATAAAGACAATTAAATTACAAAAAATCGAAAACAATTCATTAAATTATCTATATGAAGAGAGACGAATATATAGAGTTATATAGAGTTAGCAAGAGAGTATTGAATTTAGTAACAAAAAGGTAAAGAAAAATTAAAAGAAAATCGAACAAAAGAATAAAGGATAGAGAAAATATTACACACATTAGTATATCGAACTAAAGGTGTGATAGTATAAGTAAGATGGCAATATACTTTGTTTTGAACGAGAATTTTCAATTTGGACCCGAAAGAGCACAGAATAGATAAGTTTGTACCAAATCTTAATATAAATTTTACAACTAATACGATAGCTGTATTTTGCAAATAAAAAAGTATATAGTCCATGGCGACGATATATTTAAAATCTGTAAATTCTTTCCTTTAGAGATGGAGGAAGATAGAGGTGGAGAGAGAGGAAGAGAAAGAGGAAGGGGTGAAGAAAGAGAGAGACGGAGAGAGTAAAAAAGAGTCGGGAAGTAAAGGAAGGAAGAGTTTGAAAAAAATAAAGAGAGTGGAAAAGATAGTGAAAGAAAAAAAGTGGTAAAAGAGAGAAATACACAGAAAAGAATAATGCATCGAGAAATAGAGAAGGAAAATGAGAAAAAAAATAAAGCAATGGAGTGAAATAAGTAGAAGTAAAGGTAGAGAGAGAGAAGAATAAAGTAAATATAGAGAAATATTTAATCTCTCAGGGGGAGAGAGATGAAAAAGGCGAAATAGGGAGAGAAAACCAAAAATAAAAATAGGAAGAATGTATTAATAGAGAAGAGCTAAATCAGATCTAATAGATTGACATATACCCAAAATAAAAACTTTTCTGAATGTTTCAGCATTATTGAAAATTATAAAGATGTCTTAACAAACTTTACGATGCATTGCTTAGTTTAGAAGTAGAAGTTCTATAAGAATTATCTAGTAACGATGATGCTAGTACCGCACTCGGTATGCATAGCAGTAGCATAAAATGTACTCTTCAAATAGCTTTTGCTATATATATTTTCAGTACATATAGGCCTAATTATTATCATCCAAACAGCGTCTTCTATGAATATATATATTTAAACTTAGAACAAATAATTATTAAAGAGAATGTCTTTGAAGAAAAGTTGAATGGGATTAGAGATATTATTTCTATTTTGTTGGTTCACACTGTCATGTATAATATATATTAATATATAATAACTCAGATATATTGGTATAAGATTATGTATTAAATATATATAGTAATATGTTATATATAGCGAGAGTGAATAAAATAAACAGTAGATTTTTTTTTCTTTTGCAAATAGTTACCATCAGTAGATACTAGTGATGGTATAGACAGTCAGTAGTGATTTTGAAACAGTGATGTGATTCGGTACTTAATTATATAATAAATAAATAATATAAGCGCAATATATTTTATAAAATTTTTTTGTTTTAAGAAATTGTAAACAATATGCATGATATATAAACATAATTTTTTTTTAAATAAAATAATAAATAAATATATGTAAAAATAGTTGGAATATTATTAAAATTATTTTAAAAATATATTTTATTTCATTTTATTCAAATTTATGTACATATGTATTTTTTAATGTGTTTATTACAATATATTAACGTTTGAAAATATTTAAAAATAAAAATGTAAATAAATCATTATGTAAAGTAATACTTTCTGTACAAAATTTCAATTTTTTTATAATAATCAATTTGCATTTTTTTTAATATAAAACAAAATACAAGAAAACAAATAAATATATATATATACATATATTCAATATATAATATATATATACCCGTATATTTATAAAAGAAATCATTTAAAATTGTTATAACTTTAATAATATATACATATAAATCATAATGAATCAAAATTAAATGTAATATTGTTATACATATATACATATATATATATAGCTATATATATATACCATATATATATACATATATTTGTATATATGTGTTTACTTTTTTCTATATTGTATATATTGTTTATATTGTATATATATATGTGTGTATATATATACGTAATACATATATATAATCGATATTCATATATAATAAAATATTTATATTCGAGAACATATGTCTAATATATAGACAATATTGGGTCCATTGTAAATAATATTAAATTGTATTTGTAAACAGTATTTTTATAATATACATAATATATTTATTTATTATAATAAAAGAGTTCAAAACAATTTTTTTTTGTAATTTTAATTAATTATTTTGGCTCGTCCGACTACAGAAAAAATATTTTTTTAAAGTCTCAACTAATTGGAAGCAATTGTAGCCAATGTATCTAAAGTGGTTGTAAACCAGAGAACTGTAGTGAGTCATAATTTTACAACTCAGAGTTTCACTCATAAAAATTCAAATCTAAATGAGTATAAATATTTTTCTCATATATTCATAAGCATATTCTTAAACAAATGCCGGTGCTAATCAAACATCTTCACATGAATACGTATGATTCATGACTCATAGCATATACTCAGATGAGTATGAAAGACTCGTGGACTCGCGTGAGTGCTGTTGTTTGCTAAGCAAAAAATGTCTGTGTTTAGTTTCATAATTTTGGTGTGTGTTGTTGTTGTTAGCATTGTAAATGCATATGATTTGTTTGGGTTCTTGAATATTTCATATGCATAAAATTAATGGTTGTTTTAGTAGGAAATTAAATAAACAGTAAACAACAACAAATAATTTTTTTTTTTTTTAAATTGATACAAAATTATTGAATGTAGATACAAAATAAACAAAAACAATTTAAAGAACTCATCGATTTATCACGCTCAGCCCTGGTTAAAATGCTTTGCTAGTAAAAAGGCATTATGCATTAAAAATTCAAGCCTAATATGTGGTGGGTAATATGAACTATATTAGAACCCTACATTATATTGGTATTTCTATTTGTACTAAATCAATTATGTCAAATCACGGATTTGCAGTGAAGATTTGCGTTAGATACGTTGTGTTACGATATGACGATCTCCAGAATTCAGAATTAATAAAGTCGACTGCCCCGTCATAGCAATGTTGAAAACAATTCATCAGTTTAGGAACTTGTGAAGCTTAGAAACTCAGCTTATATATGTATTAGTATGGAAAAATAAAATATGTAAATATTGAAGGCTATTTTGATTCACGTCAGAATTCATTTTCTTTAGTGTTCCATTTTTCATGTGGATAAGTAAAAAAATTAATAGTAGAATAATAAAGAAATTGCATATTACCTAAAATGTGTTTCTATACGGCACTTATGTGCTTGTTATTAGCAATATAATTATATTCCGGTGTATAAAAACAGTGTAATGTCAAGTATAGTATTAAGTTTTATTAATATAAAATGAAAACAATGCATAAAGCTGCTTAGTATTTGTTCCAACATCGGGCGAAAATTTTTTATTTCTATAAATACTTTTATATCTTTGATTTAAGTGAATATTTTCTTGGCTAACAATACTACGAGATCCTTCATTATCATCAAATTTATTTTGCGTTACACTTTATAATAAGCTTTGTAGATTTTTCAGACCTTAGACATTGGGAACTTTTCATCATGTCACATCCTTTGAAAGTTATTGTAACAAACCTACTTTAGTTCCATAGGCGAGTAGCAGTTAATAAAACTATTATGCCCTTTTGAGAAATGTCGCTTGATTCCATTATAAGTGGATAGGCAGTTAAGTACCGAAGTCTGAGTTTGGCAAGACTATCACAGTAACACGGAATATATTCTGCTGCTTCCTCTTCTTCGCAACACAGTCTGCAGCTATCGTTTCTATTAATACCTAGGTTCGATAAATGCTTTTCAACTCCACAATGTCCAGTGAAAAACCCTGTGACAAGTCGGATGGCATTTCTGTTCAGCACTAGAAGCTTCCTAGTTCTGATTTTAGTTGTATACAACACCTAAGCTGTCGTAGGTTGAAAGTTTAGTTGTAGTAGTACTATTCTTCTTTATTTTATAGAGGTTTTATTTACATTTACAGTTCATAAAGTTCATTTTACTTTATACATTTTTAATAATTCATAATATACAAAACATCAATATTATAAACATTATAAATAATTAGACTAAAAATTAGTAAAACCTAATTTAATTGAAATAACTAGTTTCTAATTTTTCCTTATACGATTATGGCTTCGCTGTCAATCGGAAGTTTGGATTTGTGTTTGTTGCTTTTTTTCATTGCAGTAACTATCATATGAGTGACACATTGAGAACTTCAGCCTATGAGTGTTAGAAAGTTTCTAATATAATATTTTCTCTATAACGCATTGCCGTTTTCACTTAGATCGATGTCATATGCCAGTTTTCACCATTTAGCAGCCTCATTAACTCGTTCATATCTAACGTTTGTTTTCCAAAATAATGAACCCGGAACTCCATTAAAATTGGACATTTACTAAGAAAATGTATTACATCTTCCTTTTCTCCAGTATTGCATAGTGTGCATCTCGGGTCTGACGAGTTCATATAGGGAGCGCAGTTGAGCTTTAACAGTTCTCCTCGAGTTTTGAGGATATATCCAATCGCTTCAGCAGTGAAACGTTCGGTGAAGTAATTGTTTTGCCTAAGTCAAAATTAAGTTGGCTGTGTAAAACACGAGTTAAGCTTTTTCGACTTTCTGCTATGAACTTTTCTCTAAACGCAGTACCGATTTTTATTAATATATTTTGCTGCCACTGCTTCCACGAATGTATGGTATGTTGTCGATTATCTGCGTTTCACCGTGAACCGTTGCTAGATCAGCCCACGTTTTAAAAAAGTGGCTCTTTTCTTGCAGTAGAGAAATAGCTAAGATTTAAGGTGACCGCGAGCTTTTCATGTTAAAAACTTCTAACATATACTTGAAGTGGATTGCTAAAGTGTACAAGTACAGAGGTGACAAGCCAGTCTCCAGATAAATCATTCGGTTGATGTGTTAAGCGGTAATCGCCATATTTTTTTTACAAAAAATCGTAAAAGTTTTTCTATTTCCTCATATTGAAGCACTCGCCATACCTGAGCCGCATAGCACAATAATGATCTTGTAGTAGCTTCGTAGAGTTAAAATTTTGTTTTGAACGGTACGTCTTTATTTTCAAATTTTTCAGGTAAATTTCTATTAAATGTAGCATTATAATACATCCATGTTTCAAGATACTTATATTTCTTAACTATTTCTACATTTTCTCCCCCTAAAATATGGACATTTCTTCATTTGTATATCGCCTGTGATGCTTTTTAAAGACTAGCGCTTTTGATTTCTCAATATTAACTGTTAACCCCCACAGCTTACAGTAACTGTGTAGTTCGTTTATCATAATTTGTAAACAATCGGGACTATTTGCTAGGAGAACGATGTCATCTGCATACAAAAGAGCTTTAATATTTACACCATTTATAGATGCGCCTCCAGATAGATGGTTACACATCTTCTATATAAAGTGAATATAATATATAAATATATAAATATATCTATATATCTATATAAAGTGAGTACAGAATCGGACTCAGTACGCTCCCTTGTTTAACTCCTGAATCAGGAGGAAACCATCCTGATAAGGGTTCCTCATCCCATACAGCTGCACGATTTTCGACATACCTATAAACCTATATACCTATATCTTCACTCATTTCAACAGAAAAATAATAGAAACAATCAATTCTACAAGATCAACTTAAAATATAAATTCCAAAAGCATTCTTAAACAATTAGAGAAGTGGTTAGCTCCATAAATAAAACGGATATCAAGATTTGTTCTGCTAAGACAAACCACCAAGGGATTAAAATAATGCCCGAAATGCTTTTAGCTAGATATTCGCCAGATTTTTCTTGACTTTCAAGTACATATTGGGTTACTACAAGGAATCGTTTTAAAATTAAAAATAGAGTGAAGAGTCCCTAACTATGTATGCAATATATACAGCTCTCTGGACGGTCAGGTCTCTTTAGGCAGGAAGTAATAGATAGAAGTGAGAGATTCCTTGCTAAGGGGTTAATATGTTCTGTCAGCCTTTTATTGTATTTATTTCTTATGGTATATTGTCAAATTCAGCTTTAACTAAGAGAATTTGTAGTACTCGCTGGTTAATTTCATTCCTAATATACCACGAAGCACCAGTCACTGCTCTTAGTATTTTTGACTGAGGTTATTTTATATACTTTAAGCCACGCTCTATAATTCTGTTCCATCAATTCACGGTCTTCATCAATGTTATTCAAGAAAACTAAAGGCGTGTCGTCCTGTACGTCCCATGTAGAAAATTGGCCAAATCCAGCTTTTTTAAAGCAGTGCACTATCGTTTGATTACTTAAATTAATATCTCAAACTTTTATTATATAAATTATGGAATCCATTAGTGTAATATTCTGCTTTTTGTTTGCTTCTATACTCTTTAGTGCTTCTTTTACGATTCTGTTCCGATAGAATTCCTAATCAAGCGGTTTCAATTTAGAGATCACACTCGGCGAAAGAAATGCCAATTCTATGCATTTGTACAAATATCAGCGACTGACACTTACACAAGGAAGCAACATAAGAAAGAAAAAAATTAACCTTTTGTTTGAAGAAAGGGACTTCCCCTAAAACCAAAATGGATTCATACCTTAAACAAAAATTCGACTTTTAGAATACACTTTCCCATATTCCTATTAGCACGTCACAATATTTTTATTCGAGTTACAGAGAAATTCGAATACAGAAATTCGAGTTATAGAAGTTCGAGTTTTGGAAGCAGAATTGTATGTAATTTGCTCTCTAAAAACCTGTTCCACTCTTCTTAGTACGAGTTATAGAGAAATTCGAGTTATAGAAGTTCGAGTTTTGGAAGCAGAATTGTATGTAATTTGTTCTCTAAAACCCTGTTCCACTCTTCTTAGTACGAGTTATAGAGAAATTCGAGTTATAGAAGTTCGAGTTATGGTTTTTAACTGTATATGTAATAATTAAATGTGATCTTAATGAATGTTAATTATTTTACTTAATTTTGCAAAGAAATGACATTAGAAATGAGTTTTTATTTATTATTTACAAATTTTTAAATTATTATTAATATATAGTATTAGTAATAATACAAAAAGTTGTAAATAATAAATAAAAACTCAATTAAGTAAAATAATTAACTTTCATTGAGATCCCATTTAAAAATTCAAATTGAATTTGTCTACTGCACGTTAGATGTCGCCACAAATAGATCCCACAAAAACTTAACTTTTTCAAGTTAAAAGTGAATGCAAGCGCTTTGGTGAATGCAGTCCACAGCATTTGACACAATCAATTAGTTCGGAAGTAATTCACCACGACGTCACAAACTGAAACTTCTGGCGAAGTTGAGTTTGGGCCGTGAAGCAAACTGTATTCTGTCTTTCGATTCAACGGAAAATGGTCGGTGTTTGCGGTTAAAGTTTTAAAGGAAAATAAAATTCCAATTGAAAGAAAGTAAGAAAAAATGTGAAAAAAATACGTTAAAGAAATTCGAATTCGAATAATTAATTATAAAATAAAAAATAAATTTTTAAGTGAAAAAAATTAATAGTGTTTACAAAAAAAACATTAAAACTTTACGTGCCGGCATTTGTACGCATATTAAATAACAACAAAAACCAAAAAAAAAAACAATTAATTGACAACAAAATTGTTTAGTGGTGTGCGTGCAAGTGTCGCTCTTAATGCGGCAAAGAGAAATAAAAACAAATCCAACGGCGAATGGCAGTTTCAGCAATTTTAGCAAATTTCAAGCAATTCTAATTAATTTAAATTTAAATAAAATTAATATTTTTTTTTTTTAATTGTTTACAAATTCCTTTAAACAAAATTGAGTTGAAATTATAAATAAATGTGAACGAAAAAAAAAAACAAGTATTCAAAACAAATCGTCAAAGTAAAATATTAAATATTCAAACACAAACCTGCCCAATTTTACTTTATTCGCTCTCTTCGCACACTGCTTAAGAGCGCAGCCACATTTTCGCTGGACCACCCCAGAGCAGCGGCAGTTACTGTGTTTGCAATGCGCCTACTGCAGTCAAATCGGACGGACATTCGACGAAATCGTACGGCAAATGCACACAATTTGCCTTTGTGCTTTGCTTTCAGTTTTAAGAGCATTCCTTTCTTCTCACTGCTCTTAAACACTTACCAGTTATCGTCTTAATTTGTTGTTGTTGATTTTGTTGTTGTTTTTGTTATTATCGTCGTAACTTGTGTTAATGTTATGACTTGTCCGCTTATGCCCTCTGCCCACTGCCCACTGCTGATTTGTTTATCTAACGTCGTTGTGTTGTGTTTTTGTTGCTTTTGTTGTGTTTTGTTGTGTTTTGTTGCTTTTGTTATCAATAAATTATCTCAGATTTTTGCTTGTGGTTTTATGCATTAAATTTTGTTTACGTTTTCCTATGTGCCAAATTGTTAATTTTTTTTTTTATAATTCAAAAAATTTCTTTCATTAATTTGTTCAAAAATAACAATAAATTAATTTCTTTTTTCCCCACTAATAATCAAAGAAAATACTTCAAAGCAAATTAATAAATAGCAAAATGTAAACAATAAAAGCCGCATAAGCGTTTTAAAAGTCGAGCGACGATATCAAGTTATGTGTGGCCAATAAGTAAGTGACTCTTTACGGTATACAGTGGATGGATCAAGAAGTCACTCACTTTATTTCCTAAGAAGAAGAGTGATGGATCATAAAGTCACACACTTCATTTCCTACGAAGAAGTCTGGGACCAAAAGGTAATAAGTTAGCTAATTACTTAGCTCACTAGATTGTGTGTCAAAATTTGACTAATAGCAAGTATACCCTACCTACCTACTTTGACTTAAGTCACTTTATTTCCTAAAAAGAAGAGTGATGGATCACTCACTTCATTTCCTAAGCAGAAGTCTGGGACCAAAAGGTAATAAGTTAGCTAATTACTTAGCTCACTAGATTGTGTGTCAAAATTTGACTAATAGCAAGTATACCCTACCTACCTACTTTGACTTAAGTCAAAGTATATAAATACAGTCTTCACTCGACAAAATGACAAACAGAATTTTTGTTTCTTTTTTTGCAACTTAAGTGATACTTAACTTAACTTAAGTATCTGTAGTTATAAGTATCTTACAGTTGCCTTGAATGTCCCTGTATCCAAGGACTCAAATAATAACAATACAGTTTATTAGTATTCTGTAGTTTTTTTCCTAGAGGTTTTTTCGAACAGTAATGAACTACAACAACAAAAATTTATTCTTTATATTATTTTGATTAATTGAATTTTTGGCTGACCATATAGCTGTTTCGAATATAGCCAAATACCCATCATCAGTGGTCTTGGAAGTAACTCTTACATTTAATTATTCGTAAATAATTATTTTTTGAGACTGCAGGTACCAGGAATCGAACTCGGGTAGTGGCAAATGTGAAGCTCAGAATCAGCGCACCTTAACCAACTGATCTAAAGCCATACTTGACTTTTTATGTTCGTAGTTTTTTTCCTATAATTATATTATCAAGAGTTTGATCCTTTTGATAACCTTCCCTGAATAAACTACCGCATATTATCCATGATTTTAAATACTATATGATAATAGACTACATATAATATTTATTCTAAAAACAGTCTTGTTCAACGGTATGGAAATCAGTTACTAAAATTGGAAATACTAGTGCCATTGACTTAGTCTGTATAGAACCAGAAAAAGTGGTTTAATATTAGATTTAACTTTAATTATAAACTATTCACTCTCAGATTCTTCTAAGCAGGACAATTTGATCGGATTAATAATAATTATGTTATTATTTTTTTCTATTTTTATCATATATATCATTGACCTTCTTTCTATCTTAGCTAAAACAGTTAGGTTAGATAGAAGTTGCAGTATAGACACTTTCAATATATCTCTAAACAAAAGAATTTCGTATTAACTATAGCTATATAAATATAGTCAAATTGTTAACATTTCACGATCGGAATCTCTTAATCTCTGTAAAAATGATTTAATATTTTTTTAATTAGATATCTGCAACGACTGTATCACAGAATGATCTAATATTTTATGATAACTGGGGCAATGTATGCTTTCCGTTTCATTGAGATTGCACAGTATACTGTTTCTATTGAACTTGCTCTCTAAATAAATCAAGTCGCATCTCTCCTTAAAAATCCACAATATACTTGCACGACAGAAGCTTTCTTTAAAATACTAAGTCCCTACACTATGGTCCAGGTATTTATAAGTCAGTCCACAGACTGACTAGTAAAACTATTTCGATTTTATTTTATTTATAATATTTTATTATGATTGAAGCACTGTTGCTTAAAATGTGTGGTTCCATAACTTTTACCTGAGCAGAAATGTGTCACTCTACCAATTTTGTCTTCTTCTCGCATCAATTACACAACTATCTTTATTGGTTGAACAATTTTTGAGTTAGTTCAAAATATTTACTGCACTTGGTAACTCTACACTGCAACATATCACACACCCAGTTCCTCCTCACTGCGCAATAATGTGCCAAATTATTCACTCATGGACAATGTTTTGATTTGTAAGTGTGGAAGATTGTATTGTGGATGAACTTAGAATCCACAAACGCGGCAGGATAACAGTCAGTTTATATTGTTGTACTTTTATCCTTTTGTGCTTTATTTTTTTGATTTTTGCAAAAACTACAACAAAAAAGCTTAGGAAAAAGAAAAGAAAATGCTTCCTATTTTTATTTTAAGGACAAAAACTTTGTTTCAAAAGTGAAGCGAAACAAAATATTTATTTTGTATCCTTCACATGCACATATCCTGCGTATCCTTCGGCACTCTTCCAGTGCACCAGCCATTTTTAGACAGACGGTGCTCTTCAGTAATAAGCCGTTACATTATGTTAGTGCTTTTATACGTTACTACTGTGGATTGCATTTTAATTCATCAAAAATTATCAAAAATTTTTTTGTTTTCGCGATTGTCAAGAAATTATTCGCAAATTTATGTGAATTCCGTAATTTTGGTACCGCTTCTTCCAAATTCCGCTTTGGTACCTTTTCACCATTTTGCTTAATGCCAATGGTTGTTATTGGAACCTAGTTATTTTCGTTACACAATTTAAAAACAGAATCAACTTTTTCCTCATTTTCATACTCTGGCCGATCTGACAAAATGGAGCTTCTGTCTGGAGGGGGATGATACATATAATGTTCGGTTTTTCTTTGGTTAAGGGAATCATTTTCTGGAAGTTTCATCATAAAATCCGTTTGTTTGGCAAGGATCAGTTGAGAATACAATAATTATTTAGAGATTAAATCTGTTAATTCCATAGGAATCATAATTCTCCATTTAATTCTAATTATTATAATTATATAGCAAACTCATAGAGCTTGCTTCTTCGTGGTTGTTTTTTATTTAAGGTGATGTCACCAAAGTTATGATGGAAAACTACATTTCCCATTTCGTAGAAACTTCGAAATAACCTTTACTAGTATTAGACGTTCAAGACCCGTAAAACCGTACGTGTTCCATAGGTTTCATTTACTAAGCATTATTATTAATTACCGTATAGTTAAAGGTAATTTGTTTCAGAATGCATTACAGTACCATATTATTATTGTTGCATGACAATATCATAATCATAATATCAATTATTGTGAATGACATTTAATAAATTTAATAAATGAGTACCGAATGCACTACTGCATTTGAAGTGTGAGTTACTTTCGATAAAGCGCCCATAGGCCCATTGTATTATCCTAGAGCTGTTGGTTTTACATATCCCTTTACGTAGTTACTTACTTTCTCTGAAGGGCTTCTGTTACGTATGTGTTAAAAATTCATACTCTATACGGTTGCTTTAATCAATTAATTTTCTTCTAGGAATTTTGTAACACTTCCGACAACACATTCTTTTATTTTCTGGATGTTTTCCAAAAAAGGTTTTCCAGAATTGCAACTCTCTTTTCTGCCAAGTCTGGACTTTTGCAATTAAAAGTGTCGAACTTTTACTGTCTGGTAGTCTGCTTTTTTTTCAGATTTTATTTATGCAAATTCTGGGGTCTGGATACTATTTGCTCTCTGAAAATGTAAAATAAGCTTTATATAATGACCTGAATATAGGACATCTATTGCAAGCTCTTCATTAGTTTAGTATCTTATTTCATATGGAATATGGATCTTTTCTAGATTTAGTTCTGGACTTTGTTTACAAAACTATAAAGGTCTTTGTGTAATCAATAGTGAAATTGGTAGAATAGGTTTCTTCTGGTAGCAGTACCGGTTGTTGGGTGACATCACGTCAAAAATTTTAAAAATTTTAATAATAATAATAGTAGTACCACATACTAATGATATATATGGTCAAAGGATTCTTAAAATAATTTTTATTGATACCACGATCTAGTTACGCTTAGAGTTTTAGGTATAACAAAAAGTTCTAATACTTGGTGCTGCTGATATCGATTAATTCCGCTTACAAGTTGAGTAGTTACTAAAATTTACATTTGTTTGTTCACAAAAAGAAAGACTTTAAATAGCATCCAGAAAGAAAGTCTTTGCTAAAACTTCGCGAAGTGGTTTTAAAATCTCTGAGTTTTTAGTAGACCTAGTGGATAGTGGCTAGCAGTCGCGGGTATAACCTAACCTAATTTATGCAAAAACAAAAAATGCATACATCCTCTTGTAAGTGGAATAGTTAGTAGAGTTGAATAATAATCTGTGTTGCGTGTATATTAAAGAAAATTTCAGTTATCCTTTATAAATATCATAACAGGCTTCAGAAGCTATTATTTTGATTTATAGATACTTTTGTACTTGTCATTGTAATAATGATATTACCTTTTTTTTTACGCAACTCATTATCCAGACATTTAGAAAACATATACACATCTATTATATTATAATTACAGTATAATATATATCTGAAGTCAGGCTTACATTTAAGTCTATTAAAAGTGAGAGTGACGATTCAGTTTGTTGTTTATGATTAAAGTGTCTAAATGGATTTACTTGACCTTTAATTCTAATAACCTGGAAGAAATTGAATGTTTCCTCTTACACACGTTTCGTTCCACAACAGCTGGTAACTCAGTTTTCCAGTGATAACCAATTGGACATCAAATTTGACATGTCCACAATCACAATTGGAACGCAAGGAGCGCAGTGGTGAGTTCGCTGTGCACATGTGCTTACTTTTGCATCTGCATGCACTCATTTACGCTCTCCACACGAAACTCAACACACAACAGAACGAACACACCTCCTTCGATGTTTGGAATGCGTTAGTTAGAATTTGCGTTTGATGCGGAATCGTCAGTTGTACTTTAGGACGTGAACGTGAAACTTTGTTATGAGCGCGTCGACGACGTTTTAATAAAAATTTTCTGTTTATTTGCGGCCGAAATTGTTCGCTAACAAAACGTAAAGTGATTATTTATTTATCAAAAAATAATTTAGTTTCAGAAAAAAAATAATTTGGTTTCAGAGAAAAAAAAAATAATAACATAGTTTCAAAGAAAAAAAAAATAAAATAATTTCTGTCTTAATTAATTAAAATATAAATTTAATTAATGTTGAAAAAACAAAGTGTTGTTCTTGTTAATTTGAAAATCTGCTTAAATTAAAATTAAATTTTTAATATGATCTAATTATAAATTTTGTTTGTGTTAAGTTCTTGAAAATATTTGCTTAAAAATATATACAAATTTTTATATATATGTATATATAACATATAATTATAATTGCAGCAAAAAAATAATAAAAAAATAAAAAACTTAATATTAATTAATAAAAATTTTAAAAAATACAATTATGAAAATAAATTGCTTTAAAATTTGTGTTATTATAGAAAAAAATTTAAAACACTATTTAATATATATAACTTGTTTAAAACTCTTAAATATATAAATAATAACATTGGTTTAAAATTTTAATTTTATTGTGAAATAAATGATTTTTATTTATTAAATAGACATATATAAAAAATAGCTTTGATAATTTTTTTAAATTAATTTATATTATTTACTTTAAAGTGCCAAAAATTTATAAAATAATATATATAACATATATATAAAAGAAATACTTAAAAATAACAAAAATTGCTTTGATAATTTCTTTAAATTAATTAATATTATTTACTTTAAAGTGTCCAAAATTTATAGAAATATATATATAAAAAAGTCATACTTAAAACTCAATTTGAAAAAAATTAAAACCTTTTTAAAAAAAAATAAATTTATTATTTTGACTTTAATTCGCATTTTTATTATAAACAAAAAATATGTAAATTTCTCGTTGCTTGCGATGTTTTTTAAATTTAACATAAATATCTTTTCTGTCCAACTAGAGAAGCAAAAAAAAAAAAACAAAAAAATATTAGAAAAAAAAGTAATAAAAAACATTGACTTCTTGCTTACGTGCTACTGCAATTGGAAAATCGGGTGCGGGTCCTTTCGTTTTGTCTCGCAGTGCTTCGTCCTCACACAAAACGACAACGACAACGACAACGACGACAACTTATGTATATTTCACATTGTGGAATTGTGCCCTTTCGTTGGTTGTTTAGTCTCAACAACTGAACAACTGACAGCTGGTCTATCCGTCAGTTGTTCGCTTGCCTCCATTGCCTTTGCAGGCAGGCAGGCAGGCAGGCAAGCAGTCCTGCTTTGTCGCAGTCGTTGTCCTGTGCATGTGGCATTAAGCAAATCCTTACTTGCCAAAGCAAATACACACAAACACAAACACATGTGCTTGCTCGTCTACTCACTCCGCAGTAAACAATGGTACACATGCTTGCTGTGTGCTGTGTGTTGTGTGTTGTGTGTTGAGTGCTGTGTGCTGTGGTGAATAGCCCACAAACAGCATTGCTCTCTGCCTTAATCCGCAACTTGCACTTGTGCTCAAACATTTGTTATCGCAACTCTTGCCTGTCGCGTTGTGCACTCGCTCTTCTAACCACTGCGCTCTGCTTGCTCTACTTGCTCTCTTAGTTTACATTTTCGTTCACGTTTTCGTTTTCGTCTTTGTTTTTGTTTGATTTTAGAAAACACGCGCTGCTTGTTATGTTTATTATCCTGCCGCAGTAGTCCTTGCATTTTGGCATTCCATTCATTCTCCTTTGTGGCAATTTTCTTTGTTTATTTCAATTTTTATTTTATTATTTTTCACTTTTTTTTTTATTTTCTTTTTTTTTTTATTTTGTTTATTTTTTTCCCCGTTTGTTTGAGTTTTACGTTTTCGTGAATATTTTTTGTTCTCTGCAATAAAAAATTTAAATTATCAACAGCAACATCAGCCATAAAATTTATTTAGTTGAAAAGTGTTTAGTGATTAAATTTTTACGAGTACACAAAACCCAACTCGGAAAATAAAAATATACAGAACTTTATCCACAACTTTTAAACAATTTATCGTAGAATTTGTCAAAAATTATTTTGTTCCGTTGGTATTCTATTCTCCTCCATTAGATTGCTAGTCGTTTCTAGGAACTTTAACGGTACACATTTTCAGAAATCCCAGTTTCGTGCGATATCTAGTAAATCAGTATTTTAATTATTCCCTATTTATAAATCTGCAATAATCTTATGAATTAATGCTTAATAGTATTAATTATTTTCAATCATGAAGTGATCATTATATCAAGAGTTCTTTTTCCAAAGAGTTTTCATAGTTACATTATCTACGTCAAAAGGTTTGTCATACTCGGCAGTATGAAAAATTATTAAGTGACTCTCTCACTTAATAATCCAATCTCTTCAATAATCTTACGAGTAGTATACGAGTACGAGTACAAGTAGTAAGCTAAGTAGTATAAATTATTTCTAATAATGAAAGGATACATACTAACAGAATTTTTAATTCCCATCTGTTATAAGGAAATCTCCAATGGGAGACATTTTGTCCTTCATTCGCAAGAATAAGTATCTTCAGTTCATATTGAACCGATTGTTAGTAAAAAAAAAGGATGTGATGTAGTCACAATACTTCGCTACCATGTATTCACTCCAACGCCTACGGATACGAGTAGTATTCTAAGTAGTATAAATTATTTCTAATAATGAAAGGATACATACTAACAGGATTTTTAATTCCCATCTGATATTAGGAAATATCGAACGGGAGACGTTTTTTCCTTCATTCGAAATCAAATGTAATGGGAGACATTTTGTCCTTCATTCGAAAGAATAAGTGTTTTCTGTTAAATTAGAAATGGTTATTAAGAAAAAAATGATGTGATATAGTCACAATATCTCGCTACCATCTATTCACTCGAATGCCCACTTGATTGATTATAATATCATATAACATAATAATTTCTTGATATTGTTTATAAATAAAAAATTTTTATCATATAACAAAAAACTATTATTTGATTTAATAAGGAAGTAATAGTAATAGTAATATTTTTAATTTTTGAATTTTAATTTTTAATTAAGTAATTTCTTACGGTATATCTAGCATAATAGAACTCATACGTTGTGGTGTACCGTTATAGTTTGTAATAAAAATCTTTCAAAAAAGATTATGGCGAATGAACCAGCTGTTATTGCAATAATAATAATAATAAACATTCATGTCATATAATAGATATTTATAGTATTAATATATCCGTATAATATATATAATAAAATATATGTTATATTATATGTATAAAAGTAGAATAATATAATATAGTAATATATTAGTATATATATATATATACATAGTATATATCTATATATGGCATATATAATAATATATATATAATATTATTATAATAATATCATATATATAATAAATATAATATGTATAATATATATAATAAAATATATATATTGTAAAATATATAATGTTTTCTATACATTATATTATAGTATTATATTATACATAACTATTTTACTATACCAGTTAAATTGTACTTGTCTCAAGGGATTTTAAAAGCATTGTGCTGGCAACTGCCGAGTAGTGATAAAGTTGATGAGTGACAGTTTTTACTTCCTTACCGTACAGGTGCGACAGTGCTCATTAGAAGTAGTTTCTAAGTAATTGATTTTAATTCTAATTTGTCAATACGTCAACAGTAGTGTGATTAGTGACTTAGTTATACGTCAACTTTTCTTATTATAGACCATTTATGCTACAAGTGTAGTCGACCTTTACTAACTATTCTTCACAACTAGTTAATTTGAAACTAGAGACTAATACGGCAAAGTCTCTACTACTACTTACTTTATTATTCATACTTTGTTCTTCATATTTGGCAACCTTTTTATTAAATAAGTGAAAAAAATTTACTCCTACTCAAAAAATGATTATCTGATAAATATTTTTTATCTGCTTTTATTTCTAAATATATTGTTGTAATATTTTAATTTAAGTTTAATTGTTTATATTAAAACTTGAAAACTTTAACTTTCTAATAATATTAATTAAATTTTAAAATATATTTTATTTTGTTTTACTTAATGATACGTAATTGGTTTTCTCTTTTAAATTTGTTATTTTATTTATTTTAACATAAATTATTATTTTGTTATACTTTTTTTTCACTTTAATATGATAAATTAAATCAGAAATCAATTAATTTACTTATATTGAACATAAACTGTCTCTATTGGATTGAACAAGCTAGATTCCCAATTCTTACACTTCTCAAGAATCTAATACATATATTAAACATATAACAATTAAAGTATTTAAACTATATCTCAATGTATAGAAAAGTTTAACTAAAGTAAATGAGAATTGTAAACATTTTTCTATGCAA
The DNA here is from genome assembly GCF_002237135.1 of Teleopsis dalmanni. Classification (NCBI taxonomy): domain Eukaryota; kingdom Metazoa; phylum Arthropoda; class Insecta; order Diptera; family Diopsidae; genus Teleopsis; species Teleopsis dalmanni. Next base: position 49,350,622 of record NC_051848.1, read on the forward strand.
GTACAATGGTATTTGTACATCAAATATGATTATTGTTTATATGACGAATAAATGAAGTACTCATTTTCTTTCATGCTCGAATTATTGTATTTTAATATTATCTGAAATAGTTTTTAGTTTTAATAATTTTACTTCAATTAATTTATTTTTACTTAATTGTAATAATTTAATTTTGTTGCCAATTTTACAATTTATTTTTTTTTTATATAACTTTAATATAATTAATTTTATTTTTTTCGTTTATTTAATTTTATTTTCCACTTAATTAATATATAGTTTATTGTAAATTATTTTGTTCTATTTCATTAGTGTTACATACTCTTATTTCTAATATTTTGATCTTACATTTCTATATTATCTTTTTGTTTCATTTATTTCAAGTTTGGCTTATATGAATTCACTAAATTCTGTTTATGTCAGCTGAAAAGTTTGAAAAATTCAGTAAGGTATTGTAATTTAATAGAGCACAGTCAGGTTTATAGTTCTACGCCTTGATTAGTTCATTACCGAGCGAGTACTTGAACACTGCTATAGGTGCTACATAAGCTTGGTACATTTGTTGGAGCTCTGTTGACAAAGTTGTATATTTAGTAACTTTGGTTGAATATGTATTCTGCATTCTTACCCATAACAAAAACCATCCAATTAGTTGGCAACTGTTGTTAAAACTGTGGTTGGATATACTGTGGTTGGATATACTGTGGTTTAGCCCAATAATAGCGTTTTCGATTGGTAAATCTGTTACGCTGGTTCGGCACAGAAGTCGTTACTGAGCCGCAAAGAGCAGCAAAGGTGACCAAAGGAAACTATACCCGAATGTGTGGCTTATATTGATGCTAGCAAAATTTCTAAAAATTCCAATCTGTCGTTAATTGATATGTGTGTTGAGAATACTGTGTGGTTAAGCCTTCACGGTAGTTAACTCTTTAAAGTTCTTTACTGAGTCATAACTATTGGTAATTCAGAAATATTACTTTTAGTCCACACTTTTTGTGGACTAAATAACAGACCTTTTTAGAATAAATCTTTATTTTTTCTTTTATTGTGAATTATTTCAGGTACTCTCTATAATGTCTTAGGTTTTTAGTATTTTGTCTTTAACGTTTTGTATAACTTAACTAAAACTGAATTTTTTCCTTCCATTTAAATAGGATCTTACTTTAATGGTTCAATTGGATATCTAGATATATTTTCTCATCATTCTAGCCACTTACTAGCCTTTATCATATAATTCAAAACTATCTTCAAACCATTGTAGATTTGATAATCCTACTTATTTCGCTCGTATGCTCGTATTTAGTTTTACTTATCTTAAGCACTATATTGCCGGTCTTTTTTCCCATTCCCCATTCCCCATTTTCCAGAATGTAAAATCTTTTATTTCGCTGTGCATTTCGTTTCCATGCCGTCTCGTTTTCCACAGTTTCGCCGCATGCAAAATGTGTGTGGCGTATCCTTTGCAATGGCCCTTCTGTTCCTTTTTGTGTGTTTTTGTTTCTTGCTTGTGCTTGCCAACATTTTTATGAATTTCTCTTTTGAGTCGCTTTCGTACTCATTCTCATTCGTTACTATCAATGCAATGTACTAATAATATTACAATGTGTAAAGTACGTACAAGATGAAGAAGAAGAAGAAGAAGAAGAACACATGTTTGCATGTGTGTGTATTTATTTTGCAATTTTTTTTTTATTTTGATATTATGATTCTCGTCTTGTACTTGCTTTCTCAGTTGGCGCTGTCTTCGCCCGTACATGTGCTTTTGCATGTGCGCTTCAGTTGTTGTACTCGAACTCGTGCTCCTGTTCCTACTTCTGCTCCTGCTCTTCCTTGTTGCCGCTATCACTGATGTTGCCATTGCCGTTGCCGCTGCCACTGCCGTTGCCGTTGCCGTTAAACTCCTTGCTGTCGTCAAAATAAGTCTAAGAATAAGGGAATCAAGAAAAAGCAAATATTTCAAAAATTTTGAAATTTTGTCTTATTATCCTTGCGCAGAGCAAAACAAAAGCAAAATAAAAGCAAAACAAAAGCAACAAAACAAAAAAAAAACAGAATAACAAAAATGCAAAAGTAAAAGCACACAAAAAATCAATAAAAATCAAAGCAAAATAGAAATGGAAAATTAAACAAAAATGAATGAAAATTATTTAAAAAATTTATGAAAATATTTAAGCAGCGGAAAAAGTGTTTAAAGTGGTGAAGAATTGTGTTGTGTTGTTTTATTATCCTTTAAAATTTTTTTGTTGGTGTGTTGGTTAAGGCTACATGCCACATGCCACACGCCACACCAACCCCCAATCAACACAAAGCATGCTAATTTTTTTTTATTCTTTCATTGCAGCGCCGTCGCATAAAACTTTTCAAAAACAAAAACAAAAAAATTAAAAATTTAAAAATAACTTGGAAGAATATAGCGAAAAAAAAAATTGTTTTCTAATAAAAAAAAAAAAATTAAAAGTTCATAAATCAAAGTGCAGAGTACTTACACACTTGCATACAAACTTGCATAAAAAAGCCGTAAGCGTTTTTTCTCTTCATATGTGCGTTTGCAGTGCAGTAGTGCTTATAGTGTAAGCAACGCCGCAGTCAACGTGGAAAGTGATAAAATTTATAAATACAATTTAGAAACAAAAAGCAACTTACTTGCTTCAACACACACCCCACACCCCACACCAGTGTTGTAGTTGTTGTACGAACTTTAACTGAACAACACTAAAGTTGAAGCATAATAAAGCATAGACTAAAGCAAATCGCCGCATAACGAGCTGTCGCGTGTGTGTGTGTGTCCCGCGTTATTAATTTTTTGAGCGTATTTCATTTTATTGTTGTTTGTGCATTTTTCCGCACATTTTCACTAATTTCGTTACTGTTATCGCTGCGCTATACGCTGCACAGTTGCAGTACACACTAGTCTAAGCGTACGTTGTTAAACGTTAGTCAACGTCAACATCAACGTCAACGTCACCGCTATCGTCAGCGTCATCGTTATCGTCAACTTCGTTACATACAATTGCCAACGTTGTCGTCCTGCGTATATTTTCATTTGTTTTTAACGGTTTCGGTTCGTTTATCGTTTATCGTTTACATACATACATACATACTCAGCTCGTCTGTGTTCTTTTATTATTAATACGTGTGTTAGTGTGCGTGTGTGTGGCTTTTTAAGTGCGTGCGTGTAGATGTGCTTTTCAACAAACAACAACAAGAACAACAAGAGCAGTGTCGACAGCAGCAGCAGCAAAAACATTGCCAACCTCTCTCCCTTTACCAAAGTAACAAAGTAACAAAGTAAAACAGTGAAGTGATAGTAAAGTGAAATAAGAAAGATTAATAGTAAAATAACACAAAACAAAATAAAAAAATAAATTATTTAAATTCACAAAGAAAGTTTCAAATGAAATTATTTTCTATCCGCTATTCGCGTTGTTGATAATTGTAACTTTTCTTACATTATCTATGTGTGTGTGAGTTGTTGTTGGCATCCTTTTGTGATTTTGTGCATCAATTACACCGCAAAGCCAGCTAGCTACTTACTCTTCTGCATATCAGAGCAAAATATAAAAGCAAAAAACAACAACAAAAAACAAAAATTAAAAAGATAATATCAAGTATACAAGAAAACAAAAACAACAACAACAAGTGCAGTGAGCATAAAAGCATAAAAGCAACGCGGAAAATATTATCAAAAACAACATTTGAAATCCTAGCAATTCACTCACACTCACTCATTCATTTGGCTGGCTTACTTACCAACCAACTGCATCGATATAATAACATTACAATAACAACAACAACAGCAGTAGAAAAACCAACAATAATAAAAAATAATAACAACATCAACTAGAGTGACAGCAATAAAGTCAAAAGCGCAAATCCTTAACTCTTCACATAAGGCATTTGTGAGCAAATAAATTGCATTTATTTAATCAAATCCATACTGACTGCTCTCGTATGTGTATATGTATGCGCACACACAACAATACATATATAGACACATACAAATAATTGTAATTATATTAATAGCTTAACGACGACAGTGTTTAGATTTGCGCGGCACTTCGTTGTTGTTTTTATGAAAATGTTGAGCTCGGCTTACACGTTGGCAAAAAACTCGGGAAAAATCGCATCAAGTTCGGCTTAAAAACATTTGCTGAACATTTCAACAACAACAACAACAGCAGCAAAAGCAAAAGCAGAGGAGTTCCACTTTTGTTGCGGTGTAACTGGCAAAAAGGTAAGTTTTGCATAAAATAAAGCTTAAATATATTAAGTCTGAAGTTAAGCTGTAAATGGGGCTTTATGTTTACATCTATTCAAAAATTTTAGTAACAATGAATTATTTTATTGTATTACTCCTTACCCTCTAATGTCCAAAAATGCCTAAAATTAAAGTGCTTTGACACCATAAACGAATTATATTTTCTGAAGCCCCATAACTTTCAGTTCTCGGATGGAGCTGAAAGGTCGTCAGGGGCGAGATAAATAAAATTATATTGACTAATGTACAATGGATCTTAAAACGATCTCTAGGGAAATTTTCAAACAAAAAAGAAAATCTTAGTATAGTTTCTAAGATTAAAGAGAGCGTTGCTATATAAGCGTTCCTATTAACGGCATAGACAATATACTTTCCAACAATTTATATCTGTCAACCAAAAGGAGCGTTGCACGGTATCTGGGATGGGATCGTCAGTGGCGAAATAAATAATAATCAGCATAATAACCAGCGGAACGCCCCTAAAAAGCGATTTGTACGATAACGTATTATTTCATCATTTTAGTTCCTTTCTTACTCTTTATCTTGGTTTTTTTTCTCGTATGGGTCTCAATAATAGATGAGAGGAGCCGTAGTAGTCTCGCTGTACTAATCACGCCCAGAGTAGCTGTTACCAACTGCCACCAGTGGCGGAGCTAGACCAACACTGGACGTCGGCGACATTAGAATTGCGAGGCCCCCTTTATAATCCAGTTGTAAAAGTAAATAAGTTACATTCACTAATATGATAAAGCATGATTGAAAGTTTTATTTCAAATCAAATTAACATAAACACAAATTATAATAAATGAATTTTCCAACTTTTAGCTTCACTCAATTTTTTTTTAAATTATATTATAATTATAGAATATATAGAATTTCCAATGGAGATAGTCTCTCTTGGATCATCATACTTTTCTAGTACGTCTTAATCAATTTTAACTTTGAGAAGCTTCTTTCCGTCGAAACTATACTGACTGGAACTGTGAACATGAAACTGGTTACTATATAAACATTCGGAAATATTTCGAATATGGTTAATGCCATCATCAAACCAAATTGTTCAAAATATTTATTAAGTGCTTAGTATCCACAGTCGGTATCTTTTGCGAGGCCCCTATGGGCGCGAGGCCGTCGACATCGCTGACGCCTAGCGACGCCACTGACTGGCACTGCTAGGTTAAGGATATATGATGCATTAACTAAGTATACAATACTATCCGTATAAATATTAGAGGGTATATTGCCCTTGAAAATAAACAGTTATTTAAAATTATACTATATGGTTTTCTGTTTAATACATCAAAGCAGTTGTGGCTGTTATTCTGAAATTTCAAATGAAATAAACTCTTAAGACTTTCTTTTTTATATTAAAACTAGAGAGAGAACTTTGGGTTAGCACGAATATATGTATATAACAAATACGTTTTGAACTTCACTTTTAATATTACAGATAATGTAGAATAAATCGTGACCAAAAGTATATAGCTCTTAAATACTATACCTTTTTTTCACTTTTCAAGAATGTAATTCTAAAGATATAATACTAGACTCCCAGATTTTCATTCTATTTATAGTGCTCATGCTATAGATAATGTTAATCAAGTAGCTCTTATTAATACACAGTTATTGCAAAATGGTAGTTGTTAAATGATACGAGGTGAATTTTTAACAACTCGGTCTCTATGAACCCATGCAGTATGAGATTGTACATTATCGTAGTGTAAAAATCAAGGATTGTCTATCTATAACTATGGCGTGTGAAACGAATAGGTTTAATTACATAAAGCTAAAATAAGATTCCTTGTTAACAGAGAGGATTACGCCAAGACATAAACAGTTCTTTATACATATACTATACTTTTCAATATATAAATTTTATTATAACTACTACTTTTTTTGGATTAATAATGTTAGTTCTTAAACTTTTGGTTACTCTGCCGATCTGTACTTTAATAGGCATAGACAATGTAGTCTTGAAAATGTTCGGTTTTTGGATACTATACCCAACTGATTTTCTTTTAAATATATTATATATATATATATATATATTGTATATATAGAAATAGATAGTGTAGGATATGATTATGTTAAGAATGGGCGGCTTTTAGAAACCTTGCGTTTTATATTTCAATATTAAGTATTATCAAGTCAAAAGTATTACCTGGTTCTGTGTAGAGATGTGCAAATCAGCTTGGGAGCCTTTGTTTTGATAAAAACTTGTTTAATGATTAAATGAAAAGGTGAAAAAGTGACATATAAGTAAAAAAGTTCCTTATATTATACGGATAATACGAATACGTATTTATTTATTATTAGGTTACCCTACTACTAAGATATTATTGCAGAACTCTCTTCTTATATCTATAGGTAGAGTGTATGTATATTAATTTTATATTTATAACACCACACAAGAAAATGTAATTCATTTGTGTGAATTGTAGTAAATACATGTACATATACAGTTACATGAACAAAGTTCAAGACGAAGCGTTTTCTTGTCGAAGAGATCTTATCTCTCTTAACATCTCTTAATACATTTTCAAACAAATTTCTAGAATGTCTTTAGTAAAATTATACGTATACGGAAGACTCAATGCGCCCATGTTTTGTACATTTGATATAGTACCGTGGTGGTATTTTCTTGTAATTTTATTTTACTTGATGTCTGCACTGGCCAGACTAAGATCAGATTTTTACGTTGGAATGCACATTCCAATCTGTCTGTTACCTTTGAATTTTGTTCGCAAGCAAAACTATATATTTTTTCACTATATGCTAGTCAGAAAATGAGAGCGTATGTGAAAATCTTTGCCTTCTTTAAGTTCTACATATCATGCATAATCAGCTTACAACTATACATAATCATGCTGTCCTATATATTCACACTCTCACGCCTTAAAGTGTCAAGGATTGCATATGCTGTTCTTGACTTACTCTCCTAACTCTCGTAACCAGAAGAGGGACACTTCTGATATTTAGTCTATCTTATATTTAGTTTAAGTGGTACTAAATTAGATTTTCTTCGAGTTGATTTTAATGCCTTGTTTTCACTATGTCATTTTAAATGACAATTATAATTGACTGGTGTGTTAAATGTGTTTTCATTATATGACAAGAATGCGAATATGACATCATATGACCACCCGTTTTCATATACTGCTAATATTTGACACTGAAAATGACATAGTGAAAGCGAGGCATAAGGTCAGATATACTGAACTAAGATGTATGTTTAGCTTTTACTAGTTTATAAGCGACTTCAGGAAACTGATTTTAGAGTTATCATGCCATTAAAACTATGTTATGGGATTACTATATAATATACATATGATTAATTAAACTACAAAAATTTTCTATCATAAGAGTATTTAATTTTCATATTATCCATAACTAGTAATATATAACTTTAGACCCCATATATGCAGTTAATTTAAAAGTTTTGAAAAAAAATTTTATTTGAAATGAAAAAAAATTATTTAATTGAATTTTACTTATGTATATTTATTTTGTTGTTTTGGGTGAATTCAGATTCAAAATTATTTCTTTTTTTGTTTTGTTAATTTTAGCAAAACTATTGAAGTAATTCATTTGGCATTCATTGAACTTTTTTCTTTTCACACGCAAACTTAACAGATGAGTTAAAATAAATTAAATTAATTTCGTATTTTGTTATTCGTTTAATTGAACTGCTTTTATTGTGTAGTTTCAATTTACACAGATCTGCACATACATGTTTATACATGCACATTCATGCACACACAAGCCAATAAACTGAAGCAATTGTTGTTACAATAGAAAAGTTTTGTTTTTTTATTATATTTTTTTTTTCCACAAAAACAATAAAAATAAAATAAATGCAATTTAGCACAATTAAAATAATTTTTAATTGAAATACACACTTAAATTAAGCAAATATTTTGTCTATTTTGTGTGCTCTTCTACGCAATTAACATGAAAAACGATATGCGGTGGCAAAGTGGTAAAGTGGTAAAGTGGCAAAGTGGTAAAGTGGCACAACGGCTGGAAAAGGTTGAAAGCTAGAGAGGTGTGGGATTATTAATTAAGAGTAAAAGTAAATTGATATATAATTTCATTAAAATAATTGTTTTCTTAATTTTTAATTAGAAGTTAATATATAAAATGTATAAAATATATTATCGAATATCGAATATCAAAAAGTAAAATTATTTTAAGTGGTCTGAAATGTGTTGAAAAATTTGCAATTTAATTTTAATTAAAAGGAAAAATGATATTAAATTGTACGTTGAAATTGAATCGTTAAGGATGTTTAAATACAATTATTTATTACACACCACTAAGTTGCTCATTGTTACTAATGAACTTCTTTTTTTCTTAATCAACTTTTTCTTTCTTAGTTAATTAGAAAGTAGACTGTAACGATGTTTGTGTAATTATATATATCACTTGAATTTTTGACAAGATGGTCTCCAAGAACTAATACAGTATGAAATTATGCATTGTAGTAATGCAAAAATCAATTATTATCTGGCAGATAATATCTGCCCATAATTCTGACCCAAGTAAAGGTTGCTTTACTGCCCATAATAAAGTTTATTGTTAATAGTGCGGCCTGGTAAAAGTAATTCATAATGCACTGTACTATGTTAGTCCAAGAAAAGTGTAAATATGACATCGATTAATGAACGACTTCGATGGAATCTATTAGGCTTTGGATCACTTTTGGCAGAATATTCGCTAGATTAGTCGATAGTAGGTCGTCTTCGTAGATTCACGTGTCATTTTCGGTTATATGATATATTTAATTTTTTCTGATAGTCAGAAAGCATTATTTGAGGCAGACTTCAAAGTCTGTGAGACCCTGTTAAAAATAAAGTATATACTTATGTATTTATGACATTACCGAGATATAGCTCTTTTTAGGTACAAAACATCTTTTAAAATGGTCTGTACTGGTCTAAGTGAAAAGTCAACAGTATTAGCGAGCTTTCCATATACCAACCGATTATTTTATTTTATTATTATTTTAACTGATTGTTTTTTAATTTATGCTATAATGATCGTTTCAGAGCATGACAACTGTAATTGTTTCTGTTACATTTTTTTAAATTGTGCGCAGGCATGTTTATGACATAGCCTAGCCACCTGAAAAGTCTTCTATAGCATTCTTAACATTTCTTCAACATTAAACAAAAGTTATTGTGATTTCTTTTCAGAAATTGATTTTAAAAAAATCAATGCCTTTAATGTTTCATTAAAGACAACTCTTTACTTTTACACGATCAACCATAACTCTGTTCTGCTGAAGGACGTTCCTTACTGTATTAAAAGCGAAAAGATTAATAATTATTGTACATCACTATTTGCGGTCATAATTTGGTTTTGGTAAATCAACTCTCTTATTCATAACTTTTAAATGTATTAGGTCTCACTATTTTTCTCCCCAACATTTCCCTTAAACTTCTATGGATAGCTGCGTGTGATGAATTGTTTATTGAAACCTTCTCAATTAGCTGAGAAAGTCATTCTGAGTCCATATTTCTCTTAATTTTGAATATAGAGTAAATCACTATAATATTGTTGGAAGAAATTGAGATCTTAATTTATTGATTTCTTCCACAACTTCTTTAATATAGAAATAGATATTCACTTTTTGGTGCATAGAATTTAACCAGAAGTATCTCGATTAATATCTGTCCTAACATGTAAGGCGATGGCAACCCTGATGAGAAAAAGAATATAAGAAAAGTAGTTAGTTGTTGGTTGATCGCCACGTGCATAAGACAGAATTAAACGAGCTACTCATAAATAAAATATTAAATTACCGTGTATATAAAATTATATATTAGATTGAGTTTAACACTGTTAATAACGTATTCTAAAACTGTTATATCGATTAACTTAGTATTTTTATTATCTTACAAATGAAACTTTAGGCTATAGGCTTTCCGGGTTCCACCGTATCTCTTATATTACCTGTTTACTAGCGCTACAAGAGCATGCACTTGTACTTTCTATATCTAGGGTTGTCCAGAACTAGGCTTAAGCTATTTGTTGTACCATTCCGGAAAACACTAGATATTTGCATATATCAAAGTGACCGGCTGGTTTCAATATATTCACCGTTCTACCCATAACTAAGAGAAGTATGGAATCAAAACTGCTTTCCTAGCTAATGAAGGTTTTTGATTTTCTTTCCACTTCACCTACCTAACATCCAATTTAGTTGAATTTCTTAATATGTGCACCAAGGCCAACTTTTGTTTTCATATAACCAATTTGACCCCCTTCGAGCATAAAAGCAACAAACGTCGCCGCCTGGGCCATAAATTAATTCAATTTTTCGTACAACTAATTGAAGAACGTCTCATTTTTCACCAACCCGACGAGTGCCGTGAATCCTTGCCGTGAAGCACAAAGCAAATGAAGCTGAAAATTTTTATTTAATTTTGTCCTTACTTCCGTTTAAAAATTCTGTTAATGCTGAAACAAAAGAATATAATTTCATTGTATTAAAAATTATAATTCCATACAGCGCAGCAAAAAGCTCAGGCTCAAGTAAAAGGTATAAACTAAAATAAATAAAATTGTAAAATAAAAAGATAAAAATGAAAAAAAAAAAAATAAAAAAGATTTAAAAAGTTAAAACGTTTTTATTATAATATAAAAAAGGGGAAAAAATAAGACAAATAAATTAACGTTAAACAATATAAAATTAAGGAAATAAAATTAAAATCCATTAAAGTCAATATGCAGCAAATCAACTGTAAAATCAAAAGTTGATTTTAATTATAAAAAAAAAATATAAAAAAATAGAAAAAAAAAAATTAAAGTGGAAAATGCATCAAAAATATATATATTTCTTGTCTTAAGTATGTTTTCCATGGTTATTCTTTGCTTCCACCGCACATGGTCCTCAAATTGCTGAACGGACGAAATTAAGGGTTTGCGTACGTAGCGAGACAGCGGAGCACAGTACTCGGATTTCGTATGCGGAGTGAAAAATTAAAGATTAGTTAATTTTTCCAATGGTGAACCACCGAAGACACTCTTCAAGTAAGCAGATACCTGTGTGTGTGTGTGTGTGTTGTTTGCGACATACTCATAAAGTCAGACAACTGCGGGTAGTACGAGTTGATAATGACTATCGAGGTTGATGATAAAGATGCGTTGCCGAGATGCGCTGTCAATGCGCTTGTGATGCGCTTGCTATGCTCCCGATAAAAAACGTTCCTTTGTAGACATGAAGGCCTTGGTATATATGTTATATGAAATTCAATCAGTACGGGTTTTATGTTTATTACGTTTTACACTTTATGTTGTTGTTATTGTTGTTGTTGTTGTTGTTGTTACTGTTATTGTCAGTGTATCCACATTTTCTATGCTGTTCAACAATTTTTATTGCTTTATTGCTTAATTTGAAATTCCATTATGTTGTGTCTCAACGATTGATGGCCCGTGTCGCTACAGACCAAAGTGTGAATTTAATATAAAAAAAAGGGAATTATTCATGAAAAAAATAAAAAAAAAATTAATAAAAACGTGAAGGAAAAAAATGAACCAAAGACGTTGTAGAATAAAATCAATAAGAAATCTTGTTTGTAATCGAAATCGAATTGACAACAGAAGAACTTGACAGTCAAAACTGTAATCGCCATTGAGAATCTTGTGTGGCGGTACACTGTGTGTCTCAGAAACTAGACGCGCGACATACAAAATTTAAGTGCACTACACTACACACTACATAAAAACAGTGTAATTTATTTTTGGGAGATCTTCAAAGTTCATAAATCAAAGCACTGACAGTTTCTCAAAATTTTTTTTTCACTACTAAAACTATATATCAATTTTTTTTTTTTAGTACAATTATGCACACACACAACATATTTACTTTTCTACAAATTTAAATACCGAAAGCCTTGATAATATTTATACACCCTACACACACACACACACACACACACACACAACACATATACACTCATAAGCACAAATGCACACAATTTACTATTAATAAGGATTTAGACAATAGTTAAATACAATGAGCGAGACAGACAGTCTGACAGTCGAATAGACAGTCACTAAGTTGCCATTGGTAATAGCGAACAAGAATAGCAACATAAACAAAAATAACAACAACAATAGCAACTACATGCACACCAATACAACAGCAGTAACAACAAATACAAGAATAAATTTCTTATCGTCACGGTCAATACTACAGCCAGCACTAGCATTAGCACCGGCAACAATAGCGTACAATACCATGCCTTACCATGGCAAATGAGCTGAACCACTGCTGTGACAGACATTAGACGTATCGTATAACACTTAAGATGTCACTCAGACATTGTATATGATTATCAGCAGGCAATTCAAGCAATAATCACAAAAAGTAAACCAACAAAAAAGACACAAATTGTTGAAAAAAATTTAAAAAAAAATTTAAATTACATGCTACTTTTGGTATTAATGACTTTAGTGTCATTTACAATATATAATAAGGATCGTAGTATTTATATCATAGAATGGAAAAGTAAAACACTGCAAAATAATTGATCTATGGTATTGTTCTTTACCTGAAGAGAGGCTGGTAGTTTCACTACAAATTGCAAATAATATCGTTTCGATTGCCAAATCTAGTGTAATTTCTTCACCTAGGATAGAAAAGAGATTTGGAGATAATCTCTAAAAATGTATAAAATAATAAGATAAGCGATATTGACTTTTAGACATGTGTTCAGCTGTCAAATAATTTTGAAAACAACCTAAAATGCTATGTTTTATTCTAGTTAAAAACGTATATCATTGGTCGTGTTAGTGGTGTACTATAAAAACTAACTATACTTTTCTGTTTTAATTGAGATAGTAAGTCTTTGCCTATATTTAGTTGCCTCTGTTATACAAACTATAAATATTTTTCTGTTTACTTAATGTATCAGATAGTATTGCAGTTATTTGTTATATTCGTCTTACTAAAACCTTATTCCTAGGGATGGCATTACTGTTTTATTATAATAAAACAGGCTTAAACACTTCTTGACTATGTAGAGCATTCTGTTTTCGTGTCATTCTGTACACACTATAAAAGTTCTGATCTATGATTAGATTTAGTAATTCACAATTAAGTAAGAACTGCCTTCGCATTTCTCGTTTTTGTCAAAATACTCATTAATTTCTTCAAGTACTCTTAGGCATAGACTTTTTAAATAGTCTAAAAATATAATAATAAATAATAATAATAAATAATAATAAATAGTAATATTTTGTTTTCTCTTATTGATTGCATATTATAAGATCTGCACGGATATATATTTCTAGGCAGAGATATTATAAGATTTTATGTTATATGATCCGTATTAACACCACTAAGCAGAGAAAGAACAATTTTTAGTTTGGGAACTTATTAATTATTAGACAATTATAACACAGACCATTTTTTTAAAATAGAAGAATTTAGTGTTGGAAGGGAAGATGTTACTGGATGAAGTAAACAAAATCTTTCATATGCATATATCACACATGTCTCTGTTATAGAACATCTAATGTGATTATATATATAGAAACCCTTGTTTTGTTGTCCTTTAATTTGGTAGTGTGTTGTTTGAAAAGATATAAAATGAGAGATTCTCACTTCCATAAATGCATCTTAAATCCATTATTTTGCAAATTTTGTTTGTTGACGATCTACAAACCACATGGTTCGCAGTAATTCGTATTTTCACCCGTCTATTTTAGTCCATTTTGAAGACAGAGATATAGCTATGAAACTTATATCACGCAAGTAAGAGGTTGAATGAAAGTGAAATCACAAAATTCCACTGAAAACTATTCAGTGAGATTTTAAAGAACATATATATATATATATTAATCTTTATGTAAAAACTGAAAAGAAATTTCTCTTTTTTCAGTCAGGATATATTATGTTGCTTAGTTGGTAGCAATCTACTTTTTGAGTTTTGATTTATGTAGATTAAAAAAAAAAAATAATTAAAGTGAAAATTTTTACCCTTAGCATCCCAAATTCTTAGTTGTAGTGCTATCGAATAAAAACAAGAAAGATATTAGTCTTTTCTCAGTTCAGATATATGATTCTGCTTTATACGTAGTTAAAGGTGCGAATTTTGAATAATTTAGTTTAAAAGGAGTTAATTTCTCAAATGAGAATTCTGAATCTTAGCACCCTAAATTCCTAACTGTGATACTGTGGTTTCCTAGTATGTAGTGCATTCCAACAAACTGAATTCTAACTTATGAGTAAGATCTTATGTCTATTGCTCTGATATAAACACCTAACTGTGGTACTGTGGTTTCTGAGTTTGTAGTGCATTCCAACAAACTGAATACTAACTTATAAGTAAGATCTTATGTCAATTGGTCTGATATAAAGAATGTTGGATTAAGATTTTTCACAAGGGATTTTTAAAGAATCAAAACCATCATATTTTCTTTCCAGCGAAACTTGTTAGTAAACTTGTTTCTGGTACATCGTTTTTCTAGCCTCTCTAATAGTAATTATGTCTCAAGCTGAAAGCTATTTAATTTCATGACACCATCATGTGCACACACATATACACTGATATTTTTTATAGGTTTCTGTACTTTCTTCTAACGAGCGTAGGACATAAAACGTAAAATTGTCATTCAGGCAAAGGACAAAGGACACAACGAGAATGTTGAGACGTGCAAGACAAAAAAATAATTTGTATTAGTGAGAAAGGAGAAACTAATAATATTACAGAAAAAAATATATATACAACGAGAAAAGTAATAAGAGTCAACACGTTTGTGGCAAATGGAAAGGCTAAGGCTAAGGCTATGGCTAGGGCTAGGGCAATGTAAAGATTGCCGCACGTTTCGACTACTTCCACTCGAATGCTACTTCAGCGTTGGTAATGCACAATATTAAACTTCAATACGAATTACGAAATGCGAAAAACACTTTGGGACGAAGACTTTCACGTTTCGTTTTGCACATTTAAAATTCCAATTTGAAATGGAAAACCAAACCAAACTAAACCAAAGCAAACCAAACTGAGGCAGCACCAAACAAACACTGCAAGACACAAAATATTGCCAAAAACAAAAAGTATGAACAATTTTATTCGCATTCTCAACAGCAGGCAAAAGCGACAACAACTTCAACACCAACACCAACACCAACAGCAACAGCAATAGTAGAAGCAGCAATTGCTGCTAGTTCAGTTAGCAATATTCACGTAAATTCTTGCTTTGCTAGAACATTTCTATATACAATACCTTCGGATTAAATTTCAAATATTTTAAGCTTTCCTAAGAATACACTGAAGGCACTGAAGACACAAAAAATTGCCATAAAGTCGAAGTCAAATTGTTACGAAATAGAAACAAAAACAGAATCGTTTAAGTTACAAAAGTAACAGATACAACGATAACGACAACCACAACAACAACAACAAAAATGTTTACTAAAATTATACTTCTCTGAAGGTGGCAGTTAAGGGTTTTCTCATTCAAAACGATACGTTACAGAAGAAGGTGTCATACCACCGAGAACAACAAACCACGGGACCACGCGCCGTTCAAATCATCAGCAGAAATGCTAACGTCATCTGTGCCTAAGAAGTTAAGTTGCTATGTTTAAGGATGTGCCGTGAATAAAAAGAAGAAGAATACGAGCACAAAAAGAAAAAAAATTCAAAAAAAAGACAAAGAAAGAGAATAAAAGAAATAAAAGTAGAAGTAAAAGAAACCTAAAAGTTATCGCCTCAGTGAATTGAAATTCTATGCTTTTATGCCGATTTCTTTCACTTGCTTACTCACCTAACCTAACCTCCTGACTTGTCATCTATTCGCGCTCTTTATGTTGGGCATTTGAATGAAAATTTGTGACTACAAAAAGTTACAAGATTCCATTTCGTTTTTTACTCCTCCATGTTCACCATGTTCTTAACTATCTTCCCATATTTCGTAAGTTATCTGCATCTGTATCTGTAAATTCTACCCTATACCCTTTAATAGAACGGGACTTGGAGCAGTTCAATACTGTTACTACAAGATTCTGATTTTGTTAGTTATCTGCGAGTTGTAATTAGTTTAAAAATAGATGGCCATTATCTGATATTTAACTTTGTATTGCATCTCCACAGTGAAAGCTATATTAAACGCATGCTTTTATTAACAGATATCGACTCTAACTCTTCCTCGATTGTAGAATAAATAGATTTCCGTGGGGTAGAGTAATGTTGAGTATATAGTGAATTTTGTCATGCCTAGCTCGAAAAAAAAAAAAAAAACAAATTAACAGGTATCTCTCTTAAGAGCACAATGTGTTTAGTCCAGAGTTTTCATATTTCATACAAAATTTATTTTTTCAAATCTCCAGCTCCATTAACTCTACAGAATTGCTGGTGTCGTTAGTGTGGGTTTTGAAGATTATAGGTGCGGTAGAAAGTGATTCCTGTCGACTCTGTCATGAGGAGAAGGAAACATCGGAACATGTTCTATGCAACTGCCCAGCGGTGGCAAGACGTAGACTCGATTACCTTGGTAGCGGGATCCTGGTCCCAAATCAAATAGGTAAAATTAAGCCCACTGCAATTATAAGATTTATAAATAGTCTAAAATTGTCCTAGTTGGGCCTATAGGCGCACAATAGATCTTTTAGGTCGGGGTGCACAAATAGCCTATTTTTAAATAATAATAATAGTGTGGGTTTAAGGGACTTATTACCGTAGTTAAGAACACAGAATATGTGAAATTTGAACACAGAATTTGAGAAGTGGAGAAGACTCTTTTCATGTTTATTAGTGGCCTTGATGTATCAAAGTTAGCTTGTGTAACTTTATTTATTTATAGGTCGTAGCGTTCACTGTTCTTAGAATTATAAATAATATTTTATTGTTATGAGTTCTCTGACGATCTTACAAAAGTAAGAGTGAAAACAAAAAATAATCAGGATTGAAGATTAAAACTCTGTTAACATTAAAAATATTTACACAGTAGTTTTCTTTAGACATTTTCAATCATATGTTAAATACCAGTTCCATTCTAGTTTTAAGTGTTATTCTTGTTTCTCTTTTTCTTCTTTGATTAGTATAACATTTTATATAGACAAGAACCTGAAGTCTATGTAACACAGAAAAGTTATAAACTGTTAAAAGGTTTTTAACCGAAAATTGTTTTTTTTGTATCAAACTATTTCTTATTATTATATATTATATATAAGAGTGTGTATTATATTTAAATACACTCTTATATTATATTTTTATTCTTAAATAACAATATTATTACTAAATTTTCTAATAGTTACCTTTTGATTACTACATTAATCTCACACAGCTATATATTAATACAATATACGGATTATTAATAATCCGATTGCACCATTCATCTGTCAGGTTTCGGAATATATAGTAACTGTATTTTTTGTGTCCCCTCTTGCCTATTATTTTTGTCGGTTAGCAATTATTGACTGTGTGTGGATTTGGTATCTGATTTATCAATGACCGATTCTTGAAATCTTCTTTAGTTGTTTTATGGGTTCGATACCGGGTACATATCTGGATACCATGGAAAAGCGAAGCATGGTGTGGGCAGTTTACCATTAACTAATAAGATATAAATAATACAGTTATGGAGTTCTTTGAAACTTTTTTTTGCTCTCTTCATCGTTTTCGATTTCCATATATAGAATCTATGTTTAGTTTAATCTATATGGTCTATACGTCAATGGTTACTACTCTTCGATTTCCTTTGCTTTCTTTTGATTTCTAGGTGTAAAATTTGTTTTTTTTATATTTGCTTCGATTGCTTGGTTCCTATTAAGACAATGATTAATTGTGTATGTTATTTGCATCTCATTTGTTAACTTTAAACTATTGAATCGTTTTCTATCTTTGCCTTCCTTAGTCTGGCATTCAAATGCAAAAATAAAATGTAATTTATGTAAAAATTTAATGCATTTTGGAAGTTTAAGAAAACAGCTTAAGAAATTGACTTTTTATTTATGATCACAGGCAATATCTCAAGATAAACATATATGCATTGCATATAGTAAGCAGTATGTGTTCGTAAAGTTTACTTCCTTACCTTTATTGCATGCCAATAAAAAGGAGAAACATTCAAGGAGCCTTGCCAAAATCGAATCAGAGTTAATATATTTCACTTCCGCTTGAACTGGAACATTTATTTTATTTAAATACTTAAGGAAGACAACACTCTCAGACATACCCACGTAGTCGTTGATACCCTTGTACACATATGAGCACATATATTTCCTATATGGAAATTTATATATTTTTGTGCTCTTTTATAACTGATTTTTCAATTAGAAATTTAAATAAAATATCAAACAACGAAAATTTATTACAATCCTAACCCAATATTCCTCTTAATGTCTATTCATATACATATCTCATATATCTATATGTACATATATACCATATAACTTAAATATATGAAATTTTAATCAAAGTGTTTCCAGTTGCCATTCTTCCATTCTTCCATTCTTTCCGCTCTGGCTGAAGTACATGCAAATATTGCAAATACGTTTGAATACCCGCTGCCGACTACCGACTACCGACTCCCGGGCTCGAATTCTTAAATGAATGTATTGTGTTCGCTTTGTACAATTGTTAAATAGAAATAAATCACATTAGATTAAAATAAGATTTTGTAGCAAGAAAGAAATCGATTTAGGTTTTTCTATTGCGGGTATATTCCTTCGTTGTCTCGAAATAGCAGAAAAAAGTAACGAGAAACGAATTTTTGTGCCTTTTGTTATAATAAATTTTAATCTACCACTGAGCCCGAATAGGCACTGCCATAGGCACACGGGTGCAGGCACATTTCCAAGCGGCAACGCCACTTCGAGCCTGAGGCTGAGGCTGAAGCTGGCCTATGCCACTTAAAGTGGCAAAACCAGAAAAGGCACTGCTGCACACACGCTAACCGGGTGACTTCTATATTTGGGCCTCTGCCACATATTGTATTTATTTATTTTTTATTTATTTATGAATCTTACTTATGGCAAAAAAGTACATTTGAAATGCAAAGATACAAGATACAAGATACAAAAAACCAAAAAATAATGCTCATATCAAATTAAAATTTCAACATATGGAAAAATAACCAAAATCGAAAAGTAAATATATGCAGGCAGGAAAATTTTAAAAGTTGTGCCGCACAGTCCAAATTTGGGAACAAAAAAGGAAAATCATGAATTTATTGAAATTTATTAGCATAAAAGTGCGTTGTCAGCGACGTCACCGACACATTACAGCTCTGGACCACTTTAACCGCTTCATCATTCTTATATAAACACGTACCGCAGCTATCCGACGAGAAGTCGTGTGGCCTGTGTGTGCTGTAGCGTGTGGAACTACGTAGAACTACCCACTATACTCAGTTACCTACTCTGCATATTATTTTACGTATTTATGAAATGCCAACAACACAAACAAAAATAGATACAAAAACTGACAGCTAGAGAAACCCTTTTCTCATAATTCTTCCTCCCGTTTTTTTAGGTAACACTACACTTTATGTAGGAATAATAAGTTCATACCAAAACATGTGATAGGTCCGAATAGCTACGAAATATGATAGCCTATTATAATCCGAAGTAAGAAAAACCTTTCGAACACATGATACACTCTACAGACATTTTAAAATGAAATAAATTAAAACAGATTTAAAATTTGTTGAAAATCAGAGATGTTTCAAGCTGAAAGGATCCTTAATATGATAATTCTGCTTGAATTTAAAGCACAATCGTACCATTACCATTCCCATAAACTATGGCAATAAGAAGTCTGTTTGTATTCAAATCACATAAGAAGACTATGGACATAGTCAGCTATCCGGAAATCACTGAAAAGTAGAAAAACTTGCTCAGGTACAATATGTTAGCTGACTCTATAATAACCCATTGTTAAATAAATAGCATTGAACCCTCAAGTACAATAGCACTCAAAGATTTGCTCTGAGCAACAGTAGACCATAATCTAGTAAGTTTCCAGATTTATTGATGATTGGTGAATGTATAGCGCTATTAAAATATGTTGAAGCTATCTCGCGGTAAACTTAATTATATTCAAATATTGGATTTTTATTTGCTGCTACCGATTTCTTAAAGTAATGATTTTTATGTTATGTTTGAAATATATTGAAGCTTTCCACAATTAATGATTCACATATAGTACTGATTCTGTCTGCGTTATATATTTTTAATCAGTTATACTTACCTGCTGAAGACTTTGATAGGGTGAGTCCATCTTCTCTTGAAGCAAATAGAAATATAAGAGAAAGAGAAAAACAAACGGAAGTTCAAAACTGACTTTAGAAATTAATATTTGATATATCTGTCAGCTGTTTGTCATGACTGCCTGACAAAGGTTTTTAATTAACTATTAATTATTCGACAACAGCTATATCGATTCTGTATCTGTTAAAGTCATGCAAAAAGCAGTTATGAACCTATTTTTGTTGCCAAAAACATTGTGAAGTGCTATATGCTCAGATATCGACTACAGGATTATAAACTAATAAAATAATGTTATAGAATTCTAACGATTTTTAGTTATTTGAGTATTACGTTTCTGACGTAAATCACTGTAGTTCATGGGTTACTGGATGACTATAATAGGCAGGCAAGTGATGTCGAGGTACACTGTAAAGTCATCTTCAATGAGGTACTGAACTTTTTAAATTACATGGCTTTTTAAAAACATAGGAGAAAATTGAGTAACTCATGTTTCAGCAAAAATGTACTCATAGTTAATAAATAAAAACAATTCTTTAAATAACTTCATTTTTACATATTTAAATTACATTGCTATATATTTATATTGTTGTATATATTATGTATATATTTTATGAGCCACATATATGTTATCGTTTTCAGTCTTTAAAAGAGTTGTGATTGGCATTTAACATTTAGCATTTAGCATTTATTTTGTGTGATGACTTTAGTCACGTCAAGTCGGTGTGTCTAGAATAGTGGTTCCAAACCGATGGTCCACGAGATGGTTAAAAATGGTTCGTGAATCAAATTTAACAGGAACAAATAAATAGCTTGTAGTTTGTTCACTGGGACCTCACTTATAAGAAAATAAGCACAAAAAATTTTCAAGTCATTATATACCTATTTTATAGCCTAGACCAGCGATGCGTAAAGCATATTAAAGTAATTATACAGTTTATTATTCATAAACTTTGTGCAATCTATTAAAAAAAATGCTATCATAGTGGGTCCTGGTCAAAGAAAGGTTGGGAACCACTTCTCCAGAACAACAATTCGAAATGTTAGATCACATGATATTATTACACTTAGCAAATACAGTGATCGTAGGTAAATGTGATGATTTACAGTTTAGACAGTTTTCCCTGTGGAGAGCTTTTCTGTTTTTTTTTTAAATCAGATTTTATTCTAATATTTAAAGTGGCGTTTTCCTTTTCAGACTTGTAAAAATTTTTGAAGTGGACATCAAATTTAAAGCAAGAGAGTTGGAATGAATTTATATTTTTTTATGGTACTTTTTGGCTTCCTTTATACTTCATCTTTTACCGGAATTATCCTAAGGTCCCCATGGATTTGGATGTTAGTTATATGCCGTGTTATATTTAAAAAAATCTTACACTATTAGAACAAGTATTTACTGTCATGGTCAATCGCCATATTTTTTAAACTGAAATAGCGATTATAGAGCCGTGTTTTTTATGTATTTAATGTTTTTATAGAATAAACAGATTGAACATTGTCTAAAGTAACTTTTCAAGTTCTAATATTGTTTGGGACCAGATATTTCGTTCGATTAAAAGAATTGTTCAAATAAAAAAACGTTCGCTCTTATCAATATAATATAAATATTAATATTATTCACTATTAATATAAAAATTCAGAACTGGTACTAACTGCTGTACGGTTAATCTATATTAACCGTCTTATTATAAAAGCATCCGTTCATCAGTGTTTTTACTGTATAATTAATTTGTGCTATAATTTTAATATTAAATTAAAAATTAGAAAATTTGATTTAAAATTAAGTATTGCATAAAATTTTCACACTGCAATGCAAACTTTACTTAAGGCGGCACAATTACTTAATAATAACTTAATTTCTAAACGGGAGGTCTAAAACATGTAACATGTCTCGTTTAATAAAGCTATAGCTAATGGGTAAACGAGTTCAATGAGTCTTTTAAGGTATTTTGAGGTATAATTTTTTATTACCTCTTCTATGTAGGGGACTTTAAGATCTTTATGAATGCAGTGGTTTGTTAGATACGATAGAGCATTTACATTTAATCCAAGTGTTTTAGATTGAAATCGATTAGAAAGTATTACTTGTAGTGCCCCACAGCTGTATCACATATGTCCAGATTGGTGCAACAATCGTTTTATATAATAGTAGCTTATTGCGAGTGTTTAATTCGGATTTTGGATCAAGCAACCCAGTACATCTTTTTATTTTCATATTAAGTTGTTTTCTTTAGTTAGAATTTGCTCCTTGAACGTTCAGCGTCTATCGAGATAAATACCTAGATATTTAACGGTGTCAGTTGATAGTATAATGTTTCCAGCAAAATTTACAGGCCGGCAGATGCTCCTTCTCAAAGGGAATGTAGTGTGAGCAAATTTTTCTGTATTAACGTTTATCTTTATGCGTTTCAGTCATATTTCTATTGAGTTTAGCTCCTCTTGAACTATGTCCGATGTAGTTATAACTAGTTATAGTTATAATGTAAGTAAGTGTTGAGAGTTGTTAGTAACTATTTCTTCGTTTTGCAATTATCTTCTCTATCTCTAAAGAATTAAATAGAATATCCACGTTAATTAAGTTTTTAATTTTAGGTGTAGCAACTTAATTATATATAGTCCATTTTAGCTTCTGTCATATAGGACTCAGTCTTTTTCATTTAACCTAGAGCTATTTTTCTGACTTAATTACTGCAAAAACTGAAATGGAATTGAAATGGAATAAACAGCAAGTAACAGCATATAAACAGCGAATAAGTGAAACCTTATTAAATGTAAAACAGAATAAAGATCTGCTAACTCTGACGGATATAACTTATGTAATTAAATCGGCGCATAAAGAAACACAAATTAGGGAACACTCCTTCGAGAAAAAACAAAATTGGTTTAACTGGAGATGTCATAAAGCGAGACAGGAAACATTCAAAAGCCTAGAAAAATTTAGACAAGTAAGTAGCAGCCAGAACAAAGAGATTTACTTAAAAGATAATAAGCACTATAAAGTTATATGTGCAGAAGCCAAACAGAGATACTACCAACAATTGGATGCTAAGATACAAAATGTAAAGACAAACAAAGACTGGTGGAAAATTGCGAGAGAAATAAATGGAAATACAAGTTCAACGATTACAATGGAGGCAGATATGCTGAAATTATACTTTAGTAATTTACTAAACCCGTCACAGACATCGTTAGATATACAATATGCTCACGGTTATATGGAAGTTTATGAGCTAGACAAAACTATAACACTAAGAGAAGTGAAAGAGTTTATTGAGCGAACAAAAAATTACAAAGCTCCGGGAGAAGACAGAATACCATACGAATTCATTAAATATGCACCTGATGACCTCTTATCAGATATAACAATAGCTTGTAATGACATGTTTAACAGCGGTATAGTTGATGAATCGTTTGTGAAAAGCATAATATACCCCATTCATAAGAAAGGTGATGTAGGATCACCGTGCAACTATCGCGAAGTATCGTTTATGAATTGTATTGCAAAAATTATGATGGGTGTAGTAACAGACAGGCTAACAAATTGGACCGAAAGTAATAGAATAATAAACGAATTTCAGGCTGGGTTCCGGAAGAATTATTCTACAGTGGATAATATTTACAACTTGTCATCAATAGTACAGATAAATTTTAAAAACAATAAGAAAACGTATGCCTTTTTTGTAGATTTTAAAGCAGCCTTCGATAAGGTCTCTCGAAAGGCGTTAATTTATAAGCTTCACGCAGCTGGAGTCTCAACTAAAATGGTCCGTTTTATTGAAAATGTGTACTCGAACACTAAATGTGCAGTATGGACTGGAAAAGACCTATCTAATGAATTCTCAGCTGTAAGCGGAGTGAAACAAGGTTGTATATTATCACCGCACTTGTTTGTTCTTTATCTCAATGACTTACATGATTTTTTGGGAGGAGGCATACAGATAGAAGAACTAAACATTCGAATTTTAATGTATGCCGACGACATTGTGATACTGGCTGACGATATAACGACGCTGCAAAAAATGATTTATAAGTTGGAATCATACTGCCGTAGTTGGAATTTAGAAATCAATCTAAGTAAGTCCGCAATTATGGTTTTTCGAAAAGGAGGTAGATTGGCAAATAAAGAAAAATGGTATCTCGGTGGAGAAGAAATAAGAATAGTGAATGAATACTGCTATCTAGGCGTGACATTGACTCCAACAATGAACTTTAGGAAGCATGTAGAGAGGAGAACTATTGCAGCTAAAAATAGTATAAATCTTACGTGGAACAACTTTCTTAGTAGGAACGGCATACCTATAAAAGCAAAATGGAATCTATTTCTAGCAATAAGTAGAGCAATACAATCATATGGTGCTCAAGTATGGGGTTATACTCTGTTCGAAGAGGTGGATAAACTACAATTATACTTCTTAAAGAAAATATTGAGAATGCCACAATTTACGCCAACATATATTTTAATGTTAGAGACTGGGGCGGAAGATGGACATTTATATACCTTAAAATTGCACCTCAATTACATTTTCAGAACCATGTATATATATGGTACCGAAAGATTACCCAATCAATTGACCAAAAAATTGTTAAATCTTAACCTTTCTTGGGTGCAGGTTCTAAATGAGCTGGGAAATGTTTACGGCATAAATTGGAATCAACAAACAGCATCGCGAAATCTTTGGAAGGCAAATAATGAACTGCTGTTGACATTTCTGAAAGCTGATTTGAGGGCAAAATATATAAGTAAATCTCAACAAACTAACCGAATATATAAAGACTTAACACCATCACTAGGAAAGGAATATATAGCTGACATAACACATATTAAAAATATCACCTGGATACTCAAAGCAAGAAGTAGCATGATACAGCTAAATGGAAACAGATTTGATATATATACGAGTAGATCTGCGCTCTGTAGTATGTGTAATTTAGATGAGACTGAAGATATTGTGCATTTTCTTGGTCGTTGTCCTATTCTACAAGAATTCCGATTGGCTTGCTTTGGTAAAGCTATTCTATCTTATGAAGGCATTATAAATGTTTTAAACGGTTCGGAGGTAGAATGGGTAAGAGTAGCAGAATATGTTAAAAATTGTATAGCATATCGGTATTACTTAATATCACAATATAATAATTAATATATAGTTTGTGGCTCTTCTATCATTTATAATGTGTTTATACTAGTGTATTGTTATACTCACTATTGCACAACTACTTTTAATACTACTATTACAATATAAGTCGACGGACGACATCATGTCACAGTCGCTATTTTAATTATATTTATTTTTATATTTATTTATATATTAATTTAAGATACATCATATTGTAAAAATGAAATTTAAAATGAAAATAAATATACATACATACATACATACTGCAAAAACAGATATTTTATGTTATGTTCTTCGTTTCTTGTGATTGTTTTTGTAATTTTTTTTGTTGATTTGATTTTAAATTTTTTCTGTTTTTTTTTTGTGCTTTTGCTTTGCAGTTTTTATATGCATATCTCTTATATTTTCACCGATGCATCATCTATTTCGTCTATTGGCATTTCAAAGGGTTTTTTTTTATCAAGTAGCTACGCAGATCTAATTTGTTTCACTTAACTTTAGTTTAGAATTTTTAAAAACTAACTGGAAAAATTTTATTTCATAGGAAATCTAGAGAGCTCGGCAAAGTGCACTTGGGTTTGTTAAATTTTTTTTTTTAGGGTTTCTAATTGAAAAAATTTAAACCAAAGTTGAAAATCAAAAAAAAAGTGAGGCAACAATAAATTTAGTTTGTAACAAGAAATAAAGTTAAAAAAATAAAATAACTAAAAATAAATTTTGCATATTGAATAAAAAAAAATTATTAAAAACAAAAAAAATAAATAGAAAAAGAAAATAAAAAGCTAAAAAAAAAATGCTACCTAAACCAAAATCGAGACCTACGCGACCGTTTCCTCTTCCACTACCACCATCGATACCCTTAACTCCAAGAACACTGCAGCCCAAGCTATTTTCAAATAGTCGCAGCACTTCGATAACACTTTACCCATAGAGAGACAGCACACTTTTCTCTATCCCTGCCCCATTTCTTTCTCTCCCTCGTTCCGGGCAAATGCCGCCGTCATGCTGTTATCATTTTTAGTTGTATGTTTTCATATAAGGCGTGTTTCGGGCACCTTAATACCAAATTAAGTCTAAAGCGGATTCCCAAAATGATTGATTGAATGGCGATTTTAATGGCGCTGGGTGCGACAGTGTCTATAATGATGACAATGCTGATAGCGCTGTCAATATCGGGCATGGTAGCTGCTACACTAGCTGACGGTACTTTTGGCCGTGATTGTGGCGTTCGACGATAAAACTCGTATCCACGGTGCTGGGCGCGGTGGGAGTGGGCTTCGACGCGTTTGTTTTTTTTTTTCTTTATATTTTTGGCACTTTCAACTAAAATGTTTGGTCATATTGACCCCGTAAAGAATGTATCCATCTAAATGTCTGTCGGTGCGTTTGTGGGTATTTAATTTAAGTGTTTGCTGGAATGCTTTATGTTATATACTTCGTTTTCGTTTATTTTTTTCCATTTTTAGTTTTGGTGTTGTATTTATTTTTAGCTAAATGGGATGCGCCAAAAATGATTAACGTTGATTTGTCAAAGAATTTGCATAATTAGAAGGACGGGCAGAAATGATTTTAAATATTTTATGGACAGTATATGTGAAATTGATTGAAATTGATAAAAACAAAAAATTTATTATATAAGCGCTGCAAAAAAACAAAATTAAATATATTAAAAAATAGTTGAGTGATATAAGTTTGGCATATAAATTAAGCAACAAATTTGTTGGCCAATGAGTGACTGACTGTTAGGGCAACAATGTAATGTTAAGTCCTTCCATGAGTTTTAATTTGAATAAATTTTTGTTTCTGCACTCAAAATCAGCGAACTATAAAAATGGAATTGTGAAAAAATAATTTTATTTTTTGAATAATTGAATAAATTTATTTAACTGATGAATTATTGATTAACAACAAAATGTAATTACATGACAATAAAAAAAATTTGTTGAAAAATTTTAGTTTGACGAAATCAGGTATTAACAAGTGAATTACAGTGTAGCTCCTATATATTTTTTGCACTCATATATAGAAAAGTAGTCATGCAACTCCATAAATTATAGCTCCATACTTAAATACTTAGCATACACATAAGCGCTAAAAGAACTTAGCACGACTATATATAAACACTTAGCATGTTGATGTGCAGATAATCCAAAAACATTGGTTTCCTCCAATTTTTTGGCATATCATTATTTGATTCATTCCTCGTCTCTTCCGCCTTTTTGAAGTCTTTTCTCTTCCATCTTGCTATGACTTGAAATCATTAAGCATGAATGTGTATGAATGTCTTGATATGTCGCAAAAAACATTAGTTTTTTACTTAGTGTTGGGGTATATATTTCAAAGAAATTTATAACTTTTGACATACTTTTCGACATGCTTCTTTATGAAACGTTTTCTCCCTCTTCCGCATTTATAAGTTTCGGAGCTTGAGACCCCAAATAATTCGTTATGCCTTTCCCTGAATGCAGCCAGTCGCAAAAATAGGTATAGATGTTTTCTTTTGTCTTTTTTTGATATCATATAATACGCTCCTTCGAATTTATGGCTAACTATTGCTTCCTTATTCTAAAGAAATAGGACTGATACTCGCTATTCTGCTCTCTAGCGTAACGTCCAAAATCACTAAGCATGACTCTATATAAATACCTAGTTTTCATATGAAGCTTGTGTCGGGTATAATAATTTTGGTAACTTCATCATTTTCCTCATATATTAACGTAGCTCAGTCGGTAACGTTGTTATCCTAGTCTACCAACGTGGACCAGTCAGTAACATTAGTTAATTTCCTCATATGTCAACGTGACCCAGTCAGTAAGGTTGATTTTCAATATTTATAATTTAATTGTAATTTATTTACGTATTCAATAAGTATTTAATAATTATATTATAAAATATAAAGAATAATAAAGTAACTGAACTAAAAATAATCAATCTTTAAAATTTATATCACGAGAAGATTCAGGGTTAAGAAGTAATATTCTTGTAACACCTCTGGAAAACTGTAAGCTATCATAGCTATCAATGGCTGTGAATAGTTTCATTACAATCTATTGCCATAAGCTTTAAGATAGCGGCAATAACTTGCTCAGTTAATTCTAAGGTTTTAACTTCGCATCCATCCTTCGACGTAGAATCGAATGCATTGCTTCAATATAAATTCATAAAAGACACGGAATTTGCTATTATCCTTTTATTAAGTTAAATATCGTAAAGCCTAAAAGCAGTAAACATGACTATATGAATATGCAGTATGTCGATATATTTCAACATACACATAATATACTATACCATTATCATACCATAATCAACAAGGTAGGATTAGGTTCAAAAAGTTCTATAAATTATAATATATTTCTTGAAATTCTACGTTTCGCTTAGTCACAGTGAAAAGTTCAATGATATGTAGACTTTATATCTGAAGTGGATTTAAAAATTACATTTCGATACTTTATCTTATATCTCCAGAACCTTAACTCTAATATAATTTTAATACGACCAATATATATGTTTGTTGAAACAATTTATCAAGAGTTTGAGTCGTTTCAAAATTGGATTAATAGATTAATAGAGTTTTGGAAGAGATGGTACAATACTGATATTATAAGTCACGGTGTACTTTGATCCTTAGTAGAAAAATAATAATATTTGATACACATATATTTAGAACTCCTTTATTGATCACATGAGAAGATTTTGGTGGATATGATAGGGCTTTTATATGGATAGAATTGAGAGTTAAAAGTAAACATATGTAGGAATAAACGGGGTACCAGCTACCAACGCAGCGGAGCTCTGCGACCATGGTTTGTCTTTTGTGCTGCAGTAAATGCTAATGTTATAATAATTACAATATTATATATTATCTCTGTTTAATTAATAAATGTTAAACTAATGAAAATTTAGTAAAACCTGGTTTTAATTACACTTCAAATCCTAGAGTGGCATTTTAATAACCAATTATTGCGATGTTATTGTAATATCGAGATAAATCGAAATGAAATATTGTTCGAAGAAATAAGCCATTAACAGCATTTAATTGTTATTTATTTTATTAATGTTACAAAAAATTATTACTCACACAATTTGTTGGAAACACTTGCCAGCAATTTGCTGCCCACAACCCACAGAGCAGCCGGTGAGCGCTTGAAATATTTCCAGCATTCCCGAGAAATTACTTAGCAGGGCACGCCCGACCGAGTGTGCACTGCTGCCGTTCGAAGGAAGACTGTTTATTTTGCACAAATTTAATTACAAATATTTTTTTAACGATGTGTAAATTCTCAAATTAAAAATTTAAATGTTTCCCAAAGTATCTACAAGTACCAAAACTTATGGCAGAAAATTATAGTCGAGCAGGAAAATAAAAGAAATGAATTATGAAAGTGAAGCACAAGTTTTTTTAATTTTCCATTGAAGATTGATGAGTTTTCGGCGGCCTTCGTCTTCTGTGCTCGCATTCGCATTACTTTGTGCAGGTTTCGGCGTTGGGGTCGTCTATAGCACTGGAACTAGTGCGATGGTGCTGAGTGAGGTTATAAATATTGCAGAAGAAATTTCGCTTATGAGGTACTTAAAAATTGCCTGCTCATTGTATGCGTTGTTCTAATACAGTGCCATAGATGATTGCTAAGAAAGAGGATTTTCTTGATTAAGTCCTTAATAAAATAAAAAGTGAATGAGAAAAAGTTTTACTGGCATTACGATTTTAAGGCGTTCTAAGTAAGTTTTATGTGCTACATACACAAAAACTAATGAATATATTTATATACTTTGAAATCAGGACGTCATGGTTTAAAGTTATTTCCAAATATCCGATTGATTAATCATAGTTAGCTAAAAATTGCATTAAAATTTAATTTATTAGGAAAAGTTTCAGCTAAAAAGCTAGCTAGAGCTCTCGTTGATATTAAGAATTCGGTTATTAAGAAAAAATTGGGAAAGTGTTGGATAACAAGCAAATCACCGTTACATTAGAAATTAGCCAAAGACTAACTATAATATTATGGTCAAAAATAACTAACTGTTGGGATGAGCAAGGTTATAAACAAATTTTTTGACTGTACGGTTTTGATCTCTATCACTAGCTGAATATTAGGCCGGGTTCTTCTATTTCCGCTTAATATTATAAAATGCTCAACGAAAATATTGTACTCTATATTTACAGGACTGACTGCTTCTGTTAAGTCAGGGTCGGATACTCGAGCAAAATAGCTTTCATGAGATCATTAGGTTAGTTAATCAAGTAAGTTAATCTGGTTGGTATAATATTGCAACCGGTGATAAAAATACTAGATGAATGCAATTGGTATTGAATATTTATTCAAAAAAGTAGAGAGTTCACTGAGGCTGTGTGCATTTCACTTAACTGTCTTTATAATATATACTTCAAATAGTTTTAAGCGTAAGAAAACTTATGGCATATTGGAAAACTAAAATTTTGACCAGGAACTACACAAGTATATATCATATGCGTAGCCAGGAGTATGAGTACAAATGTCACCTTTCAATGTAGAAACAATATTATCTAGGAATATTAGATACCATTAGTCAGTTCTTATACGAAATAACGTCTTTGTTTTATTGATGTTATATGTGCATTTCAATTCGTACGAATGACATGAAATTCTGATAGTAGGTCAGTAAAGGGTGTCCTTCACCAGATCATGTATTTATTTTTAAAAAAATTCTGTATACTTTGAAATGCCAAATTTACTGCGAAACTTCAAGTGACTTTAATTTCAAATAGTTGATTAAGATTTAGTGTATACTTCATTAATTTCGTAATTGTTGAAAAGTAGTCTCTCTTACTGTTAGGCTATACTTGGTAGCTTATTTACTTACTTACTACTGTCCTTCTCTTCTAAGTGGAGTATAGGGCCTCTTTCGGTTTCAGTCATCTGGATACTTAAACGTGAATTTTGCTCCTCCACATACGAACGCCTACTGCTGTGGCAGGGTTATTAGTCGCGAACCCCGTTGCTCCGTGGAGAAATAGTTCCGCTGTGGTCTTGATTTATGTTTGTTATGAGTATATGTAAAGATTAGTCAATAAGTGATGGGTTCAAGGACTAGAGTTGTTTGTCCTCTACTACTTTCTGAGATACTATGATGTTCAAAAAGCCATTTAGTTAAGCTGGTTACGTTCCCTCCTCCTGTTTTAACCGAATTTGGGATCGGCTATGGCGAAGTTGGTAGCTAAATGAAATTTATTCTGATATAACGCAGATTCTACTCCAGACCCACTATTATTTGACCTAATTAACTATACAGACACTTACTAATAGATGTGAAATGGTCAAGTGGCTTTCGGTCTTATTATTAAAATAACTGTACTTATTTAGTACCGAATTTAAACTTTTCAAAAAGAAAAAAAAAATGGTTCCACACCACTGTTTCTAAGCATTCGACTTCTTGACTTTTTGCAGCTCAAGGCAAAAGGTTTATGTGCGTGCTTTTTCGGAGAAATATATTTGTGTGCAATTCATGCCACATAAAAAGATTCAAATTTTCCACAAATAATAAAATAATAACAAAGAAAATAAAAAAATGGAAAAAAATACTTTTTTTTTACGAAAAACAAAAAAAAAAAACAAAAATTAATAATTAAATTACATGGAATTACATTTTTAGCATTCATTCTCAGTGTTTTTAGATGGACTGTGTGCTCTGTGCTTCTTCTTCTACTTGTGGCCGTTCCTTGCATTCATTTATAATTGGCTTTCCGTAATATATTGGCTTACAATGGGTTTTGGAGGTCAAAGGGAGTTACTTACTTTTGTAGAGCTGCGTTTATATCGCCACGGCTCGCATATTAATAAAAATAAGTTATACGAAAGAGACTATATTTTTATTTTTCTTAAAATAAATAAAAATACTTTTACTAAATTTTTACTTCTGCTTAATTTGTAAAGAAAATTCTACTGGCAAAAAAATATGTTAAAATAAATAAAAATAAAAATTAAATAAAAATTAATGGCGTTAAAGGAAGTTGATATATATGTATGTTTTTTTTTTCATTCCAAATTATTAGTGGTGTAAAATTTGTTTGTCTCTGTGTCCGTCTGTCTATTCATTTGTCAGTCTGTCCTTTTGTTTATCTGTTTGTCAGTTTGTTTGTTTGTTTGTCAGTTTATCTTCCCGTCTGTATGTCTGGCTGGGTTTTCAAAGTAAATAAAGATAAATAACAAAGGTGCCATAAGCCAAGAAGTTTATTTACAAGACCTTACAAAAATAGATTTATGATTGCGTATAAAATATGAATAAGCGTTTCATATAAAAGAATAAATTTTTGGAAGATTTATAGGCGTTGTGGCAGTGTATTTTAGTTCTCAAAAGTCACGCATTTCTTTTTCTTTTTTTTTGTGGGTTTTTTTTTTTGTTTTTTTAATTTAAATATTTTAATTATATTTTTATTATATATTTATTTTACTAATTAATGTACATCAAAAATATATTAAGTCTTGACATTTAAGTTAAATTTGTTGCAGCTTGTATTTTCAATTTAAGCATTTTTGTAAATAAATTTAATAAAGTCACATATAACATAATAAAGAAACAAAAAAATCTGCAATCAGTTTTTGATAATAAAATTTATCCACTTTTGATTTTAATGAAAAGAACGTTTTTCCAACAGTGGTGAACTACAACAACAAAAATTCAGTTTATATTATTTTAATTAGTTTTGAATTCTTGAAATCAGTGGTCTTGGACATATTTCTTGTATTTAATTATGTGTAAATAATTTTTTGAGACTACAGGTACCAAGAATCGAACTCGTGCCCTGCCAAATTTGTAACTGAGAGTCAGCGCTCCATAACCAACTGAGTCAAAGCCGTATTTGACTTTTATGGTGGCACATTTTTCTGGAGTTGAGTTTTGTTAATTTGCTGTTAATGTTTTATTAACAAACGGTACTTATCGCCGTTGCATTTATTCTTCATATGATCGATCAACTGTATTAAGTACACACAACTCTTTTTTTACACGGTATCTTTTTACACGGTTTTGAAGTTACACGGTTGAAAAAAAAATTTTTTTTGTAAAAAATTTTTAATCTAGTACGGTCTCAAAATCACTGTCTTGTTTGACACTTGGCATTTTATTTACACGGTTTTTTTTTACACGGATTTCTGAGGAACGTATCTAAAAAAAAGTTAGTAACAAAGAGTTAGGTGTATATCCAGTGTATTTTTATTACACACCGGAACTTACGGTTGCTAATCCCTATTAGCGCTCCCTGCTCCATATGTAGTTCAGTATTGTTGCTAAGTTTGTAATTAAGTTATTTTATATTTACTTATTGTAAGGATTTAAGAGGACTGAGTTATAGAATAACATTGTATTTACAGCAATGCTAGTAAATGCACTGAACTGAACTTAAGTGTAGAAGCATTTAGGCAGCAATTGAAAATAATTAAAACATAACTAATATAATAATATAATTATATAAAAAGAAGATAATTTTCCAAAAGCTCACTTTCAACGATTTAAGTGTAAACGCTTTGGTAAGCACTCGTTTTTTGAGCCATTGTTGCTAGAATAATTTGTAGCTGTGTTTAAGCGGAGTTTCGCTCCGAATAATCGCTCTGCGCGAATCGCTGAGCTTAGCTACTAAGTAAAGCTTAGCATAATTTTAAACTTTCCGTTCATTTAATCGTATTTATGCATGAAATATTTAATTCCATATTAAATGGAAAAAGCTTGTCGGAAGGCAAATTCTGCTAATTTGTGCATATATTTTACATACTAATTAATTTTTGTGTAATTTTACTGTGGTTAGGGGTTAGGGTTAGGGTTAGGTTTAGGTTAGGGGCATTTAACAAATTTGCACACGCACATGTATGAAACCACATACATGCTTATGCATGCATGTAAGTAGGCATATTTTGTGATTTGTAGGCGGTTTTTTTTTTATTTGTGCTGCTGGTCATTCTAAATTATGACAATAGCCTGAAAGTTACAAATGTATACAAATATGAAAGCCCGCCTGTTATGTTTGTATACATGTGTATATATGTATGTGTAAATGTATGCAATGTGCGGCGTATATTTGCGGTAATAAGAACTAAAACTAAAAACACAATACATCCTTGTATTCTCGCCTAAAATGTAGGTCTTTATGTTAGTGTTTGTTTAAGCGCACAACAAATAAAAATGATATGTTGGCCGTGTGTGTGTTCGTGTTAACTACACTACACAAGGTGATTTTAATTACACAAAAAATGCTTGGCAAGTCTCACGTCAAATAAATTTTAACCCTTTTGTATTAATTTCATTTGTTTAGGGTGATTTTATTTGAGTGTAGGGAAAGAGAGAAAATTGAAATTATTTGTTTTGTTAGTAATTTATATTAAACTCTTGTGGAAATATGATAATGGTAAAAAATAAAAAAAAAATTATAATTTGTTTGTCAACAATTTAAGTATTTATAATATAAATACTTTCATTCGTTAAAAATTAATAAATAAAAAAAGAAATCATTTTATTTTACAGTTTGTGTTTATAATTCAGATTATATTAAAAACGATTATAAGAAATTTTTTCTGTTTCTATATTTTATATATTATGAATTTCGTTTAATTAAGGATACCAGGATACCAGTATTGTATGAACTTATCAAAAGAAAATTTTAGAATTATCACAGGAATCCTAACAGGACACTGTAAACTAAAATATCACCTTACGAAACTAGGTGCAAACTGATGCAAACTGTAGATTCAGTGAAGAGAATAAGAAGTCAGCCACACATTTGCTGTTAGAATGTCCTGCGCTAATGCACGTACGGAATAGGCTTCTAGGAATGTGTATTCTTACGGAAGAGGCAAACTCTGTAAGACTCTGTAAAGTTGGTTCTACACTACTTTTTTTGACGCAACACTCTAAACCCAAAAGGGGACATAATGGACCAGACGATCGCAGTGCCACATCCCCTATAATAATAATAATAACAATTAAAATATTTAATTTATTTATAATTATAATAATTTATATTAATTCTATAATGTCAGATTTTTTATTTGCAAAATTATTTACTTTGCTCGAAATGCAGTTATAAATATGAATAGGAGCAGAGTATTGCAATATTTTAAATCTTGCAAAGAGATATGGCCCTTCATCTAGTTCCTGACATTTAAAAAAAATATTAAAAACATAACCAAATAAATAGCCAAATAAATTTTGATGGTTGTTTATATAAAGCCCGCCTTAAGGCGGGCTTCATGAAATTGTACTCATATGTAAATAATACTGTCCAATACTTAATTGCCTTTTCAGTGTTAGGCGCCATATACAAGAAATTTTTGTTTTTTTGCTTACTTTTTCGTTTGTGTGAAATGACTAATTACATATTAAAATTAAACTAAAACAAAAGTAAATATGGAATAAGTTTTCATTGCACCAAATTTTTCTCCCCTTCATTACACTAATCAGCTAAAAGTGAACAACTATTCTCACGTCAACAGTTGCACATACATTAAGACTGATTAGGTTGCCTCATCAAATTTTAATAATTAAACTAGGAGCAACCAGCACAACAGCAACAACAACAACAACAACAAAAGAAAAAATCAACAAATTTTCCCCCTATCAATGTCAGCACCAAAACAATAGTATTAGCTATGAAAGCAACAACAATTACAACAAATAATAGGCAACCATAGGAAAACCAAAAAAAAAACAAAAAACACACGCACATACATAGAAAATGTACATGTACCAGCTACAAATAATAATAATAATAACAACAACAATAGGGCAGTGTATTTTCTAATACACCTGTTTGTGTGTGCGTCTACGTTGCGCCTTACAATTATTACCCTATTTAATTTGGCTATTGTCGATGTGGTTGACGCTATATTCTAACTGTTGTTGTTATTGTTGTTATTGTAGTTGTTGTCGATGTAGTGCTGCTCTTGTTGCCATTTTAGCCTTTCATTGTAGCATACAAATTGCCAATAAAGCCATGCAATAGTTTATTAGAGCAAAATAAATGTTAGCCTAACTAACCATAGCAGCAGGCAAAGGTAGCAAATAAGCGGCGGTGCAGTGAAATATTACATGAGTGTAGTGGTAGTAGTAGTAGAGCACCGAACCAGCATTGATTGTAGTTAAACTTCTAAAGCCTTGTTAGCATTTTTTAATTTCAGTCAATCCTGTTGTCTTTCCCTTGGCGCCGCAAACCCGAAACAATACAAATTTGCCAATGCCAACACAGCACAGCGTAATTTAAGTGAACGCATGCATACATGTGAGTGTGTGTGTATATATATATGTAACGTGTTCTCTTTCCTATAATTTATATATAGTTTGCCAAATTAATGTAAGCAGTACTAGTAACGGAACAAGAGTATAAAGTAAAAATAAAAATATGAAAGCAATTATAAAAAAAACGAGAAAATACAATATAAAAAAAAAACAAAACACAAACAAAAATGAAGAAGAAAAAAATTTAAGTAATTTGTCGCATGCAGTCAATAATAACACTCACAATACTCACTCACAATTAAAATCAGCTGAAAAAAGCGAAATTACATGAAAACAACAACAACAACAGCATATCACAATAATATATTTAGCATTCTAGTAGCCATAACAACAACAACAACAATAACGTTAGTTAAAATGACCAGAAACAGTTGAAAGCCACATGAGTGCGCTCTATTAATTTGGCTTAAATGGAATTTCAAATGGCACAGCAAGGCATTATTACTGTTGTTGTCGTTGCTGCTGCTGTTATTGTTGTTGTCGGTTTTGTGTTTAGTTGTAAAATCAAGAATTATTTTGTAGTATGGTTGTAGTTACGAATCTTCTTCTTATCGCATGTACTGTAATTACTGTGTAGATGCGTAAGCCGTAGTAAATAGAAGGCATTGTAACATATATGTGCGGCAAAATTTCTTATGTGCATAATAAAATTTTTATTAAACCTTATATTTCATATTTATTAATTATTGTTTATTTACATTTGATGGAATTAAATTTAAAAAAAAAACAGCAAAATATTTCCGTATTTGCTAATGTAAAAATGTTTAATAAAATGTATTTTGTTTACAGTATGAGTTGTGTTACTCATACAGTTGCACAAAGTAATTTGCCTTTGTGTGCGTGTGTGTGTGTGAAAAGCAGCCAAAAAGTTTTAAGTGAGTCTCTGTTATTAATTATATGGTTTCTTACTCGCTTGTGTAAGCTGCTTATTGTTTGAAGGTGGTGAACGACGGATGGGTACGGTTGAGTAGGAGAAAAAAATGTTACTTCCATAAAATATTTTAAATGCGCTTTTGTCTATTAACAGAAAAAAGTTTTGCAAAATTATAAGTAAAACATGCGTGTGCTTCATTTAATGCTACTCGCTGTATATATCCCGTATACCGTCTATTTTTCTCCCTCCCACTACCATAACAACTTACACGTATAATAGCTGTGCTTAGAGAAAACAAAAATAAAAAAAAATTCTTACACTAAATTACAAGCTTATGCTAGTACCTTTACTCCTATATTTTTTTTGTTCTACTTTTTGGTTGTTTTTTTATTTCTTGTAAAATAATTGTTTTTTTTGGTTTCCTGCATGCTTGTCACGCAAAAATCTTGTAAGTGTGTAGGTGTATGTCGCACATATGTATAGTTGGGGTCAGAGCTTGTAGTTCTCGGAGTATGTCTGCCGTCAGTTCTAACACGCTTTTCTTGTACTTTATATTTATCATTTTTGATTTCTGCTTTTTAATTTTTTTTTATATTTTTTAAAAATTTTTTTTTCTGCATTTTTTTTTACGTCAAACAGTTCATTGACAGCTAAAGTTAGTCGCGTATGGGACCTGATATCCCATAAATGGCGATAGGAAACTCTTCATATATGTATGTAAGTAATTTATTTAGTATCAAATATGTCTTTTCAACTAGATTGTTGAAGTTAAAGTATTTATATTTCTTATTTTCCATTATACAATATAGTACCTTAGTTTATTTAAAACATGCTAGTTTACCGTTTCTATAAACGACAATTTAAAGGGAGATGAGTTGATCATGCCATTAAACTGTTTCTCCAAATTTATAGAAGCAGTTTACAATTATTGTTTTAAAGGCAGGGGCGGATTAATACGATTATGTTACTTGTACCTTTAAAATGTTAACAAAATTTAATTAATTTAAGTATGCGAAAAATAAAAACAAAATTTAAAATAGAAAGTATGACTTCAGACCTTGATACCTTCAGTTCAAGTTTTATTCAAGTTATATATCTTATGTTAAGGAGTATATGAGGAGATGAGAAGTATATGGCAATGGTTGGTTTGTTGATTGCAGTGGCAGTTCAGCAGATATCTTTCAGGTGAGTCTAATTAGCGATTTTTCGCCACTTTACTACTACATTCCTCGCAAGAAACGTTAAGATATTAAAGGACGACAATTAAATCTATTCCGTTGAATTTTAGTAATTTAATAGAACTTCCACCCTTACCTCAGAACTGCCTAATAAATTGTGACAAAAGCACCTTTTCTAAAAACCTTTTTCTTTTGAAGGCCATAGCAGGGCATTAACATAGAAAATGCTTAATAGTTTATTTTCTCTGTAAGCTTTCATACCAGTGACAAAAGCGAACTACAATAAACTAAGTAGTATTCACGCGGTTTCTTTCAATGAGTTCTCAAAATCTGGTCGTGTCATGTGTGTGGATGCTTTCAATTTGTACTGGATATTTATATGTCTGTAATTTTGACGTCAAATTTGCCTATAATTTTGAAGCAACTAATAAGCAACTAATAATTTACTAAAATAAAGTGAACCTCCATCCACCTTACGTCCGTTTTGAAGTCATCTGTACTACTCGCATATCTATAACTTGATTCTCAAATAATTGTAATTATATTGTAATAATATTAAATGATCACTTCTTTAAACAACGGATGGCTTAATTCACCAATCTCTGAAATAGCGAATAAGCACACAGCTGGAGATAAATCTCCGACCATGTTACGAGCGTCTTTCAGGAACTTGAAATTTTCACTTATCTATAGTTTTGTGATTATGAATACTTATTTACTTTTTTTTTTTTTTGACTTTTTTAAATTAATCGCAACATTGCATTCGTGTGAGCAAATTATTCTTCGGACTGGGCTGAAAATTAATATCAAAGCCCATAACAGAATTGTTTGGCATAAATAACTTCCTACTATTTTTAAGTTAAATGTATTAAACTTAAATTACTTACTTAGTTGGTTATCACAGACCACACAGGCATCGAATCTGCCAGTCAGCTCGATCAGTACCTTGCCAATTAGTAGTACAGAGCGCCGCATTATAATTGTTTTAACTTCGTTATGATCGGGAGGCAGGACGATTATTTCATCGTTTACGATTCTACATATATATAATACATATATGTTTGTGTTTTTGTAATTTGTTTTAATTTCTTAATTACCCCAATACGTCGTAATATTTTGTTTTAAATCCAGGCGAGTTTCTTTTATATATATATATTGTGTACTCAAAAAAAATAGAAACCCTACGCCCTAAGGCATTTTTTTCACTGCTCTACTATTTTTATTCTCACTCCGTTCTATTATCATCGCATTTAACATATGTGTAGGCTTTAACCGCTGACACCTTTGGATTTGTTTAGTTAGAATTAGTGTTGGCCTCATTTGCCAGTGGTTAACCACAAACGCAAACGCGTTTAATTTTAAATTAAAAATTTAATATGTAAACGCAACTATATGCATTTTTTTTGTTTTTTTTTTTTGGCCCTAACGCAAATGAATGCAGTTTGAGTTGTTATTGCTTTATTTTGGTGGCAACTCCAGCAGCTACGGCAACTACGGCAACTACGGCAACTCCAGCAACAACAACAATAACAACATTTTCTGTGTTTTTCATATTTGCAATTATTTTATTTAATATTGTAATTTTGATAAATTCTCGCCAGCAAGCAAACAAACACAATCGAGCAAATATCAAACAAAAAAATCAAATTAAAATAAGGAAAATTCAGGCAAAATATTTGTCCTACATGCATACATGCACACGCACGGATGAACGTGTAGGTCCACCGACTCGCTTGCCGTGGCTGGTCGGCCAGCCAGGCCTTTCATTGTTGTTATTTGCCATACATTGGCACGTATGCCTTATGCATTAAAACATTTAACATTTTTACGTTAAATAATTAATATTAAAAACCATAATTTACAATTTCAATTAAAAATGGCGTCGTTTGTGTGTGTCCATTTTTTCCGTTTCCGGTTTTTATATTTTTTCTTTTTGCTTTTTTTTTTGTTGGTTTTCTGGTTTGTGCTTTTGTTTGTGAATTTTTTTTTGTGTATGTGAAACGATTTTAATTTCATCATTGCATTTTTCGGCCTTTTTAATTTTTTTTATTATTAATTTTTAAGTTTGCTTTTTATTAAAAACATAATAAATATTAACTAAAATTTTTTATTCAATATTTTTATTGCATATTAATTTTAAAATTTTTCCTTTTATTTTAATATTTATTATTCCTTTAAAATTGCAAAAAAATTCTTTCACACATAGACGTACACAAACACAAACACACACACATACATACACACACAACATGCTTATCGAAAAAAATGCAAGTTTCATCAAATATTTTTATTAAAAATTAATTTTCATAATATTTCAGTAGCACAAAGAAATTGTTTGACTTTTTCAAAAACGTCAACACATGGGTTAAGTTAACCCTTTCATGAATGAAATTGTAGATTACAAAAAAAAAAAATTGTGATGTATGAGATAGTTAAGTTTGGTGGTAGTATAGTGTTTAATAGTTGTAAATGGCGATCATGATTTTAGATGGGCGATCCTGCCATGAGTAAGAAAATTATGGTTCCACACATCCCAGCACGCCAATAACATATTCTTTGTTCTGTCCGAACACAATATTTAACGACGGAATTTAATAAAACCATCTCATGTGTATTGGTATTTGATCGCAAGTGGGCTTTGGGCACGAGACCGTCACTTCACCCTAATCTTACCTTATCAAGTGTACAATTTTAAACATTAATATCTAAGAAGTAGGTTCAATCAGCTTAAGGTAAAGGTTGCTTACAATATTTTTTTTTACAATAAATTTTTTTATATTTATTTCTATTTTTATTTTTTTATTTTTATTTTTTATATTTATTTTTTTATTTTTATTATTTTTATTTTTCGTTCTTATATTCCTTAAAAAAATGAGTAATGACTTTTTGTCACTATTGAAAGTACGATTAGTTCTATTAAGTTAATGAAAAAAGCTAACTGATTAGGTCAATAAGGTAAAAATATACTAATAAATACAAATTTTATAAGAAAATAAAGACCATCCATTCATTTACATGGATTGTGTAAGGATTTGCTAATAAATTCCACACAACTCCATTATTCGTTTATTTTTTTGTCGTATAATGTTATGCCGTAATTAGAAATCATTTCCTAAAAATAGAGCTTAGGATAGACTCATTGGCAGATTGTGCAAAAATTTCATCGAAACGTTAACCCTTGAAGTTTACTAATCTCATTATTTAATGAATTCTGTAATTTTTTCTGATTCTTACCAAAATAAAAAAAATAAAAAAAAGAGCAAATAAATGTTTACCAAAATAAAAGAGATATGAGATTGTAACCCTCGGTTAATTATGATCTATATCCTATTCCTTGCTTCTATTCAAATTGAATAATGGCAGTTTCTCTAAAATTGTAATTCAGGTCATTTTGATTATTCTCCTTTTCTAACACTAAACTTAGGACTATTTTGATATATTGAAATGCTCTCCAGTATTTTGTAAATACATTGAATACATATGTGTTGTTTAGTGTCTATGTTTAGAGTACTTGACAAAGAAGAGATTTATAAATAAGGTATGTTTCGCAAGTGGTATTTTTCAAGAAATATAAATTTGACAAAGT
Source organism: Teleopsis dalmanni (assembly GCF_002237135.1). Taxonomy (NCBI): domain Eukaryota; kingdom Metazoa; phylum Arthropoda; class Insecta; order Diptera; family Diopsidae; genus Teleopsis; species Teleopsis dalmanni. The sequence continues at coordinate 49,393,113 of NC_051848.1, forward strand.
CTGGTGTAAAGTAAAAGACGTCTAACTGAGCGTAATTTTTAAATATTTAAATGGTCTGTGCAACATTAAATTCAAAGAGATATTTCTCTGTTTGTCTATCTATCTGTCCATATGTCTCTCTGTCTATCTATCTGTCTATTTGTCGTTTATGTCTGTCGTTTTTGTCTACTTAACAACAATTTTGTAACTTTAAGATATTTTTTGTCATTTGAGATTTTTACTCTCAGAAGTTATTTACTTTCCGCATTTAACATGCACTTCACTCTGGCAATGCTGCAGTACAATTGCAGAATCGTTTTTTGCTGTTGCAGCGATTTTTCGTCGTTGTTGTAGTAGTTTTTGTTGCTGAGACTATTGCGGCTGCTTTTGCAACTGTTGTTTAGAGCTGCTATTGACTTGACAACTTGAAAATTTCAATTAAAGTAATTTGAACTGTGTCCAGAGCAGACTCTGTCAACTGTGTATGAACCGATGCGGTACGATGCTGGGTGGCGCGTGAAGCGTATAGCGGCATCTCTTGTTCTATGCACTTTTAATACTGGTACCAATGTGTACCGACATTGTTTCAAATGGTTGACAATGTCTTATGTCTTACTACAGTCTTTAGGTGTGTAGTAACGGTGCTGGCAACGGCAGGGCATCTTCGACATAGAACTGTCAAGCTTACATTCTAATAGTGCAACGTATATACCATACTATGTACACTAAATTGAATAGCAGTGAACCAAACTGAACTCAATTTCACTCAATTCAACTAAAATGAACTGAACTGAACTGAACTGAAGTGAACTGAAGTGAACTGCAGTGTTTGTGTGGAACATTGGTCAAGATGTTATAGTGTTGATGAGAAGGTACTGCGGTTATAGGATTATTCCACATTGCAAGAATAGCGGAAAATGTCTTCATCAATCAAATTTGCTGCAATATTGCAACTACAACTTCAAGTTAAACTTGCACTGCTGAAGGCTGTTATTCATTCAAGCATTTATACGAAATTTGTGGTACGGAAGTTGCATTACTGCCTATAGCCCTGCCAAACTTTAACTATAACATTTAATTGAAACAACAACAACAACAATGACAGCAACAGCAGCAATAATAACAACAAAACGATATCAACCACTACAATAATATTATTGTAATTATTATCAGTTGGATTAAGTGCTAAGTTGTTGTCACTACAGCCATACCCCACTAACATCACACCATAATCGTTACAACGCCAAAGCCAAAGCCAAAGCCAACGCCAACGCATTGTCATGCCGTCATTCGAAAATTGCTATTTTGGATTTGTTACCAGATGGTTTCTGCATAAATTTCCATATGTCGCGTTTCATTCGAAATCGTTCTATTAATCACTTGCATATTGAGGAAACTACGAACTGCATAAACAACTTAAGTACTTGTGTCAACAGCACTTAGTAGGCGCGAAAAATACATTAACAACTGCAGATACTGTAGATACTGCCACAGACCGGCACAAATGGGCATAGACGGGCAACGACGCCTGCAAGTCGTGTACGTAGTTCCTTGCGAATCGAAATATTTGTTTTTGTTTTTTAATTTTTACATAAAACATCTGGAAGCATTTAATCTTTCATTTCCCCTCAATGCGTAATATGGCACAAAATAAAGCTCTGCTGGAAGTGCGTTTTACGCACATCATGCCCTGGGCACGCAGAAACATGTCAAACATCTCGCTTAACCCTTTCAGACAAGATTACCATGCGTAACACTTTTGCCCCTTGTGTGCATTCTACCAAAAATAATATTATTTGCGTTGTTGGAATAATATAAATACACACAAAAAAAAAAAACAAAAAAAAAAATTGGAAAAATGTGGGGTTGCGAAAGGAGTTCTCGAAATATATTGAGTTGAGGAAGTAAAACATTTTTTGCAGTGTTCTCTAAGCATTACGAGATAACTAGCTGGATCTCACAAAAAAATTTAAAAAATTTTATCTTATCCAGTGCATCATCTGAAATTACGGACTATTCCTAAACTACTGAGTTCTATAAAGTTCATGGGTGCCATGATGTATGGCGGTAATGAAAACATGTTAAAAATCACAGTTGGAAAATCATAGTTTCTAATCAGTGATAAAATACTTCCAACTCATCACGTAATTAGTCTTTGTCATTTGAGTAATGTGTATTTTCACTTTTCAAAAAGGAATAGGAATTAATTAATATTAGAGACATTATATATAATTACAATCAGTACACTACCAAAAATATCGTTAAACATAATTTCCGCTGTTTTTTTTCCAATGTAAAGATGCTTTATCCTAGAACATTTGAAACGCAGGGATTAATTGTAGCTTTCTTTAATAAACTGTAATTTAAGAACAGTTTCTAACTTTAAACTTTGATATCTGGAGAATTGTGCTATATCGCAAAATAGCGAAGTGAAAAAAGTTGTTCACAATAGGTAATTTTATTAAAAATCACAGTGAAATCGGGGCTCCGCACAAATAGGCATCATGTCGGATATCAATTACAAATGGCATAGTAAAAAACTTTTTGTGAAGCAACAAATTGACTCAATTTAAAATGGGATTTTATAAAAACCAATTCTTTTTCTATCTGAAATAATTTCGAACTGCTTCTACCCTCAAAATAGACTCTATACAATTCGCATCATGATGTCCTAAAATTTTATATTTTGATTTCTTTCAATCAATTTTACATTGTTTCCAGGGTCTTCTACTTTCTCTGCTATCTGGTGGGTTATATGCGAAAACCCACCTAATCGCGTTGATTAGGTTGCACTTGATATTCAAACATAACACTGACTATTATACATTTATGGTATCTTCACACTTATCTTCACATTTATGGTATCTTAATTTGTAGTGTAAATCTATGATTTGATCGATACTGTTTATCGTAGTGGGAACGCTCAAGCTCACAATGATTCTTTACGTACAAAATCGTTTTCAGTGATGAAATATACTCTACATTAGTCTAATTTCTCAATAGACAGTATGTATAGACAGGTAGTATGATGAAAAGTATCTTTTAAGTCCTTTCATTTTCCATATCCCAATTCTTTGAAAGTCAGCAGAAAGACTGTGATCTTATAGGCAGTTATTTTAGCAATATTGTGCCGAATGCATTAGTGTAATTATATATTTATCTTTTAAACAGAATCATTTAATTCTAAATATCAGGGTTTTACTAACTTCTTCAATTTTTTTAACAATATTGTGATTTCATGTATGAAAGTTCTTGAGATATTGCTAATAAGTGATAATCTATTTTATTTTATTAATTGCTGCTCCAAACCGAGTTCAATTTGTTAACCATATGTCTGTTATTTATAAACTGATTTATCAAAGTAAATTCTAGAAAAATGGGTTCATATTTATTTTTTAGGGTCCCTCGCGATTAAGCAATATTTCTACTGTGCTGTGTTCTTTGATAACATTTTATATATTCATCCCTGTTTGCATCTTTGACTCCAATTACTAACTGCTGCTTAATATATTAAAAATATAATGTGAATGCGTATTTAATCTTTATTCCAGAATTGGAATTAATATTTGCCGTGTGAATATTGCATGATTTAATGATTTTGGTAGAATTCAACTAATGCATCACTTTCTTTTCTTTTATTCTAAGGGCTGTGTGTTTAAAAAAATTTTTCTATGTTCCTTTCCTTTGTAATAAATCTAATTCGAGTTTACACGCAGTTACTGTCACATCACGTGCGCCGATTTTTCACGCTATGATCCCCAAAAAGTGCCTATGGCGCTTTTTCCATAAATTCACACATTTTGATATTTTTCGACTATCTGCGAAATTCTTCTTGCGCTTTTTCAAAGAATTCAATTTACATAAACTCAATTTTGACAGACAACATGCGACCCCCTCTCCGACCCGAATTGGCGCGTTAGCAAGAATGTCACACATGCACTACGCTCACGCACTTAGTGAATCGCCGACTTAATTGCAGGGTTCGTGCAGCTGTGTGTGCTGTTGTGTGTGCTGCATGTAGCGCCTTAAGGCGCTATCGGCTTAATTCCTGCTATTACCATACCTCCTCGTTGTTGTTATCTATTTGTTTGTTTGTTTAGTGTTATTTGTGTTGTTGTTGTTGTTGCTGCTCGGCTTTTGCTGTTAACGCGTTTGTGCTAATTTCCTTGCAGTAAATGATGCTTAATTTGACATTTTTACATTGTCATTTTCCACACACACCCAAGATTCACGCTACTGACATCTGTGCTCTTCCTTAATTTGATTATTTTGATGTTTCCTGCTTTGACTATTTCGGTTATGTGTGTGTCCGTGTATGTGTGCATGTGTATGTCAGTTGGCCTTAGTAAGTATCGACTGTCGTGTTGTAGGGGACATGCCTATATCAGATATATGCGTCACTTGTGTATATCATTTGGCGCGCTACATTTTAAGCAAATATTTAATACTCGCAAGTTGCGTGCTGTGTTGTTGTAGTTGTTGTAGTTGTTGCTTCGCCTTAGGCCGTCACAAGTGTATTTAAGCTTTCAGTGAAGAGGAAACGGAAATCGCAATTTAAGACAACTCTGCCAACACAGCAGAGACTTTAAGTAGACTTTGCGTTGCTTACGTCTTTGCGTTGCGTACATCTTTGCGTTACGTACGTCTTTGCGTTGTCATCAGCGAACTTAAGTCTTCCTTCATTTAAAGCTGAAAGTATCAATCAAGAATTAGTGTTATAATCTGAGGAAAATTCCGTGCGACTGTGTGGTAACGCCAGAGAAAAGAGGCTCAGTATAATAAAAAAATTATTTTATTTCGAAAAAAAATAAACAAAAAAAAATTAAGTTAAATAGAGTTGAAATTATAGATTGCTTTTTCTATTTTATGAAAAAAAAACAACAACTTTAAAAAAATGAATAATGCTGTTGTCTCATCATCTCATTACACATTTTCATGCATTTGTTTTGTTTTTTTTTGGAAAATTATTTGCCATAAATATTAATTTAACAATTCTTATTTTTATTTTTCTTTTGTTTCATAATATTTTTATACTCACGGTACTAATTCACCGAGGCTCATGTCACCCTTTTTATTGGCATCGCAATGTATGTATGTGTGTATGCGCAAAAATTAATGTAAGTAAATTTTAAGTTGACCTCTAGATGAAAATAGACGTTTCTAAGTGTTATACCTGATATATACTCAGTTTCATAAAGTAAAAATATTCAAGTTCTGCAGACGTTAAAATATTGTGGTGTTTTCGCGGATTTGTTGTAATTATCGCTTTGTCAAAGATAAAAAATGTTTTACTATGGTATTATTGATGAGTTGTATATTAAGTTCTCAAACAGTTGTAAAATGCCAAAAATCGGAATAATATACGGGACGGTAGTTAATGTTTTTTGCTTTTTAGTGATATTTTATCGTGATATTTACTCGCATAACAAATTGCTTGCTATATAATGGGAACCATTTATACTTCATGACGTGATAGTTTCGCTAAGCGCCTTATGTGCCAAAATAGTTTGCTAATATTTTATTATGGCTTAAGAAATATATTTTCATTCTCTCTAATTCCCATTTCAACTTTGAGCAATAAATTAATTCTTTCAATTCATAATAGTTAATAAAACAGCTAGCAAGCAAAAACAAAGTGATGCTGTGCTGGGTCACACAGAAATTAATGGTAATGAGTCTGCGGCCAATTTTGCGAGGATAGGATCTGCCATTCAATTTTGTGAACCATAGCTATATTAGACTGGTCTACAGTTAGGTTTCTGATTGAAAAATTGTTTTTAACCGAAAAAAGTAGCTATTGGTGCGATATTCCAGCTTACCGTCAGGCTAAAGAGTTGATTCGTCTCTACAGTTACGGTGTCGAAAGAGATAGATTGTCTACTCTGTTTAGAAGCAGACGACTCTTCCAGTCATATTCTCTGTAACTGTCCAGCCTTGATCTGGGCCAGAAAAAAGTCACTGGGTCTAGAATTACTTTCCCTTTCTGACATAAACAGTTCTTTAACGGCTGACATTTTGGCTTTCATTCGTAGAACGGATTGTCTTCTGCTCGTCTATAGCAGCATAAGAGATCAATTATGGTTGCGGTGCTTCGTCCCGTTAGGGGCTAGTATCTTGTTTATTTATATTCTGAGCTATGTATTTTCATTATGTATGATTCCTGAGATTATTTCGTTTTCTTTGTAGGAAATTATGAATTATGATTAGGTCAACAATATGTATGTTTTATTCTCTTCTGGCTTCAAAAAATGGCATTATTGGTCATATATATTCGTCAAAATCGCTAGTAAAATTTCGTAATAGACATATCTTATGTAGCGGACTAATTGATCTGTTTTGAGATCAATTAGTGAAAGATTCGGTTTTAGTTAAAAACTTAACAGCTAATAACCATAGTCGACAATTTCTTCGTAAAGGAAATTGAATTTTATATTTTTTCTGTTTTTTTTATAAGTGATATATTGTTTAGGAAATCTGCGATTATTTTATTTAAAAAAAAAAACTTTTAATGTATCTCAGTATTTTTTTTCTAAACTATCTAATACATTAAATATAAAATCAAATTATTAAATATAATGAATAACAATTCCTTTTTCTTTCAGGTAAATAGCAAATCTACATAATCTGATTTGACTCTTCATATTGTAAGTATAGCTTATATATATATATATATCGATTCTTTTAAATATTGTGTTATAAATAATGCAGTATAGTTATATTAAAAGGTGTGTAGGCCACAATAATTGTATTATACTTACTCTAATGGTTACATATAAACGAAAGAATCATTGTATTCATCCGTGTTATGGCATTATGACTGTAAAAAATATAATGATGCTGAATCTACATGTCCCTAACGGAGGTTTGCTTAGTGGGCTCTGTTCACATTTCCTCTCAATTTTGAAGGAAAAGTTTTTACGAAAAGTATTTAAGAAATATGACAGCGAATACTTTGTGGATTAAGAGTATATGTAAAGATTAGTCAATAAGTGATGGGTTCGAAGACTATGGCGACCCGCTTTCTTAGTGAGTTCTAGAAAAGTTGTTTGTCCCTAATTACTTCGTGAGACGCCATGATGTCCAAAAAGCCATTCAGATTAGCTGGTCACGTTATCTTCTACTTTTTCAACCGAGCTTGGGACCGGTTATGACGGAATTAAATTAAAAGTTTCTTAACTGGATATGTTTCTGTTGACTACCAACATTCAAAGATGCTAATAAGAGACACTACTACCTGTAGATCATTAATAATAATAGGCATATATGTATTGCGGTTTAAAAGTTTCCAGTACTACGGAATATATTCATCAAAATTTTAATGAACTACAGACTTTTAACTGGTGCGCCACAAGAATTATAATATTTCCATTCCATTATAATTATTTCGTTTGAGAGGTACAGAAGTTCGGATAATCTTCTCCCTATCGTTAGTTTACATCGTTAGTTTGTATGTCTAATAAACTGCAAGTATATGAAAATATTTGCTATTAAATTGTGGTCGTATTTCGGTATGTAATGTGTCAGATTTTTTTCAGTTCTTAATTAATTCGATGATATTTCAATTTTAAAATTTATTCAATTTTTTCAAATCAATTTATTTATTTTTTTCAAATCAATTTATTTATTTTTGTTGAATTTGATCCCCCATTCTCCACTGATTGCAATTCAATAAAATTCAAGAATTGAAGTGCTGTACTCAAATTGGGTATTAATTTTGAATATTCCCACGGCTCCAAATTACTCGGAACAGATTTTTACATTTTAGGAAAAAAAATGCAAGAACATCAATAAAAACCATTTGAACGGTTTATAAATTTTTTTTCCTAAATTGATATAAAAATTATTGAATTCAGATACAAAATAAACAAAAACAATTTAAAGAGCGCATCGATTTATCACGCTCAGCCCTGGTTAAAATGCTTTGCTTGTAAAAAGGCATTATGTAATAAAAATTCAAGCTGAATATGTGGTGGGTAATATGAACTAAATTAGAACCCTACACAATATTGGTATTTCTATTTGTAGTAAATCAATTATGCTAAATCATGGATTTGCAGTGAAGATTTGCAATCTCCAAAACTCAGAATTTATTAAAGCTGATTGCTCTGTCATAACAATGGTGAAAACAATCCAACTGGTTAGGAACTTGGGAAGCTTAGAAACTCAGCTTATATATGTATTAGTATGGAAAAATAAAATATGTAAATATTGAAGGCTATTTTGATTCACGTCAGAATTCATTTTCTTTAGTGTTCAATTTCTCATGTGGATAACTGAAAAAATTGCTAGTGGAATAATAAATAAATTACATATTACTTAAAAAGTGTTTCTATATGGCACTAACTTGTTTGCTATTAGCAATATAATTATATATCGGTGTATAAAAACAGTGTAGTCATGTATAGTATTGTGTTATAACTATTATATTATTGATATATATGAAATACAAACAATGCACATTAGCTGCCGATGTCTTTATCAACTTTTGAAGTAATTTTTTTATTTCGAGCTAACAATAGAGCTGCAATGGTTCTTGAAAGCCTATGTGATTTCTAAAACACTATAATATAAGATTGCAAGACTATAGTTAATATTTAGAAGTTAATAACTGTAAAAAATTTACTTCTGAAAAGAATAATTCACAATTTACTTCAGTCTTTTTGTGAAAACAGTGTCTCAGAGTTAACTTGAAGCAAATATGGTCTAAAATTATTTAACATGATTAATTAATTTATATATATATAGTATATATATATATATATCTTCAACAGCGCTGCCAGTCTATAGTGAAAATTATTGTATAATACTATTTATACATATATCTCTTTGATTTAAGAACTTATTTGCTCTCTGGCTTCAGTTTGCGAACTTGTCATCTAGTCTTTGCATCTTTAGAGGATTATTGTGCCAAACCCACTTTAATTCCATAGACGAGTAGCAGTTATAAACGCCATTATACCCTTTGGAGAGATGTTACCTAATTCCGTTATAAGTAGATATGCAGTTGATAAGTACCGAAGTCTGAGTCTGGCGAGACTATCACAATCACACAGAATGTGTTCTGCTGTTTCTTCTTCTCCGTAACAAAGTCTGCAGCTATTTTCTCTTATAATACCTAGGTTCGATAGATGCTTTTTAACTCCGCAATGTCCAGTGAGAAACCCTGTAATAAATCGGATGCCATTTCTGTTCAGAATTAATAGCTCCCTAGTTCTGGATTTTAATCGATTCGGTATGAATTCTTTAGCTTGTCTGCAGGCAATATCATTATCCCGATCACTCAAAGCTGCTCTTTCCAGTCATTCATTAATTTGAAAAAGTTTCAAAATGCTTCATAAGGACCGCAGAATGGTTGTGCCACAATGTAATATGAGGCCGCTACTTTTCTGATTAGTTCATCTATATTAATGCTATATTAATATCTGTGGTATAATATCCGTTAAAGAAGGTCCAGTTTAAATTTGAAGAATTGTATAAAGTTGCAATAATGATCAAAAGTTTCATCAGGATGAAATAGTAATCGGAATCGGCCAATCGACTAAAAAATTATTTATAATTTTAAATGAACCAATACGTATATAAGTATATATTGTGCAATATAGACGATAGAATAAAGAGCTTGATAAAGAGCGTAAATATAGTTTTAGTAATATTAATTTATGTTAAATCCTGATCCTGATGATGATTTTCAAAGAGAATCGAAATATAGAATATAATAAAAAATATTAAATGTTGAATTATTTAACAAAAAGGAACCTATAGCCGGATTAAAAAATATATAAAAACCGTGATTAAGAAATGATTTATTAAAAAAATGATTTCAAGATATATTTTGTAGATGTTTAGTATCCATTTGTACTACACGATCAGAAAAATCATTGAGATTTATAATCTTTTTTGTTATTGGAGTATTACTTCTTATATTCAACAGTTAAGAACCAGAAATAATATAAATTTTGTCTTTTTCAAATTTTTTTAGTTTTAAATATTATTAGTAGAATTCTTCAGTAGAGTTCCTAATAATATTGGAAGAATTCTCCAAGAGAATATTAGGAGAATTCTTAATAATATTAGGAGAATTTCTAATAATATTAGTAGAATTCTATAGGAAAATTTCTAATAATATTAGGAGAATTCTCCAGCAGAATTCCTAATAATATTAGGAGAATTCCTAATAATATCAGGAGAATTCCTAATAAAATTAAGAGAAATTTCCAGGAGAATTCCTAATAATATTAGGAGAAATTTCCAGGAGAATTTCTAATAATATTAAGAGAAATTTTCAGGAGAATTTCTAATAATATTAGTAGAATTCCCTAAAAGAAATCCTAATAATATTAGTACAATTCTCCAGGAGAATTCCTAATAATATTAGGAGAATTCTCCAGCAGAATTTGTAATAATATTAGGAGAATTCTATAGTAGAATTCCTAATAATATTAGGAGAATTCTGTAGTAGAATTTCTAATAATATTAGGAATTCTCCTGATGAAGGCAAAAGCGAATTTGCCGAAATACGTATTGAGATAACATAATATAACGCACGGAATGATAGTTGAAATCCTAAAAAACAAAAAAAAAGAGTTCACATATATATGTTAGTTCTGATTGACTACATATGTACATATAACTACCCGCCGAACTTATGTGACCGATTGTAGCAAACGAACGACAGCGCACCTATTGTGAGAATGTAAACATGAAGAAAAATCAAAGCAAATTTAGTAAACAATAACTTATCGGCAGTTGACAATGAATGTAGAGGCAAGACAGTGAGTGCCAAAGTAAAGAAAGCACAAAAATCAAAAAAGCAGAAAATAAAAAAATTTTAAACACTAATAAAGAACAAATAAAAAAACAGAAATAAATTTGATATAAAACAAAAGACTTAAAAAAAAATGATTAAAAAAGAGCCAATAAAAAAATGGGAAGGAGGAACAGAAATCGGTAAAAAATGTTTTCAATTTGACAAATCGACCGTAAAGTCGGGGTCGATAAAGCCAATGATGCCATGAAGCATGCATGCATGCGTGGTTTTCTTATCACGCTTCGTGGACAGCTGACCAAGCCCGAATCAAATAACAAATAACGAAGGAAAAAAAAAAACAACAAAACATAAAAAAATAAAACCAAAAGATAGTGTGTGTTTTTTATTTGTGTTTACTTTACTTTATTTTATTTGGTTTTGTTTTTACTGCTTTAATTTATGAAGTATCAATGAACGCGTTCACATGCATTCGCCTTCCGAAACAGCATGCAGGCGTATGTGTGTTGATATGCGTGTAGTTATGCGTTAGTGTGCGTTTGTGTGCGTTTAAGAACAATCATTAAAAATGGTTCGTTCAATAAAGCATTTCGAATGTCGTCCGTCGGGTGTGCGCTTAAATTTAGCTCATTTCTTCTTAAGCATGAGTCAGAGTTTCCAACAAAAAATAATTTATTTCAATTTAAGACACAAAAGTAATAAACCCTGTATTCTGCACGCTGTGCTCTCGTTCTCAAGTGCATAACAAAAGTTACCAAAAAAAAAAAACAAGAAAATTCCTGTGTGTGTGTGAATGACGCATGGTAATAACTTTTTATACAGCCTACAAAAATTCTTGTGTGGTGTCAATAACAATAACAATAACAATAGTTCTTAGTAATAAGAGTAGAAGAGATGAAAATAATTGATAATGAAGCAGCAAGTATGAAAGATATGTTGTGGAACTATGACTTCAAACAATGGACGTTGGACGTCAAGTGTACTTTCAATGAAATAAATTTTTCATATTAAAAATTTTTTCACAGAGGTTTCAATTAGAAATTTTCCAACACAACAGGACCTTTATTTGCCAAATATTTCTGTTTAACATATAGTGAACTTTTAATAAAATAAATTTTTCATATTGAAAATTTTTTCAAAGAGGCTTTACTAATAATAGATTTTCCAACACAACAGGACCTTTATTTGTCAAATATTTCTGTTTAACATATAGTGAACTTTTAATAAAATAAATTTTTCATATTGAAAATTTTTTCAAAGAGGCTTTACTAATAATAGATAATAGATTTTCCAACACAACAGGAACTTTATTTGGCAATTTTTTTCTTTTTGCACTAACCTTGTGTAGTTGGATTTCTATTTTTTTTGTTTTATCTTTATGCAAGGTACATGGCAGTTTTAAATCCAATACTTAAATCTAATACATCTAATACTTCCGAAGAGGTAAAACTGCCACTATTTCAAATCAGTTCAATATGGAAGATGATTGACCACACTGAAACTGAGGTTTAACCTCGAATGTCTATTTTGCTAACCTTCAAATGTGGTATGTTGGTCGTAAAAAAAGTGTAAGCTATCCAAATACGTCATCGAAATGCATTATTTTGTTATATTAAGATGCTTAATTCTAAAGTCATAAAAATTGCTGTTAATTATATTCTTATAGTTTTTGTTCTCAAAACAGTTTTTAAACTGTATAGATGTTATAAAGTCTGTCAAGGAGTAAAAGTCTGGAAAAAATTGGACCAAGTTTTTTAAACCACAACTTATAAGAAGTCCACAAATCTGAAAAGACAGTATATTTTCAGATGTTTAAGCTTGGCCATTTACCCAAACGTCAAGAAATTTTAAAACTTTATTTAAGTATATCCGTATTTCTTAACGTAATTAGAATTAGGAAAAAAAAAACTGTTTGTAAATTATTTATTAAAAATCTACTTCAGTATTTCTAAAGAAATAAAAGTAAAAAGGCATCAAATGGACAGGGGCTTACCTCAAGGTGCATTCACACCAAAGCGAACTCTTGCAAACGAACGAAAATTCGCAGGTAATCGTACCTGCAAAAGTTCGTTCGTTCGCAAGCGTTTTCTTTGGTGTAGATGCACCTTAAGAAGTAACAGAAAAGGACACAATTCCGATTTTCTATTTAAAAACAGTGTCTCTGTGCGGATATAGCTCATACTGTATTCACAACAGAGTTTCAATATAGAGTTATGAGAGTATTGTTTTCAATATAAGCTATCATTTCGACTTATTTTTGATTTCGATAGCAAATCAAGATGAAATCAAAAAGATTCGTGTGGAAATATAGATATCAGACATTAGAATTGAATCGTAATATAACCATAACTTTACTTAAACATCTCACTACAACTGCTTACAAATGCTCACTCAATTGCAACTGCTTATCGATATGTAACAAACCAAGAAATATATAAAGACTTAAAAGTTATAATTGTTAAAAGAACCATAAAAAAAGAGAGAAACGATTATTCAATTACATCAATATAAAAGCTATTCAACTGTTGGATATTACCAATAAACTGAAAAGGATAAACTGAACAAAACCTCATGAGTAAACATAGATAATATTATATTATAAATTATATGTATGAAATCTCACTTCAACTAGTACTATATATAATCACTTGTGACTTGTTGTTCGTGGTTTCCAATTTTTAACTTTAAACCACGATATCTTAAACTATGTTGATATATATCGTAGGTGAAAAAGTTGTTCAGAATAGGTGTATTTTATAGGCATTCTACTTGCCACAGTTTAACTGGCAATTAAACAAAAATACCTGAGCATAGCCACGCAATACTGGGCTGATGAACCTCAATGTTAGATATCTAGGTTAACTTAGTTTAATTTAGATAAGAAACGAACTAGTCAGCTACTTCAACTAAGGCGAAATCTGCTCAGCACCACGGTATCTGTGCTGATGCGCCAATGTGAAATAGGAAGGCATGCTATGAGACTGGGTCTACCTGTGCTCCATCTCATGTGTCAGTGATCTTCTTTAGCTAGAAGAAGAAATCCCTTGTGAAATGAGCATACTCGGGAAATTAAAATAAAGCTAATGTGAATAATTGCAACAAATACCTTTTCTACAAAGCCTGGTTAATTTTTAACCAATTTTATTTTTAACCACAACATTTTTTACTCTACTAAAACCAATTTTGTTTGATTGTTCTGACTGGATGTAAGCCATTCACAGACTTATTGGTCCTTAGTAGTATCAGATGGTGCATATATTTGTTATAGGTTTTTTTCACGATTTTATCTCAATGTATTACGTAGCAAGCCAACACATTTACGAAATGTAAATGCAACCTTTTAAAGTTTACTTTCACTTTCCTATAAATTATAAGCTTCTTAGCCAAAGGCTACATCCAAAATTTTTCGTACAGTACCTTTACAGATTAGCTTCCAAGAGAAGTCGTCAAGTCGTGCAAATAAAAAATTTAATTAAATTTTCCTTAAAATTCGGTTTAATATAAAATTAATTTGCTTGGTTACATTTAAGTTAATCGTTAACCCTCTAGGACCCAATTTGTTTTCTTTTGTTTTTATTTGAAAGAACTACTGGAGGTAATTTAAAAGTATATAAGAAATAATTGTTAAAAAAAGTTGGTAAATAAATATCATTAAAATTTAGTATTATATTATATGTTTAAAATTTAGAGAATTCGCAAAATATTAATTCGCTTATGATGTAATTTTGTTGATAATTGCCACTATCACAGCAGCTTAATTCTATGCTGCCTGAAGGCTTTCTTGGGTACTAGAGGGTTAAGGACTATTTGTTAAACTTCTTTTGGTAGCACTCAAGTCAGAGTTGTTATTGCATTAAAGACATTATTTTAAGCCCTGTAAAGCTTCAATGCATTTCGGTAGCGATTCAATGTCACTTACGTCACAAAATCCATACACACATGTCCACTTACAGCTCTACAATGATTTCCCATATATTTTAGATGCTCTTTAGCACACACATACATACATACATACGTGCAGCCGCAGTACAGTATTGTACCCTTCGTGCAGTGAAGGGTGAATGCTAGCCTGCAGCGCATGCTATTTCCACCCCAAAAACCGTTTTAATATTTCTTTGTTTGAATTAAATTTCCTTAATTTAATTTTTTCTATAATCCACACCCTGTCACAGCTTAACACTGATGATATTCCCTTTCCACCTCGCTACTCTGTTGATGCAGTGTACCATATACACTGTGCACTGTACATTTGTTTTGCATTAAAATGCCCCGCCAAAAAAGCATGGAAGCAGTGAAATGCACCGAATGTGGATTTGCGTTCAGCGTTCTGCGTTCTGCCCATGCGAGGTTGCAGCCGACAGTCATGGAACTGAAATTTCTATTTAAGCCCAAATATGATTTTCAATCAAAATTCAATGAATCAAAAAATTAAAAAAAAAATAATAAAATAAAAATAACGACGAATTACAAGTACATCCATTTTTCAGTCATGCCCGCGGTCGCACACAGCAAATAATGTTGACCTTTACAACAACAAATAATGCCTTTGTTTTCCCAATGCATTTGTGCTTTTGCTTTTTGCATTTCGTATTTCGCATTTGTAAATAAATTTTATTTATTAAGCGCAGATGTGAATTTTCTCACAAATTCCCTAAAAGCGTTGCGAATTTCATAGTTTTGAAATATTGTAAATAAGCATGAATATATGCACACATACATACAATAACTGTATGTATAGACAACGTACAACTTACACATACACGTTGTCCATATAAATGTGTGTTCACAGAAAAATCATTTTAAATCAAACGAACAACCAATAGATGGCGGTAGTTAAAATATATAGATTGTGTGAGTCATATTAGACAGATTATATAGATTGAAGAGACTAGTAATCCTATACAGTTAATGGAACTTACTTACATAGTTGGCTATTACAGATGTGACACGCGCTTCAAACCCCCCTCTATATCTGTTCCATTATTTTGATGACTGCGGCCGTAATTCTCACATCACTCTCCGAAATAGTCTTGGTTTTTGTGATCCTAGTCACAGAGTTTACCGCTAGTCTTACCTCTGCGTTTGTTTTATAACCTCATTGCCTTCACTATTCCCAAATCTCCGTAATTACGCCCATGCTTTCTACTTTAGATGAACCTCGCCCGATAGGGGTATTAAGCCTACCTGCTCTCATCTTTCTCCTCTAATTACTGAAATAAAGTTTCCACATTGCTGTGGAAATCTTCTCCATTCATTCCTAAGAGATGGACGAGAGTTGCCCTTCTGCGCGTCGTGTAGTCTCCGCCAGGCTATCCGTTCAGTAGCTTGTTCTTCATTTTCATTGGGATGATGTTTGATATGCCTGGTTTTAAGCCCGGCGAATAACGTCATACATCTATAAGGAAAGTTTCGCTGTATATGTTAGTTCACTACTCGTATGGATGATTATTGCTATCCAGAGAGGCCAAATGGGTAGCTAGTTGTGTACCATCTTAGAGAGAAGAGTGGCATTACACAAATTAAATGTAATTAAACACTTTAAGAGAACTGTTCCTTTAAAAGAATGTGCTTTGTGAGAAATATAAGAGTTGCTAAAATGACACATCCGTTTGTAACAGCGTCCCTTTAACAGACCCTTAGCCGTTGTTTATGTTAACTTTTAGTAGCGACTCTTCATTATTTAAAAAAGCTTTTTTAATATCTCTAACTATACACACGTAACGTCTATTATGTTTGTTTAAGTTGACCAGGCTAGCTCTGAGCACTTCAATATCATAATAAAACTCCGATATATTTGCCTTTAGTGATATCAAATAGCTAGACCTATATGTGATTTGTAGTAGGCACTAGTGCTGTGCATATTATTCGGATATTTTATAAATCAAAGTTATTCGATAAATCCGATAACAACGACGTCTACGGAGTTAGTCCTCGAATATCTGGATTTGTGAATATTATTCGTAGTAAAATTACTCGGGGACTTCGTGAGCAAGAGTTAAAGGGAGAGTAGAAAATGCATCACACATTAAACACAACTTTTTTTAGGGATGATGAAATTTGTTGTTGTTTGTACGATTTTGTGTGCTTATATCTATTATATATCTATTATATCTATTATATAATGTGTTTTTTTATTATTAAATATTATTAAATAAAAAATTTGCATTTTAAATAATACTGTTATAATTTATATTAAAGAACTCATATTAATGAAAATTTGAAATATAATATAAAAAGTGTGCTGTTAGGATAAATATTACTCTAAAAACTTCCGACACATTTCAGTGATTCGATTAAAGTCATATAGAAAAATTTATACATAGAATTAAGTCTAAAAAGTCTATTTTTTTTATGTGACCGAAATTAAAATTGCCATTTCACAGTTGAATTAAATATCATGGAGTTCAATTCAATAGATTAAATCAGAGACCAAGATTTTTAGGAGGTCATCTGAAAAAGTGCTTCTGAAAAGGAGCATAACAGTTTCGATGACTACGAAAAACTTTAACAAATAATATAAAGACCTATTTTAAAGGTAATGAAAAGTATTTTCAGTAATTGTTTAATACCCGTGTTTGTGAACCGTGTGTATGCTAATATACTTAACTCTTATCGCTCCGTCATATATCAATCAATTAAAATTCATAGTTGCATTTATTATTGAAAGGAAATATAAAAAATCAGTGTTGCACTGAAAATAACGTTTAATGGATTTCTACCATGAAATTGTTTGCTCAAACTTCAGCTCCGGAAAAAAGAACCCTAACAGCTAATGGATAGTTAAATCTTTAACGACACAACATACGCAAAATGTATGGTGTACAACACTCATCCCCACTTACCTGTACAAATCCCAGCAATAATTTGCCAAGTTAGACGGAAACAAACAAATCGAAAAAAGAGTAGAAAAAGAGTAGAAAAAGAGTAGAAAAGGAGTAGAAAAAGTGAAAATGAAACAGAAACAAGAAGTGAAAATAGCTCAGAAGATATTGGTTGGGAAAACATTTTTGGAAAGCGCAAAAGTTTTGAAATCCTTGAAATCGCGACATTCTTTCGGTGTTGGTTAAGGAGGCATGTGCACACGTAGCTCGCTTGATCGATGTAAAATATTGTGCAACAAAATTTTTTACTTAACACTCAACTCACTTGAAAATCTCGACTAAGTGCGGCACAGCAGGAAGGCGTTGGCATTGCAGGTGTCTGTCTCAACGTAGCCTGGCATGTGTGGTGTCTGCTGTGTGCTTTACGGCGGGTACACGAGAATGTGTATGTGCCTTGAAAGGGGCATATCACTATAACGTTCAATGGGGAAAGTTATGAAAAGTACCGTTCTGCAAACATAACATAAAAATATAAATTATGGCGTCATAAAAGTAAAGGGGGATATAATGACGACAATGAAAACGACGACAATGGTGAAGTGGGATGAGGTGTACGACGAAGACGGCGAGCGATGAGCAAGAAACGAGTGCAATAAAAGCGATACGCTAAGGAAAGTTGTGAAAAACATGGTGGTTGGTTGGATGGGATAGAGCTTGGGGTATGGGGTGCCCAAATCAAGAGGTGAAAAAATTGTTATATGAAAGTATAAATTTTTGATGTCGTTACGTCTAGAAGGGAACTAAAATCAAAAGGCAAAATGTTTCAGAATATCGCGTGCCACAACTTCGTGTTTTTCTTCTTCTTAGCTAATAATGATAACAGAAACAAAAAAAAGAAAAAGACTCATATAACCAAATTAGGAAATATAAAAAAAATACTTCGAAGGAACTTTTGAAAATGTAATTTGTTGTAGTGCGACAAAATCTAATTTCGTTTTTCAAGTTGTATCTTAAAACGAATTTCAGAATTTTGATTTCTTTTCTATTTGCACGTATCGTCTAAATATTTTCCTTAATGTGCACATTACATTAAGACCGAAAAGTTTTCGGAAATTCTCATTTAAAATTCGCGCGCTGTATATTTTTCGATATTTTAAGTTTATGTAGTTTGGCAGCACTGTCCTTAATTACTATGCCAAAAATGAGCGCGATCTGTCAGACAGTTCGTTTACGGCAGCTGTTGAAACCAGTTCACCTCAGTAGGGCGTTGCGAAAAAAACAATGGAAAAAAATATTGAACAAAGAGTTTGCATCAAATTTTGTGTTTCGAACGAAATTTCGTGTGCAGAATCGTTGCGAATGCTACAAAAGGCTTATGGGGAATCAGTTTTATCGAAAACTCAAGTTTATGAGTGGTACAAAGCCTTCCAGGACGGTCGTACGACCGTCGAAGACATTTCGCAACGCACTACTGAGGTGAACTGGTTTCAACAGCTGCCGTAAACGAACTGTCTGACAGATCGAGCTCATTTTTGGCATAGTAATTAAGGACAGTGCTGCCAAACTACATAAACTTAAAATATCGAAAAATATACAGCGCGCGAATTTTAAATGAGAATTTCCGAAAACTTTTCAGTCTTAATGTATGTCACTTTGATATTCATAGAGAATAACTTAATAGAGACAGAGCAGTACTTATATATTTTCGATGAAGGCATGAAAATCTATAGAGCATTAGTTCAAATCACTAATCGGTACATTGTAGAGCTCTGGAAATTTGTCACAATCTAATATTGTGCGAAAAGTACAGCTAAAAAAATGTTATTCTCTTGTAATAATTAAGATTAAAACACAACTGTCTTATGTGTGATTGACAGACACGAATCCCCTGGAGTAATGATTTATTATTAAAATTAAACAAAAACCGTAAAACTTCCCTTTTAATGGGTGGACGCGTGCCATCGATATTTTGCTCATTATGGAATTGTGGGATGAAAGCAGTTTAATGGAAAAAATTGCATAGAAATAGCAGTTTTCAAGTAATTTTCATATTTTTATTTTATTGAATTTTAAGCATTTAATAAATAGCATTAAAATGCAATCAGAATTGCATCGCAATTTTAATAGACATGTACACATAGATTGATATTTGGAAACAATGCATTAACATATATCTTGTGTTATCATCTTGAATACCATGAATATAGACGGATGCAATAATTTTCGTTTTTGGATATTTTGGACGAAGTTCATTAACCTCACCAGTTGTTAGTTCATTAACCTCACTACTGTTTCGACTTTGGATTGTAGTTGTCGATACAAGTTTCGTAGTTTTCAACTTCAATAGCCCCAAATAGCACTCAGAATCATCGATGCATTGTTGTATACAGTATCCGCGGCACCCACTTCAAATAGACCTTCCGCAAAGGCAAATGCTTATGAAAAATTAAACCGACATGATCCTTTAGAGTGTTTAAGGTGCTATCTTAAACCTTTAATTTTCTTTTTCTTTAAAGAGATCGATGCGTATAAAATATGCACAATATTTTTCTACCATTACTTTCGTTGGAGCCGAGTCCAGGCAGCATTTATTAAGCCAAGCTTTTGCTGTTACTGTATTTTTCCTCATCAAAAGACAATTATAAAGCAAAACACGGAATTGTTTTGAATCCATGGTTCTGAAAATATGAAAAGTAGCCACTAGAACAGGTATAACTAGATGAGTAATCGTTCAAATGTCATTGAATTCTTACAGATTTCTACTGATATTTAAAAGTTGCACGGCTTTCTAAAATTTATATAGATTTCTCATTTGTGACTGCCAGTGTTCTCCTACGGATTTTATTATTAATTTATTATGAAAGTTTTTGACGTGAAATCGCCCAACAAACGGTACTGCAGCCAGGAGAACCCAATTGTACCAATTTTATTACACAAAGTCCTTTAAAGCTTTATGAACAAAGTCCACAACTAAATCTAGAAACGAGCTCCTAATCTGTTTTGGTGACAGAAACTCCATATAAAATAACTTTTTTCTTCGAGGCATAATCTGTATTCTGAATTAGCAGATAATCGTAATTTATAGAGGTCATACTTCAGACCATAATGACCTGTAATGAAATCAATCTTAAATTACCTTTTGAAAATTTAAGAATGTTTTAGTAGGATTACTGTTTGATAAGTGCTTTGCTTTGTCTAAGTCCTGGGAAATCTTTTCAGTACATTAACCGCAAGCGATCCTCCTTCTCCTTGATTATTTATTTTGTACAGGTTTAATCCACAAAAAAATTGAGGGCTTGTAAAAGCAGTTTTTGATGTAGTTCTGATTAACTCATCGGCTTGTTAATTTCCCAAAATTCCCCTGTGACCTTGAACTCAATAAAGACTTACTTTATTCCGAGCTGCAAGTAACTGTAGAAGCTCGTAACCCAGAAGAACCTGTTTCGACTTGAAAGTTCTAGAAAACGGAGCTTTAAGCGCAGCCAGACTGTCAGAGTAAATAACAATTCTCGAGCCAGACGGTTTTTTGATGATCTTGGATCTTACGTATAAGTTGATTCGGTGAATTTTAGCTCGAAAGACACTCGGCCATTGCCTCCAAAATTCTGGTGTTGGGTCCATATACATCAGTACCAGTACCTTCGTCCATTTTTGATCTATCTGTGCAATAAATTAAATTTTTTGGGTCCACCTGTGAGCTTACGTACTTATTAGCCGATGTGTTATTTAACATTTTTTTCCCTACAAAATGAAAGACATGTCAATTATGAAACATAACTTTTAAATTCACATGTGAATGTTTTGAAGAGAATGAAGAGAATTTATATATGTACTTTTGTGGGACAAGCGTAAAATGTATGGTACAATACCCAACGCGGTCTACAGTGCCAGCTAATACCACTAAAAATGGACAAGACAAGCTAAAGAAAAGATTCGTTAGGCTTAAATATTTATATATACAAGAAGAGAGATAAAGAAATTAAAGAAAATTAAATAGAATGGAAACAAATAAGTGAAAAAGAACTGGAAAGAAAGAAAAGGTGTACAGGTACGGAATTTTTAGTTACTTTTTAAGGGAAATATGTATAAATGATTAAACTTGGAAAAATTACAAACTTTTGAGATAATTCGTCACTCAAAAATTTTTTGTTTTATTATTTCTATTACGTTTTTCTGTGGCACTGCAGTTTGCACCTGCAAGTCATAGCTGCCTATACGTGTCTATAATAACCAGTCAATTAACTTGACTTTGTTTATTCCTTTGCGCAGTTACAACTTACCACGGAACAAGAGCGTTTCCTTGTCCGTCTATTGCTTTAACTGCCTTCAAAAAAGCATAAATAATAGCATAAAATTAATTTATAAAGAAGGTACACTCCACTTTTAATGTTGCGGCTCTACTGTCCTGCTGCCCTGCTGTCCTGTTGTCCTACGTTTATTGCTACAACGTTTCGTACACATGCCATAAAGCAATAACAATGATAATATAGAAAACAATAAAAGTAACAACAGCAACAACAAGAATTACGTGTACAACAACAAAAACAATAGCCATTCTTGGTCTGCTATTTATGCACTTCACTGCGTGCGCTACATGTCGTAAATCAATTTTATTTATTCTAATTACCTGATTAAGTGATTTATAACAGAGTTTAAGTTTATATGTTGTATGTATGTATGTGTGTGTGTGTGTGTGACCATATGCATGTACTTACCTTAACTCATACTGACTCGGTAGTGTTGTCAGTATGATAGACGTACATACACGCTTACTTTCAATAAATTTACTCTAAGTTGAGCTCAGTGTGTGATTAAAGGCTCAACCAAAGACTATTCAATACATAGACTCGTTATGACTCAATTTTAAATTTTGCATCTTTATGATGCGAAAAGGGTTGGGGTGTCAAAGCATTTCATAGTCAACGAGTGTAAAGAAATTTGAATTGTTTTCGAGTCATTTTGTGCGCTCTGAACCATAGTTGTTGGTATTTTTATGCACAAACGTGCATTTAACGAGAGAGAAATGAAGAAGAGCAACATAAGAGAATATCAAAACAATAAATGTTTGCCAAAATACCAAAAACTGAAGTTTTGTTTTTTTTGGTTGGTTTTCAATGCATTTGATTTTATTCATTTTAGAATTTTTTGTGAAACCTAAATTTCTTCTTTGTATAGAAGTAAACACCACTGCATTATTTTGTAAATTATTATAATTTGTTTAAAGTTTTATGAAATTTTAGTGAAATTGAGATTTTTTAACTACTAATTGAAATATCATTTTTTATATATATTTAAGCTTAGAATATTGTTATCTACAACCATGTTTAATTTTTAAAAGTAAAATTTTAGAAGTAATATTTTGCAAAAATCATATTTTTATCGCTTTTTTCTCTTCTATCTGCGACACCCAAAAAATGTATCCAAGTTTTTCTATAAAATTTTGCCTACTAATAGCCAAACGTTAAAGGTTCACTAAAATTTGTTGTTCCCACTCTATGTTTCATATCTATTTCAGATCTCAGAAAGTACTGAATAATTATGCAAAATATAACCTTCAATAAATCTCTTAACTTTTAACAATAAATTCAATAAGTAGTAATATAAAGACATTTCTTATATTTATAATTATATATATTATAATTCTGTTAAAAAACTACGTAGCTACCATGCATTATTATATTCAGGCGCACGCCCTTCAGTATGACCGAGTTCTTTAATATTGTATGCATAGCTGATTTGTTATAATTCTAAATCTGCGTATTGTTTTCGCAATAGGAAAGCAATAAAAAGAACGGACGACTATGATAATATAAGTGCAAACTACCTGTTCTTGTTGCGCTATAGACCACCCCGCTAATCCTTCTTTTATTGCGGTTTTGTTTTTAATTTTAATAGTTTATTGTTTTTTATTATTAAGTTATTTTTATTTTATTGCTTATTATTTATTGTAAAGGTTTTTAAAAAACAACATATTCAGGTAAAAAATTGCACCATATATAAATGGTGACTTATAATTTACAAATTTAGTTATTAATATCATATGTGCTAAGTAAAAAGTGAAAAAACGTCGGCAATTTAATTATTAAAAGTGTTTAAATTTAATGAACTTGTGAAGTCTATTTCAAATTTATAAATTGTTAGTTATTGCATAAAACTCAATTATTAATAGTGATTTAATTGTTAAATGTTATAATTTAATATATTTGTTGAGACTTTTTCAAATTTATAAATTGTAAGTATTGCAAAAAATTTAATTCAAGTAGTTGCAATGGAAAGAAATCTAAACAAATTATCATTTAAACGGTGCTCCATTAATGGATGCAGAAAATCAAAAAAAGAAGATAACGAGTTGAGGTTGTTCCGGTTCCCATCAATTGATTCTGTAATGGGCCAGATTTGGAGGGAAAAATGTGGTTTTATTGCAGAAAATCCGAGAAAGAGACTTTTTATATGCAGTAGGCATTTTGTGGACAGCGATATCGGCACAAAATTTTTAAAAAAAGGAGCAATACCCGTATATCATTTATGTACTGATAGTGTTTTGTCGGATGAAATCATTTTTGATGAAAATACTTCAGAAATGAGTTTAAAAGTTGACACTGAATCGTTATGTACCAACTGTGGAAAATACATACGATTGTCGGACTTTTATAGGAGAAAGTATAATGCTTTGCAAAGGAAATTTAAGGCATTACAACAATGCCGTTCGCAAAATAAAACAAAACGAAATACTAGAAAAAATGTTGTGAGCGCAATTGAATCTTTAGAAACAGTAAATAAGGATGTGAAGTTATTCTGCAAGCTTTTATTAAGCGATCAGCCCAAGGAATACACTAGAGATGTAAGAAAGCTAGTACAAAATATATATTACATTTCAAGGCCTGTATACCAATTTTTCAGAAGTACTCTTAAATTTAATTTACCGCACGAATCTACATTGAGAAGATGGATGCCTATAAAGTCACTTCAGCCAGGTTTTATTAATAATGGCTTTTATTTATTAAAACAAAAATGTTTAAAGCTCACGCAAACGGAAAAAGATTCAATTATTTTATTGGTTGACGAAATGTCAATTAAACGAGAATTGCGGTATAATGAACCTTTAGATCTAATTGATGGCGTTGAAGATAATGGATACTTTAGATCTCCCAAATTAGCAAAAGAAGTTTGTGTTTTCGTAATAAAGAGCATTTTCTCTAATTGGAGATTAGTTCTTAATTATTTTGTATCTGAAAATGGATTAAATGGAGAAACTCTAGCAAATATAGTACTAGACAACATTAATATTTTAACAAGCTTAGGATTGACAGTTAGAGCACTTATTTGTGATCAAGGGCCTTCGAACAGGAAATGTTTTTCCTTACTAGAGATTACAAGAGATAAACCTTTTATAGTTCACAATGATAGAAAAATCTATTTTATGTTTGATTTCCCTCATTTGATGAAATCTTTAAGGAATAGGGTAATGGAAAACGATTTGCAAACGCCAGATGGAACTGTTAGCTTTAAAGTAATACGTGAAATGTATGACAAGGAAAACCATAATATGACAAAAATGTGTCCGAAGCTTACAAGGCAGCATGTATATCCGTCCTCGTTTGAAAAGATGACGGTCAAAACTGCAACACAGGTTTTTAGTCATACTGTGCAAGCCGCAATTAGAGCTTTTGCAGAAAGCGTAGGATTCAAAAAAGTTTCAAGCGAAGTTGCTATATCTACTGCCAATTTTATTGCAAAAATGGACAAAATTTTTGATTGCATGAATAGTGGAACACTTTATGCGGATAATTCTTATCGATCAGCTATACAGATTGGTAATACGCCTTATAATTATTTGAAGGCATTCGTAGATTATTTGAAAAACACCTCTTTTCCACATAAAAGAGTTCATTTTATTGATGGTATGATAATATCAATAAATGCTGTAATAACCTTGTCTAATGAAGTTTTGCAAAAAGACACATTTTTTCTAAGAACTAAAACCCTAAATCAGGATCGAATAGAAAACTTTTTCCAATTAGTTAGACAAAAGGGTGGAAATAATAGAAATCCTTCAGTTGCTGAAATAAATCACAATTTGGCACATTTAATGTTCGCTCAAATTCGTCCCTTATCTTCATCAGGTAACTGCGAAATTGATACAGACGTAGTAACCGGAGATGGCAACCTAGATAATGTTGATAATGCTTTCGAAGAAGAGGCCATAGAAGAACTTACTGACGAAGAAAATATTAGTGCTACTATACTAATTAACTCGTTACAAGAACCAGTATTTGATGATTCTAATGTAATATTTGAAGATTTGGGTTTGGATACAATAATTAATGTGGAATGGTTGTCAACTAGATATTTTGTTGGCTACGTTGCCCATAAAATGTTGCCAAAAATTAATTGTGAATTGTGCAATTCAAATATTTTAAAAGAAAATGAAATCCTTACAGCTCCAAGTGAGCTATTTATTCACTATAAAAATTATGAATCACATTCAGATTTTGGAAGTTTGAAGGCACCCTCAAGCAGATTTTTTGAAGTTTGTAAAATTCATATTGAAATATTTGAAAAAGTGTTTAAAAATATGCCGCATGCTGTCCAAATAAAAGCACTTATAACCGAACAAGCTAAAACTAAAACTCCCGACTGGTTTACAGAACCTTGTTTAAATCATCGACTTCAGCTTCACAACTTTCTTATTACTGTACTCCTTCGGAAGCATTGTTTATGGTATGTTGAGAAGAAGAAGTCAAGTATCGCGCATTAAATATATATAGTTTGTCAACATTGTGTTTGCAAAAGGAACAAATGTTACAAATGTTTATTAAAAGTTTGCAAATAAATTAAATATCTTTTAAACATTTAATTTTTTTTTTTTAATTTTTGATTTATATACCAATTTTTTTTAAATCTTAAATATTGTTTACTTTATTCTCTAAGTTATATAACTTTCTATTATATTTTATATTGACAACTAAAGTTTTAAATTTTATATTTATTGTAAAAGATTTAATTTCTATTTATAATTTCATTTAAGCTTAAATCCAGTTTTTTGTGTTTTTGTTTTTTTGTAGTTTAGTTCTGTTGCATTATATTATATTATTTAATTTTGCACATTATTTAATATTATGTTTTATTATAAATTCAATATAATAAAATCAACTTTTGATTTTTTCATAATTCTACTATTCATGCTTTTATTTTTTTAATTTGTCTTTACGCCATTTAATAGGCTATTATTTGCTGCTAAAATTTCAGTGTGCTATTTAAGTGGCATTAGTGCATTCTCCAAATATGCAAAAACAAAAACTTCTTGTCTATTTCTACTATGAGTTATTCAAAATTAACACAAATACCGCATTTGAAATCATATGTTTACTATTACCATGTATGCCTTCATATTCTCTTTACTTCATATTTTCTCAGTAATGCCGCTCTGAGAATTTGAGTGAAAAATTGAGTCTAAAAAGGGTCTACCAGTAGACCCGCAGTGTGTTCAGCAAATTTGTTCCTGATGCACACTCTATGTATTAAATACTCATTGGCTCAACCAATCATTATACTGTCAATGTCGCTTATTAGTACATAAAAAGTAACTTAGCTCATTATTAGTTGGTCAACAGAGTTGCAATCGGAGCAGTATTGAGTAGGAGATGAGCATAAGGGTCTACCTTTCGTCTCGTTCATTGGATTGCGGCTTGACAATAGAAAGTAGTTTAATTGAATGCGGCCAGAGAGTCCTGCAGTGTTTCATTGCAAAATGACATTCCGCTTATTGCCATTAAAATACTTTTGAAATACAATTTGAGATTTCTCAAAAATTCCATTAAAAACCAAACACTAAATAAAAGTCAATTAAATAAAATTAATTTAAAAAATTTTTTTTAAAGAAAGAAAATATTTAAATAAAATAAATAAAAAAATAAATAAAATTAATTAAAATAAAATTATTTTAAGAAAGAATAAATTAATTTATACATTTATAATGAAAATCAAATACGAAATAAAAGTCAATAAAATAAAATAAATATAAAAAAAATTTTAAGTAATGCATAATTAAATTAATATGAATAATTTATACTTAGCTGGAAAAATACAAGTGGGTATCGTTCCAGCTCTTCAACACCTAAATGTGAATAAATCATTTGTCTCTCGTACCATTGCTCGATACCATGATACTGGTAGTGTTGCCCGCGGCTCAGAAAGTCGACCAAAAATAAACAGTAACAACACCAGAAATGATTCGTAAAATGAAGAAAAATGAAACCCACGCTGTAACTGCAATCAAATGGCAAAGGGCCTGAACGTATCACGAGAAAGGATGAAACACATTTTGAAAAATGAGCTCGGACTTATACCATTGAAGTTAAACAAAGTGCATGATCTCACCGGTTAACAAGAAAAAGTAAGAGTGGAAAGAGCCAAAGTGTTGGTTCGTTTGGCCGAAAGTGGTGGATCGCCAAATTTGATTTTTTTTAATGAGTCGTAATTGAGCAGTACGTAAACAAACAATATGATCGAGTTCACTTGTCAAAGAGGTTAGCTGAAAATTTTAATACATAAATGGCCACCAGAAAGTAGGCATCACAGATGGTAATGATGTGGGCCGTCGTAACGGCCGATGGTCACTCTCCGCTTGTGTTTATTGATAGTGGGGTAAAAATAAATGCTTCAATATAACGGGAAAATTTTTTAGCGGGAGTACTAAAACCCTGGACAGATGAACATTTCGGTCACAGGCATTAGAAATTCCAGCAGGACTCAGCAACATCGCGCAAATTATGCGTTAACCAATCATGGCTGAAAAATAACTTTCCGTGTTTTATTCCATCATACAGTGGCCATATTGGCCACCGTGTTCGCTTGATATAAACCCTTAGATTTCCTTTAAAAAATACCAAAATGTAGATCATCTGAAGCAAGCCTTAAGCCGAGAATGGGTCAAAATACCGCAAAGCTATTTGCAGGCAGCAAACGATAGCTTCATCGGCTGTTTGAAGGCCACAATTCATGCTTGAGGTGATCATATTGAACCAAAATAAAGTAACTTAAAAATTTAAAGTTCTTTTCGCATATTTTTATTTATTTT
This sequence comes from Teleopsis dalmanni, assembly GCF_002237135.1. Classification (NCBI taxonomy): domain Eukaryota; kingdom Metazoa; phylum Arthropoda; class Insecta; order Diptera; family Diopsidae; genus Teleopsis; species Teleopsis dalmanni. Next base: position 49,421,758 of record NC_051848.1, read on the forward strand.
TCATTAAATTTAACAAAAATAAACAAAATCGAATATTTTACTTTCTTGCAATTTTTGTGAGCCACCCTGTATATAAATTTTCTGTTCTTTAACTTTTGTTGAACATCAAAAGAACAATATGTGTATTTGGCTATGTTTCCGACACTTTTTTTTGATAATTAAAAAAAAGTTTCTCATATTTAGCTTTTTGTTGTTTTTGTTATTAAAGCTACTGCTTTTGTTGTTGTTGTTATTGTTGTGTTTAATAGTTTTCAGGTTGTTTAATTTACTGTATTTCGCAGTGTTTATTTTCTGCGGCCGCTGTTGTTGTTGTTGTTTTATTGCACTTACCTCGCATGCGAGCCTGCATAGCTGAGCTCGTATATCACAAATTGACAAGGTTTTGCAATTTGACATGTGAGCAGTGAAAAAAAAGCTCACAAATAATTAAAATGTCTCTCATAAATACACTCACACAGCTGCAGCGATTGTTGGGCCCGTACGCTCTAATACAGTCAAAGAAGCGAACATATTTTGTATATAATTAAAATCGCTAAAAAATTGTGTTGCCGCAACCTGTCATGCATATTTTCCAAATTTCTTTGTCATATATTTTTTGTTTTTATTTTTTTTTGTTTTCGTTTATCATTTTACTTAATTTTTTGTTTGAGTGTTTTTTGAGTGATTTTTCCCAAACTGAGTTGTGTGCGGATTTGTATTGCACCATTTGCCTTTGCCTGCAGGCAGTTAACCACAAACGCAATTATAGTGAAAATCAATTGTGATTGATTCGCCAGCCATATTTGCTCTGACAGATTTTTGTATGGTCGGAATTGTTATTAATTGAGAGTAAACTACTTTTTGGGCAGTGTACACACACAGTTGAGTTTGTTCAATCGGATGACAATTCGTTCCGTTAATAACTTGTTCTGTCAAAATATTTCTTATAATAAACAAAATATGTTTACTTTAGTTAGCCAAAGCATATATAAACCTCACCTTGACTATCACCTCCCTAGCGCTATATCTTTTGGTTTGATCTTATCCATTAAGAACAAACTCACCTATACTTCTCATTCTAATACCACGCGGTGCAATTTGTTGCACCCATCATCTCATCCAACAATTTTTCTGCGAATTCATAATCACGCTTTAACTTAGATACATTTAGATTCCTTGATTTGATTTAGGTTTCTGTTTTTTTTTTCACAGTAGGTGGAAAAAAGTCACAGTGTGAGACTTGAACTCACTAAAAGCACCTTTTAGAAATGAATAGAGAAGATTTTCACAGCAATGTGGAAACTGTATTCCAGTAATAAGGGGAGAGAGATGAGAGCAGATAGACTTGATACCTATCGAGCTAGGTTTATCTAAGCCAGAAAGCAAGGGCGTTATTGGGGACACATGGTTTTACTGGTTTTAATCTTAATTATAAGACGCAAGCCTAACTATACTTACTTCTAATTCTTCTTCGATGGGGTGTAATTTGCTCTTTCCATCATTCCATCCATTCCTATTCTCGTGACTGAGATTTAGGAGCTAATACTAAAACATTTTACGATCTCACAATTAATCTATGACTTAAATATTAATATTATTATAATGACCGATGAATGATCTAACGTAACGTAAGCCTGAAAAATGAATGATTTAAACATGAATTAAGCCTGTAATGCCAGATTTTTTATTTGCAAAAATATTTATTTTGCTCCAAATGCAGTGAATTTTAAGTGCATGCAGTTAAAAATATGAGTAGGTACAGAGTATTACAATATTTTGAATCTTGCAAAGAGATATGGTCCTTCAACTAACTCCTGACATCAAAAAAAAGAAATATTAAACACATAACCAAATAAACTTTTGATAGCCGTTTATATAAAGCCCGCCATGAGGCGGGGTTGAGCATTAGAGGGTTAAGTCAGTCTTAAGACTTAAGTTAAGACTTGGGCTGTGAAATTAACCCAATTAGTTGAATAGAAGCACTTTAGTTGAATTTAAGCACTTGAATCTTTAATTATCATTTTCGTTATTAGTTTCAAAGAGATGGTTTTAATATATTAAAGTTCAACAAAGTGTTCTTCCACGTTATTCATATACCAAAAATAGTATATTAAATATTATTCTCAAAATAAAATTCTTTTCCCAACGATATTTGTTACAACTCATATAATTATCATATTTTTAAATTAAATTTTAGTTTAAAGTAAAGCCAGTTTAGTCCATATACATATAGCCTGGGTTTTGCTTCTACGTGTCTCTAAACAAAATACGAAAGCAGTTTAAGATTGCTAGTCATAAGCGTATAGTAGGTAATGATAGGCAAATAAGCTTGCCAAATGCTTTGAGTAAACACCCGGGCTCTATCGGGAAGATCTAAATACTCCTCTACCAGAATGGAATTTGAAAAATCTTCCTATTTAAAGTGTTGTAAATTATTAAGGGAATAATCAACGATTTTTTTATATGTATGTGTTTTCAAGTTAGCCATTAGTAGTTTGGGAAAAAGAGATGTTGCAGATATTGAAATGACCTATGGTGGTATAAGTCTTGTAATGGAACTTCTTGAAATATTTCCTTGAATAACTTCTGCTGCAGCCGTGTCGAAGGTGAGAGCTTCACATTTACTAAATTACTGTCTCTGCCATGTGCAACGTGGTTTAAATATTTAAATAGATACTGTTATTTTAAAGGGGCTTGTTGAACAGTAAGATTACTTTCATTAAAGATTTAACAACACTATAGATCATTACTCTTAAGTAGACTTTAGAGACCAATAAATTGATCAAATTTAAATTTAAGATTACTACTGAGTAATATAAAAACTTGTTATTATTAGTACAAATGTCGTTTTCTTCAACTTAAATTAAGTAATCCGCTATTTTATTATGTTTCTCGCATTTCTTTATTGAAGCTCCTTCTATAGCCATGGATCCACTCTGGTGAAAAAAGCAATTAATTAATTGAATTAAAATTGACTGTTGAAAAATATGCGCAGAAATCTTATATTATCAAATTTAAGTTAATTATTTTTGCTTGTAAAACTTTTTCTAACTTCTTCGTTTCCAGCTTTTTCTGATATATTTTTATCGGGTTTGTTTAATATTTTTTTTATAATTTTTTTTTTTTTTCAAACTATATTTGCCGTGCAACAATGTTTTGCTTAAAAGAAACAAAATATTTGGCTCAATTTTCGTGTTCATAAAGTGTAAATTGGGAATGTGAGAAAAATTTTGCAATAAAAAAAGAACATATTTGTATATATATAAATATATACATATATATATGTGTATATATACGAGCAAAGAAGGAGAGAAAATAGCATTAAAAAATCCACTATAAAAGCTAAAGTGGCGGAATTATTAACGAATCTAAATCAGAAACTATGGAAAATCGAGGAAGGCAGTTCTGAAGTTGCAGATGCAAAATCCAATGCGGAAGTTTAAATTTATTTGCATAACCACAGAAGCAACAGAAACAGAAACACTATTACCAACAACTTCAAGATACAAATTTACTACTAACTAACAACAACAACAACAGCAACAACAAAACTACAACAATGGTAATACTAACCACGGAGAAAGTAGGAACAAAAATTGCAATAATAACAACAACAATAAATAGCATTATGGTAATTCATGCAAACAATAAGCGAACTACAAAAAGCAAATATAGAACAGGAAAATAATAGTTGCAATGTACGTATTTCATCTAGATATAAATCTACTAACATGCATACACACTCATGCATACATACATCGAGCCCACATGCACACACAGCACTGCTTTATGGTGGCGTTAGTAGCACTGGTAGCTCTGGTAGCGCTCTGGTAGCGCTCTGGTAGCTTTCTGTTATAAGTGCCTGCCTTTAATACCGAGAAGGACTAAGGATAAAGTTACTGCAACACAACTGCTACAATAATTATTTGGCAAACTAAAAGAAAAGCAAAAAATCAACCAAAAAACAAGAAAAAACAAAAAAATCACTGCGAAGAAAAATTCGCCAACAAAGAAAAAATACACTAAATATATCCTAGTGAAAAGAAAATCCAAAGAAAATCAGTGAAAAGCACTGCAGCAACAAAATACTATTATTTACTAATAAAAGTCACGAAATAACAACAAAAACAACACACAACGAAACTGCAACAACGACAACAATAACAACATCTACAAACTACAACTCGAATAACTGCAACACCATCAACAGCACCATCAACAGTAACAGTAACAACAACAACAATAAAAACAACAACAATAAAAACAACAACAAAGAAAAGTTTAAGTAACTAAATAACTATTAAAACTTAAAGGACTTAGGTGGCTTCCGCAGCAACTTAACCGAAGTTTTATGCGCGCCACTAAAATTTCGTCTGGAAGTGCGTTGAGCACATCAATTTTGGTAGTTAGTATTCACGTTTAAATGCACCCACAACTGCATTGCGAGAAATGTACATTCCTCCAACCAACCAACCGTTCATCCATCTATCCATCTATCTATTCATTCATTCATCCATCCATTTGTTTGTCCGCTCATCCAACTAAGCATGCACTCAGATATATATGTACATGTGTGCTCTACATATTCGGATAGTGTTTCAGTATGGCTTTAAGTAATATGTTTTCGTAAAATGCACTCAACGATGGAATAGCATATTGTCTTCAGTGTATGAGTTTGCTAAGTAATTAGCAGAATTTTGGGGATGGAACGGGATTAAATTATCGAAGACTAATTCACATTTACTGTAATTTTGCTGAGTAATTGAAAGAATGTTAGAAATGGAATAGCATCGAATTCTTAAAGAAAATTTGTTATTATGACATGAATTTAAAGTTATAAATCCGATCATATTATTTTATTGTGGGATTTTGCCCTAAGACCTAATGATCGTGTTCTAACAGTATTTCTCCAAGTCAAACATTCCTTGTTAATTGTAGCAATCTATTGTGTCTTTTCATGTACTTAGAGTATTTCTTCAAGTCCAACTTTCTCTATAAATTATTATATTACACCGACGTTAAAAAGTTTTATCCCATATTAGATATTCAGCTAGGTATATAATTTGTTTATGCACCAGTGCCGGATAAACTCTCAGAAAGTATTTTAAAGTTTTATTCTTTTTCCTACGGAGTCTACACATTCTATTAAAGTAAGTTTCCAGTTTTATAAGGTGATTGTTTGATTATCAGTACTTACTTATTGCTATCCTTCCCTCCTAGTGGAGCATATGGCCTCATCGATTCCTCTAAATTTTACTCTGTTGTCTACTTCTCTGTTTCTCTCTCTCTCTCTATTTACAGTGCATTCATTTTGGAGACCATGTCGCAAAATTCAGCTCTACAGCCATCGTATAACCTTCGTTTAGTTCTAACTGTCCGTGTAATTCTTTAGTACTAAATGCTATTCCAACGATGCTGTTTCGACACGATTGAGGACATAAAAGGGGTGTCGCTGCGAGCTTCCGCAAATCTACATAAATAATTAAGTCTCAAAAACAATGTTGTCGAGAGGGGAGTACTTTCAATATAAAAAAAAATAGATTAAAAATAGCATATAAACATTTTTAAAATTATAAACTATTGTCGTTAATTTTTATTTTTTGGCTCAACTGTGACATTTTGATGTATGTTTTATTCTAAAGACCGCAAGTTAGCATTTGATCTGGCATACCGACGACAATCTGGTGGCAAAAAATATTTAAAATATATATCGGAACTGGATGGTATATAGATCTATAAACTTTTATGTATGCAATCCTTACGGCAGCAGATGGTCTATGAAAGTATATATTGGAACCTCAATATCTACTAGGGAAACTAGATTACATTAGATTAGATCTAAAAACTGGTTGGGCACTTGTTATCACGTCACTGCATCCTTTAAGGATTATTGTGACATATCTACAAGTAGCAGTTAAAAATGCCCTTATGTCCTTTGAAGAAATGTTGCCTAATTTCGTGGGTAGTCTGTTCATAAGTACTGAATTTTGAGCCTGGCATGACTGTCACAGTGATACAGAATGTCTCTTGTAATACCTATGTTAGATAGATGGTTTTTTAGTTCGCAATGTCCAGCGAGAAACCCTATGACAGGTCGGTTACCAATTCTAATCAGTATTGGAAGCGTCCTTTCTAAGAGACCTAAGTCAATAGGCATTATTTAACGTGATCCTTATGTGTTTTAAGTTCTTCGGTATTTTCTGATTGGTTTTTGTTGCGTGCGCCTTTATGAGGCTACGACATCACAGCATATTGCTCGCATGTCCCTAGGCGGCACGATGAGTTTTTTATATTAAAGTTTTAATCACTTTTTTATATTTTTTATATGGTAAATAAATATTTAATTGCATGCGAAGCTGCCTGTTAAACTCTTTTTAACGAGTCGCCTTGGTCTTTGCTCGGCATTATCGTTTAAAGCGTTATGGACACTAAAAAGTAGTTAGAAAATTGGTGCTAAAACGGCTGCCGGCAAGAAATGAAATAAACGCGTTTATTATGAGCAGAAGAAGAAGAGAAAAAGAGAAAAATAACAGAAGAAAAAATATTGGTTTTATGAGAAGAAAAATTTTTTTCATACGTAAATTTCAAAATGAAAATAGATTAAAATTTCTGCGGTTAAGTTACTGTAAGAGTATGTAGACAGGATTTGTGGAAATTTTTGCACTTGAAAAGAATGGCGTGAATAAAAATAAGATATTCGTGCCAAAACTGAAGCATAGAAAAAAATCACACAAGGTAAAACCGAAAAAAGGAAAAAAAAAATTTTTTTTTTAGTACTCGTACTTTCCGTTCCAGCTGTTGTTAATGTCAGTAGAAAAGCGCTTTAGGAGCTTGTGCGCGAAATATTTCACTTTTTCACGTAGTCCTCATACTACACATATATAAACAGCCAACATATAAAAATATATATATGGGTTTTTAAGCAGTGTAGATTGTGGCTTGCATGGTTTCAGGGCCAAAATGTGGAATCCTGATGAATGTTTTGCTGCAGCAGGAATATGTCAAGTGAGGTTTGTATGTTACGTGGTATTATTTCTAGTTTTCTAGTCGATTTTTTTTTCCGCTGTACAAAATGCACCAAAATACTGAAAAAAAAAACAACAACATAAATTCGGTGGTACGGTATCCGCAACAACAATAGTAATAGCAGCCGTAACACAGCATCAGAAAGAACTGCAACATGAAAGATACATTACCATGTGGCACTATTTATTTTCCACCAACTTGAGCTGTGACAGTGTTTGTGATTTAAAGTTTGTTATCACTCCGGCAATTTATACTTGCGGGTATGTAGCATACATATGCTACATGCAGCACGTTATATGCTGCATGTGATATGCAATAGAAAGCGTTATGGTGGTCGATGCCGCAGTGCTCTAGGTAAGCTGATCTTAAGCCTGAAGTTGGTGTATGGAACAGAAAATGTTGCTGTTGGAAGTGGCTAAATTGTGTGTAACTATCGCAGCTGCCAGAATGGTTTTAATAACACTTGATTTTCTTTGCTTTTCATTTCCACTCACAATATGTTCTCGCTTCCCTTCTCTCCTCAATTTATATTGTAAGAAGTAATTTGCTTTGCACCTGCTCTACTGTTGCTTTATTGGTCCCTGCCACCAAAATATTTTCTTTCATATTGAAATCTTAGCATTTTTGACAATTCAAATTCCATTGCTAAACGCGCTTACTTGACACAGTAATCGGTGGGTGGACCCACTATGGAACTATGTCAGCTGAGTGATTTGCTTTATTTGCTCAATATGCATTTCTCTAACATTTCCTTCACAACGTGTACTTTTCGGCAAATAATTTTTCCACTTTGCAAATAGCAGTGCTTGGCAAATATGTCAAGGATATTAATGTGCGCGTTTCTTACGTAAACACTTGGGTTTGTTGATTTTGATTTGTACGAAGGACATGCTTCTCTTTTTTAAAACATTCAAATAGCATCATAAAAAGCATATTAAATGCAAATAAAGTGCCTGAAATGAAAAGAGAAGATTTAAATAAAGTTAAAAGACTGTAAACGTGAAAAGTAATGCGGAGGGTGAAAACAAAATTAATCAAAGCGACAGTAAATGTATGTCCTAGAGTTATAGCAGTCGGCAGGATATCGCACGTTGCTTTGAAGTGAAGTCAATCTAAAGCATTTTATGAGTTTTTCGTTTTAAATATAATTTCCGTATATAAATTTCTATTAATATGGCGTTTCTGTTATTATTCATTTCTTCTTATTATAATTTTTTAAATTTTTTATTATTATACACTGATTAACAATTTTTTTTGACATGACCCTGCTTTCTTCTCAGTCACCTCAATCTGACCACAGATTTAGATTAAATACATAGCAAGTCTTTCTCTATGTTGATTAGTTTGTTAGTTAAAGTGGCGACTCTCATCTAGTCTAATAAGTGCTTTTGCACCTTTGTGCTGCCACATCCTCATCACCAACTCATTACTTGATTACTTTTAGTCAAGACAATACTGTTAGATCTAACTATTAGACTTAACAGCCTTAGAAGTTAGTTAATCATTCTAAGATTTAGTGAATCACTTGGGATAATTGATCTTCAGAGAGCAGGGTATCGACAGAGAAATTGGACAAATAGGTTTTTTTCTTTTATCTGTTTAAAGTTGTGACAGTAAACATCCACAATGGTGCGGGATTTCCACAATGGTGTGATCTCTAATTAAACTTATTACTATTTAACAGAATTAAAAGGGATCTATCTAGAGCAACCGCAGTACCAACTGGTATGTATTATATTGACCTGCCTGCCAGTATTGCCTATAGTGATGATCACTACCAGACTCTTTTCTAACTCAAGAATTTTTTTTTTCGAAATGGAAAAAACTAATTTCTTTAACTTATTTATTTATTAAAAGTTTGCTATAAAATTGAACTTGAATTTAAGTGTAATTATTAGTTATAACTGAAGGAGGAAGGAATGTGATTTGGAAAATAGTGTTTAACATCGAATATACTTCCCTTCCCTTACTACTTTCTTTTCCAACTAAATAGTTTAGACTATGAGTTCTAGATACTTTTTAAGTATCTTTTTATTATTGCAGAAAATATGTTGAATCAAATTAAACCCTTCTTCTTTCTGTGTTAAGCAGAATATTATTTTTTTTTCGCTAATAATATTTTATATATTAAATGATGATCTTAAAGAAGACAAACTCAACAATTTCAGTTCAATTTTTTCAGAAAGTTGTTAACAGTTGGGCTTCAGCAGCATATGTCGGATACTGTGTTTTTATCTTCATTCCCACACCACATCTTTCCGTCCCTCACCACGTCGTCCCTCACCACGTCGTCCTTCACCACGTCGTCCCTCGCCACGTCTTCAATCTCGACCATTTATTTTGAGTAAAAAAAGTTACAAAAGTTAAGTTATTAAAAATTTTTCCCCACAATAGTTATTGCGTGCTTTACGATACTAGATATATGGCTGGATGACTATGCGTGTGTAAATGGGTTCGTTGGCACTTCACAATTTCGCCATGAAAGTCATAACTTATTGGATTGCACTGCTGACCCAATTTTTGGCTAATATTTTTATTTCAATTTAACAAATTTTCCAAAACAATAAACTCTTAGCCAAACATACTTGTGCATGTGTTGCAAATAAAAATATGTTGGCTTTATTATTGCAGTTGCCTTTGCTATTGCAGTTGCATTTACGGAAAACATTGCAATGAATTTTACTAAAACTTGGTTAACAAAATATATGAACTCTTCAGTCAAATATGAGTTGCCAAAAACTGAAAAATTCCAGAGTTTTATGTTTTTTTTCTTTCGGTGTAGTAGTTCTGGACAAGCAGGAAACCAGTCACTTTTATTAGATTTATGCATATTTGTTAGGTGGCAACTTTCGAAATTTTCCCAATAGTCTGTCAGTTTTTTTTTTATTATTTTAAGTGTGGTTCGAGAAAACTAAGAGAAGAGGTGTGGGAAGCGAAACTCAAGTACATATTAAGGTCCTTTCAACAGAGTTCTAGTTGTAAACCAAAAATAAAATTTTAAAAACCGGTTATTAGGTATTTTAGGAAGAATTATTTAGGAAAGAAGTTATGGTTGTCGAAAAGAATTTTGTCGAAAATACTTTTAAGTGCTCACAGGAAGTCTTTAGTTGTTACACTGTATTAGTGTTAAATAATAATTTCTTACCTAATAAATCTGTTTTATAAATTAATTGATATATGTACATTTTTTTGCCAAATTCAGGATATTTTTCTTGCTCTCTGAGAAACTGCAAATTAAACAAACCCAAACCGACGATTAGAAGAAAATGGCATGTATAGCAAATAGGTTGCTGAAGGTCTGATCTCAAAGTGATTCATTGTTACCTTCTTACTAGCAGACAAAAGTATTTAGTGTTATGTTACAGTTAACGATTTATATTTTGAAAGAGTTGTTATATTTTGAAATTATGTGCATTAACCTCATTTAAAGTAAAAAAGTAAGTTTACGTCAACTTGCAATATTCTATCAGATCTTGTGTGAAAAGTTGAGTATTAGCATCGCTCAGCAAAAGTAATTTATATGAGAACATCTTGTTTGAGTTAATAAACATTTCAGCCTGTTTTTAACCTATACAGTTTATGACCCTGGTTTTTTTGTCAGCTTCTGAATTTTTTCTGAGCTATGTCGTCATCACTAGAGCACCACATCTAAGATCAAATTCATTAAAACTAGGTTCCTCAGTTCCTCAGTTCGTGTCCGCACAATTTTCAATAGAATTCCAAACCAGTTAAACCTCTTGACTGTCAGACATCGCATAGATTGGAGCTCTATTCGTCTTTCTTCTTAAACACTAGCAAGTTAATTTTGGTTTTCTGAAATCTCCGGAGCTTAAGACAAAATTAAGCGATTAGTTTGTCGGAATTCATTAAAGGCTGTGTAAATCTGGTGTAAGGGTTCACACTATTCTCAACATTGTATTGTTCACAATTTTCATTGTTTGGGTTCTTATACAGAAATTAAATCTAAAAAGTCTATTTCATCCATAAAAGAGAACGTAATGGCGGCAGTATTCCGTTGGTCACATTGGCTTATCTTTTAGAGATATCGGTTTGCTGATAGACTGAACCGATTTTCATTGCACATACGCTTATGTACTCAACAGATTTATATTCTATTCATATCAAGTAAATACAGTTTGGGTATTACTTCATTGGATATTACGTACATTTTTTTTTTCTATAAAATTTTATTTATAATCTATTATATATATGTTAATAATAATACACAAATTTCATCACGTTCTTATGCTAATTCAGATTATTGAGCTCGATTGTACAGGATAAATATATTTATAAATTATAGATATTATACAATTACTTAATAATAACTTAATTTCTAAATAGCAGATCTAATATATGTAACTTTTTAAGCCTTCTCACCTTATCATTCTCATCAGAAACAAAGCTATAGCTAATAGGCTCCCGTGTTCGCTTAGTCTTTCAAGGTATTTTGAGGTATAAGTTCTTATTGCCTATTTAATGTAGGGAACTTTGAAATATCTATAAATGTAGTGAATTATTTCAAACCATGGAGCATTTAACATTAATCTAAGTATTGTAGATTGGAATCGTTAAAATATTTCAACATTCGAGTTACTTGTAGTGCCTCACAGCTGTATCACATATATCCAGATTGGCGCAGTAATTGTTTTATGTTGCGAGTATTGCGAGTATTTAATACGGAATATGGATCAAGCAGTCGGTACATCCTTTTAATTTTCATGTTAAGTTGTTTTCTTTTAGTTTGAATGTGTTCTTTGAACGTTGAGCGTCTACCATGATGAATACCAAGATATTTAACGGTGTCAGTTGATGATATAATGTTTCTATCGAGCCGGACAGGTGGGGAGATGCCCCTTCTCAAAGTGAATGTGATGTGCGACAGATTTTTCTGTATTAAGCGTTATCTTCCATCATTTCAAAAAAGTTTCTACTGAGCTTAGCTTCTCTTGAACTAGATTCGATGTAATTGCAGATGATTCTGATAAGGAAATTATCGCAGTATCATCTGCATAGGTTGCTACTAGCACATCTTCAGGCGTTGGTATGTCATGAGTAAAGATAGTGTACAAAATTGAGCCTAAGACGCTACCCTGTGGTTCATCTCTTCCTATAGGGTGTGTTTTGGAAACTTCATTTTTAATTTTGACATAAAAAGATCTCTCACTCAAATACGATTTTAACAGAAGAAAGAATGAAGTTGGAAGGAGATTTTTAGTTTTATGAAGTAGTCCCATCTGCTATACGCTTTCAAAGGTTTGCTGTGTATCTAGAAAGACAGCAGTGCAAGATGACGTACATTTAATATAAATTTCCAAAAATATCATTGCTTTCCCTAAGTAATTTGTTTCCCGACAGAACCCTCTGTTGTCTTTATATACTTTCAATATACTTTCGCAGTTGCCTGAAGTATATTTATTTATTTTTATTTTTTTACCTTATTAATATATATAGTGGTACCCCTCTTCCGCTACTCTTCTATACAAATATTTGCTAATGTAACTGACTTAATTATTTTGAAATGTAACCTACAGCTTTCAGTTGCTAAATAAGCAAAGTTTAGACTTTTCATGTATTTTCAACATTTTAATTATTTATTTTAATTCATTACATATTAAATATCTGCGCGCAAGCATTTCACACACACATACACACACACACAAACAGTCATATATGCTACATAATATGGTATTTCTGCAAAACTTTCGGGTCGTGAAGAAAATCTCACTCAGCGCTGACATTATTCCGAAAAAAGTTCTTTTTTTTTCTAATTCAATTTTAATTTTCTGACATAAAATACATTAAAAGATATTAGATTTTAGTATCTCCAGCTTAGGTACGCGGTTCTTCTACGTACGCGTTTGCCTTTGCATGTGTGTGTGTGTATCTGTGTGTGTATCTATGTGTATTTTCGCATTTATGGTTTTTGTGTATTTGTGTATTTGTTTATATGTTATTTATTATTTGCACAATACTCGTGAAATAAATATAAATTTCAATATAAATGTCGCATGTCAAATGTGCTCTCGTGATATGTCAAGTTTTTATTTATGTTTATGAATGTTTGCGCCATTGTGCAGGCGAACGAACGTATCCTTGTACCTTTTTGTCCTGTTGTTCAGTGTTTCAGTGTTTCAGTTTTTCAGTTGTGCAGTTGTTTTGTTGTTTTATTGTATTTCTAGGATATTTAAGTATACCGACCAAAACATGGCAGTACTAATAGTGACTCTGCCATATGAGAATTTCGACTCTTGCATAAGACTATTTCGATTTTTTTTAAAGTGTGGGGGAGTTTACTTAACTTTTATCCGAAAAATAAAAAGTTGATCACTAAAAACTAAAAACAAAATATTTTTAAATATGGTAGTTGTGGAACCATTAGATTAAACCTAATGGTAAGCGCTTTTGTAATAGAGAATTTAAGGGTAAGCAAGTATATTTTTGAATCCACTAAAATCACCTCTTAGGAATGAATGGAGAAGATTCCCACAGCAATGTTGAAACTTCATTCCACTAAACAGGTAAGAGAGAAAGTAGATAGACTTAATACCAAGTTAACTAGGTTCATCTAAGCCAGAAAGCAAGGGCATGAATTAAGTGGAAAGGGTAATAATGAAGGGTTACAGCTAAATAGCGGGGGTGGATAGTGAGAATAGTGTTAAACTTTGTGACCGGGGTCACGAAAGCTGCGGTTGTAAAAGGGAATAGAGAGAGGATTATGGTCCAACTCGTCCAACTCGTCGAAATAACTCGTCGAAATAACTCGTCAACACGAGTGATCTTAGCATTGGCATAAAGTGTAGAGATGGAGAAGTGCTTGCTATTAGGCTTAGCAAGTATATCTGAATAGAATTTTCTATTTATTATGTTGAAGCCAGTTGAGTCAGTGCACCTGAGCACATTTACTCTCTATTAACTGCGAGGTTTCTTCAAAACCTCTCTCTACGTCTTGACTGGTTCATTGTTTACCATTATGGATAGAATGTATAACATCACATTCAGTACCGTTTACTTTTTAACTTCAGAAAATATTTTGAAATGCACTTGTAAATTTCTTGGCTTGACTATATTTGTGTTGTAATTGTATTAGAAATAATATATACACTTCAAAACAATTTTCTTTTATGAAATTGTTTATTTTAGATTATTTCTGATTTTATTCTCCGCTGCTTTGAAAACTTCAGATAAATTGTTAAAAGAAGAATTACAAAACGTATAAAAATTACAAATTAAAAGAAGAATCAGCACAGATTTCAAATAATTTGAAATTTTCAAATCCTGAAGTTTCTTTCCATTTCTCTGAGGGGATATTAAATATAATTTCACCAAGTTTTCTAATAGAAACTTTTTTAACTGAACAATGAATCCTCATGACACACACTTCTGTGCACCTGCATTTAGTAAAGCTTAACAGAACGTTAAACAGTGACAGGCCGGTATACGATGGTACATCCTTCTTCTATCCTATTTTTTATTTTTATCAACAGAATCTCTTAAAGTGAAACTCAAATCATTAAATGAGATTGTAGCCATAACGCCAAACTTTATACAAATGGAATAAAGATGTCCTTTTAATATTTTTTCATTCCTTAGTGCAAATCAGTTGCCATTGAAGAATAATTAAGCTTGATTACAAATTAGTAAAGTTATTGTTTTATTCATGATTTACAATTTTTTACGACTTCGTAAGAAATAAGTTTCCCTTTTTTAATTAATGCGACTTTCTTTTTAAGTTAATAATTAAAAAGAAAGTTTAGAAAACTTGACGCTTTCTGACATTTCCTCACAATTTTTATTTATTTGCACTTAAATGTTGTTTATAGTATGACAAATATAGAAGAAATTAATTAAGACTTACGTGAACCTATGATAGCACAAGTTGGATAAAAATCTTAATCTTTATCCATTTTACTAAGTTCTTTGGCGTATCTAATTAAAACTTGAGGACCATTGTCAGTTAATGAAGTTTATTTTTAACTTATTTTCTAAATAACTCAGTAGTTTCTTTAAACTATTCAAGTGATCAAATATATCCATTGAAAAGATAAGATCTGAAATCAGTTATCGTCTATTTCTGTAGTGTTTTTTAATGAAGGCAACTGCAACTCAATTTTTTTTTTAAAAGGAATATGATTGAGTCAGAATTTCCTACTATATGCCACAACAATTCATATTTGTGTTTTGTTATAGCACAAAAGGCTACTTGCTCCAGAACAAAATTTGAAAAACCAGTGAGAGATATAGGTCATTCTTAATATTATAGTAAGAAAAACTTAAATGTTTGGTTTAAGAGCCTAGGTATGTAAGGTACATCATATGTGTTTTCTTCAGATCCACGATTTAATAGAAATAAAAGCTTATTTTGGTGGCAATTCCTTACACATCAGTGTAATTTATTCTTTTTCCACTTAATAGTGCAAAAACTTTCCTGTTCTAAAGTTTTCACCAACAGCATGAAGACTTATAGGTCTGAACAAACACTGAACAATCATTGTTGGCAAGGCTCAAAACATAAATAGTATCCTATTCCTAATCAAAGGGCTTTTACTTCAGCTCTTTTGTCAGTTTCTTTAACTATATCAAAGACGTATTTAAGTTCTTTTCCTAACTAGATCTTATTTTCAATAAATTTTTAATTTTAAGAGTATGTTAGTCTTAGTAGTTGTTTGATTCGTTGCAGTGGCAGGCCATTAGATAATTTTTATGTACCTCAATTAACAATTTTTCGCCGATTTGTTATCACATTCCTCGCAGAAATCGCTAATATAGAGGAGTATAGACTTAATCCATCCCGTCGAATTTAGTTAATTTAATAGGTCTCTAATATTTTCCTAAAAACCTTTTTTTTCTGGATCCCAAAGCCGGGAATTCAAAGAAAAAATATATTATTGTTTCTTTTTCCTGCTGATTTCCACAACTTCTACAGTGTGGATTATGAAAAATATGCAGTTTCTCTGCATGGATTCCTATACACCAATGACCAGAAAGAAATGCAGTAAGCCCTACAGTGTTTACGCGTTCTCTTTTGACAAGTTCCAAGGATCTGAATACGCAGTTTTTCTGCATGGGTACCTATACACCAATGACCAGAAAAAACTGCAATAAGACTTGCAGTGTTCACGCGTTCTCTTTTGACGAGTTCCAAGAATCTGATTTTATTATAGGTGGGTCATGTTAACCTGGAAGTTGTACATGACTTAAGTGCTTTTCATCTGTTATTGGCAAGTTGAAAAAAGTAGAAGCAGGTTCTTTTCTAATGCTTTCTAGGGTAATATAAAACAGTACCGCCAGGGACACAACCAGAGAAGCACCAGAGTGGGGCAAGCTGTCAGATATCTTGTTCTCTTCGATAGTCCTATGTCCAGAAACCCAAATGAGGGTAATGTCAGCCAACCGCTGTAGCTGGTCAGTTGCCTCTCTACAGTCTTTTACTATTATTGATTTTGTTGTGAAGGATTCAAGGCCACTTTGTAAGTCTTACTTGTACAAAATTTTTATGATGCACTTCTCTAATCTTAAGTAAGTTGCAATTGTAATGAAATCATTGGTTCGGTTCTATATTTGAGTTAATATTTGCCGTATTAGTGCTTTAAAAAAGCCAAACATCTTCATTGAATTTGACTTATATTGAAATTAATTTTTATTTATTATGTTTTAATTGTATTATTGTCATTTCTTATATAATAAATATTAATTATATCATTGCTTTTTTTTCTCATTACAGTTCAATTGACCCTCATAGTCGCATAAGCAATGGAATATTTTTAAGGACAAAGAAAACAAAAGAAACAATTCGTCCTGAACTTTAAGTTGAGAAGAAGAAAAAGAAGAATATTAAATATAAATATAATAAAAATTTAATTATTTTCATATATACATACATTGTTGTTTGTTTGGTTACGCATATAGACGTCATTATTGTTGTTGATAAATTGTTGATAAATTTAACAAAATAAATGCATTTTCAGCGAATTAACAAATATTTTAAATACCAAACTCTAATCAAAAGGATTCAATAGAATAATTACAATTGCAACGCACGCAAACACGCAAATACGCAAATACGCACTCGAAAACCATTGAAGTGTTCTATTGTGACTGCAACTACATACCCGAACAGCAAAAAACCGCCACTGTACTTGTGATTGCGAACGGAATTGCAATAAGAGCAACGTCAACACTCTCAACAATAGAAAACAATACGAAACTGTACTCAACTCAACCCAACTAAACTTCATTCAACTGAACTAAACCAAAGCAAAGCAAAGCAAATCAAAGGAAAGCAAACCAAACCTAACCAAAAATCGCTCAACAATACTCGAAAAATGGTAAAATTCGATTTCCCCGAAACGCAAATGTACACAAACATGCGGCCAAATGCAATTCGAAAAATTTTCACGAATATTTTCGTGCACGTCTTCCTCATATTGACGCTCTTCGTTATTGGAAATCTAAGTGCCTGGCAGGATAACGTGCGTCCGAAACTCTATGTGGAACTAGGTAAGTCCCAACCAACGTTTCTGTACCTGCATTTATTATAAGTTCTTTCGAGTAAAAGTTTTCAATAAACTTATCATGCCACATATATACGTAGGAGGGCTTCATGATCTATATTTTGTATCAGATAGAAAGTCCAAATAATTTCACAATATTTACTCGAGATATATAAATTTCCATATATTAGAATGATAACGTTACCTGAAACTTAGGAAGAGATCCAAACTAAAAAGTGTACTCATCAGATTTTATTAATGATTGAAAGCAGTTTACTCCGGAAAAAAATCTTCATGAAGTTATTGAATTTGATATGAAACATGAAAACGATCTAGTCAACGATACTAGTTCTATATATTCTCTGTTTTTCATCGGTAAATTTCGCTTGAGTTTAAAAAGTTCTAAAGAAAATCCAAACTTCTCTTCTGTATTAAAATTTCGTAATAAACCACTTTTATTCATTCACTCACTGCTCTAATAAACTTATCTTTAAAAATATGGAAATATAACACACAATTGCAGTGCCAGCTAACAGGATCAAACAAACGCAACACACAAAGTAAATAGTGTTGTTATTGAAATTATTTAAAAATCTTATTTAAATAATTATCTTCGAAAATTTAGAATTTACATTAGACAACTTTCATGGTAAAAATGATGCCGATAGTCAATAATTCACGATATGCTTTCGTGAAAAAAATTTATAGGAAAAAAACATACCTCAAAAAAATATATAGGAGCTCTAATAAATATTATTATATATAATATATATGCCTCTTTATACATATTATTATATGCCACATATGATATTTTATTCTAGATATATTATGGTACGTAACTTGTTACTTAAATGAAACCTCAATGTTGATTCAGAATTCTGTGTAAAGGATATTTAAGCCTCAGTAAGGCCAAGCGTTAACAATTCTACGAGTTTTATTTTGGTTTTGTTTGAGACTAATATGCTTCGTAATATTTTTGCGATATATTCGAATACTCAATATATTCGAAAAATATTTGTTGTCTTAATTCATTGTTAACATATAATATTTTTTTTAAATATCTGACAAGTGGATTAGATTAGATTAGATTTTAAACGGGTTGGCAAGTTATCACATCGTCATTGCATCTTTTGAAAACTATTCTGACAAACCCAGTTTAGTTTCCTAGGCAAGTAGCAGTTAAATACACTATTATGTCCTTTGAAGAGATGTTGCCGAATTCCGTTATAAGTGGATAGGCAGTTGATAAGTACCGAAGTCTGAATGTCTCGAGACTATCACAGTGACACAGAATGTGTTCTGCTTTTTCTCTTTTTTCGTGACAAAGTCTGCAACTACCGTCTTTTGTAATACCTAGGTGCGATATATACGTTTTTACTCCGCATTAGAAGTTCCCTCGTATTGGCTTATGATGGATTGAGCATGAATTCTTTTTCTTGTCTGTAGGCAAATACATTATCCCAATCAGTCTGAGCTACTATTTCCAGCCATTTAGTTAATTTCAGTTTGAAAAAATCTATGGAAGATCGCAGAATGGTTTTGGCCCAAAATAATAATGGCCTTTAAGAATGGCCTTTTTTTGACTAGTTCATCGGTTTTCTCGTTTCCATCAAATCTACTGTGTCCTGGGATCCATATTAAGTGGACCCTGTTCCTTTCAGCAAAATTTTTGACAAGTTGAAGGCCTTTTCAAACTAGATTTAGGTCACTCGAAGTGAGCGAAGTGCTAGGAGTGCTAATGGGAGTGATAAATATGTTTTTCCCTGTGATGGGGTTCCACTTAAATTCCTTTAGACATAGTTTAATTGCGTGTAATTCAGTTTAAAAAACTGAGTTTTCTTGACTCATACTTCCAAATATTTTCTCTTTTGGTTTAATATTTTCTTATATACTTCCGCCCCCACTTCTTCCATCGTTTTGGAGCAATCCGTGTACCACAGTCATTCCTGTCTTGTGTTAGTACTAGGGACTATTGGTGTAAGTTGAATTTAAGTGCGCAAATGCTAGATATGGTGATGTTTAAAAGTTAGTTATCGAGTGATCTTATTGATCGATTACTTGTTAACTATAGCGTGGCAATAAAAGTCATTGCAATCTCAAGTGCTGTTGTTGGTGGGGTTTCCATCACTTCACTTATAATTATGCGGGCTAGTCTCTGGAGCTAGGCAGACAAGTGGGTAGGTTAAGGTTATTGTGGTGATTGTAGGGCTTCACTTAGATTAGAACAATATGTTGAGAGCCATTAGTATCTCTAAGCTGCAATAAGCGATCTTGAATACATATACATTCATATATATTAAAAAAATAATACGATAATAAAGCTTATTATTATTTGATATAATAAGCTTCTATAACTGATTCCAAAATGCTATTCAAAATGGATCTTGTCCTTCACTGTGTCCTTAATTAAGAAGTTCCTTTTGTTTTATTTTCAAATATTGTTTAAATTTTATATTGTTGCTTTAGTACTTAACATTCTTCCTTTTGAATGGCATTTGTTCTTTTGTCTTGAACTCTCAACATCCATTCACTTGTACAAATAGCTGACACCACTTAACTCTCGCTTCCGACCTTCTCAAGCCTCCGTTTGTAGCGTTTGTGGCGTTTGTTCTTTATGGAATATGCCGTACCTATTGCTCTTGCATAACAAGCACAAACAGACTTCGGTTCCGACTTCTTCAACAATTGCGGACACAAGCAATAAATATTGTTAAAAAGCTTGTCATAGCGTGTTTAGTATGCAAATTAAATACAACAACAAACAAATAAATACAAAAACAAAAACAATAGCAACCACAAAAACAATTAAGGCATAAAACAAAATAAAATGATATAAAAAGACTATTAACGATTGAAATCGCACTTCCGCTTTAATGCTGTGCAAATACAGCCGCGCCGGGTTGTACGTGTTTGACGGTGAGTTTGTCAATGGATGAACTTGGCTGATTGCTTTCGATTGGTTAGACTAACTGTTGATGAGGGGAGTAGAAATGTATGTACACTTAGTGGCAGTTCATTTGGAACGGTACACGTTTATTGTCACGTCGTGTCAAGTGCGTTCGTCGTCGCTTTACGTTAATGAAATGACAATTAAATTGTAAATTAAAATTGTATTGAGTGGCGGCAACAATAATAATAAAAACAATGTCACCAATAAAAACAACAACAACAAAAACAACACTAACAACACCAACACCAACAATACCAACAACAACAACACTAACGACAACAACAACAATGGCAATGACAATGACAAAAACAATGAATGAAGAATGCAATTAACTGTTATGTTGCACCATTGCGCATACATTATGCGACATGTACGACACACAACACACAACACACAACATACAACGCACAACGCAGAATATACACGATGCGACACACAAATTATGTGTGGAGGCTTGCACAAGTGCACCGACATGTACGACATGTACGCATGCCGTCACACATTCTTTCTTTCATTGTTTTTGTTGTTGTGCTTGCTGCAATTGTTATTGTACTCATTTTGTTGTAATCTAGGCGGAACATGTAAAACACTATTTTTAGCTTTGCGACATGCGGTCTTAATTACTTGCGCACAATTTTATGGTAACGGCGACACAACACCAACAACAACAACAACCAAAAGTGAAAAAAAAAAATAATTAACATTATTTCTGTTTTATTGTTGTACAGTAGCTGAAATTATTGTTATTGTTGTTGTTGTAGTTGTGGTTGTTGCTGTTGTTGTGGTTGTTGCTGTTGTTGTAGTCTGTTTTATTTGACATTAATGTAAGTATCCGCTTATTTTTCCATACTAACGCACAGTTCGCTGTCACAATTTGATTATTGCCTGAAAATGGCAAGTAACCACAGGAAACGCATTTCAGAACGGTCTGTCAAGATTGAAAATACTTTTGGCGGAAACGTACCTGTGTAATGTGCAGTTTAACAATATGGGTGGCGAACTTTTCACACATACGAGTATATCTACTGACTGATAGAGTCACGTGTATGTCGACTGAAACTATTAGTCGATCCACATATAGGTCCGTATTGTTTGACTGATAAGTCTAGCGCACAAATTCTTGAATTACGAATGCTGTTCAGATGACATTCATCCGAGCTCATAATAGCAGTTAATACAAAAGTCTAATTAACAACACCATAGAACTCAAAGTATAGCTTTTCTCTATTCTATACTATTCTTCTCCTCCCTGCTCATGTAAGACCTACGACAATTGCGTGGTACGGGAAGCTGAAGTTCAATGCATTTACGATTGTAATGCTGTAATTGTCAAAAATGCAGCTGCAAAAATTTGATTTTCATTCGTAGGCAATAGGGACTACCGCATATTCAAAATATGAAGCTTGAATGTGCGCATATCAAACGAACGTTCAGATGTCAATTGCTAATAGAGGATAGTGTATGTGTTAGCGAAGAGCAGCTGCTTTAAGGTTTTTACACAGGTTCGTTAATTGAATTTGTCCAATTCACGGTAATTTATAAAGCACATACGTGTTCATTTATGTTCAATTCCTGTTTGTCATAGAAAATTGCTTAATTGCTGCAAATGGCAAGGACTTCAATAATTTACTGATTAAATTTTAATAATATTTATTACTAGTATTTTTTAAAATACCATACTATGAACCATGTCAAAATAAAAGAAGAAGTCGTGGAATCCGTGGCTAAATGCAATTATCTAGGTATTATAGTCGCAACTAAAAGCGGTGCTGATGAAGACATTGACTGTTGCTTAACCACAGCTTAGAATGCATTTGGCATGTTGGATGGAATTTCGTTCTAACGCAATTTCTACTCTTACAAAACTCCAACGTAGAGTCTGTGCTATTCTATGCTTGTGAGACATGGAAATGAACAAGAGAGATTGATGCAAAACTGCAAACATTTGTGAACAAATATTAGGAATATGGTAGCCCAACCGCATTACAAACACCAACCTATTGGCCGTCATGACTCAATCATCTGCTGCTGTTGAAATATGTTGATGCAATAAGCGTTGGATGGGCCACATTCTCCGCAGGCCAAATTAAAACATTGCACCGCAAGCTCTGAGGTGGAATCCTCAAGACAGCTGTCGACCTGCAGCGCCAGCTAGAACTTGGAAGAGAACAATTTAGGAAGAGCTAAGAGAAGCTAATTATTCCTGGAATGATATCTGCCGAGAATCAAGTAACAGAATCCGATATAAAAGGATGGTGAAGGCTCTATGCTCCACTGAGAGATGAGTGTATGAGAGAGAGAGAGAGAGAGAGAGAGAGACAGAGAGACAGAGAGACAATTGACCATGTTATTCAGTCAGTTATATGACGAATGTTCACGGCATTATTACGCTCTTTTTGATCATGTTACGCTCTTTTGATCTTTTTGATTGTTATTTGACTAAATTTACTACCATTTGTGCATAAACTTATATTAAACTTATAAACTGCAAACAGATATTCTTTCACACTTCCATTTGGTAATACTAACCAAACATGCTTAAATTAGGAATGATAATTCTTTGAGAAATTTTAGAATTAACAAAAAAAAAATTCAATGATTGTAGTGCGTAAACATAGGTGAAAAAAAAAATCCATATTCACAAGTGAAAACCTTTGACAAATACAGTGCTGCCAACGGAACAGTGCAGCCAATTAGACCAATGAAATTAATAAAGCTATATTGTTAAGAAGTGTGGGAATGCCTTCAACTTCTCAAGGACCTTGCTGAAAGGCACATAGTTCACTTAATATGGATCCCAGAGCACAGCGAATTTAAGGGAAACGAGAAAGCCGATGAGCTGGTCAGAAAAGGGGCGGTCTCATATCTTATTGCGCCATAATCGTTCTACGATCCTTCAGGTACCTTTTTCAAATTTAAAATTAAAAAGTTACTAAGACTGATTGGAATAATGCAATTATCTACAAACAAGATAAAGAATTCATGCCGAATCGATCAGAAGTCAGAATTTGGGAGCTATTTGTGCTGAACAGAAATGGCTTCCGAGTTGTCACAGGGTTTCTCACTGGACATTGCGGAGTAAATAACCATTGGTCGATCCTAGGTACCTCAAGAGACGATAGCTGCAGACTTTGTTACGAAGAAGAGAAATCAGCAGAACACATTCTGTGTCACTGTGATAGTTTCACCAGTTTCAGATTTCAGTATTTATCAATTGTGTATCCACTTATAACGGAATTTGGCAACATCTCTCCAAAAACCATAATGGCGTTTTTAACTGCTATTCGTCTATGGAACTAATGCATGCATGTCACAATTATCCTTAAAGGATGCAGTAACGTGGTTACAAGTTCCCAGCGCGTTTAAGATCTAATTTATTTTAATATTATTAAGAATATAACCATAAAGGATGCAGTGACGTGGTTACAAGTTCCCAGCGCGTTTGAGATCTAATTTATTTTAATATTGTTAAGAATACAACCATATGAACTTATAATAATTATATTTTATAACTCGGCCCACTGAGCACTTAGCGGAATTATACCTATGTATAGGAAGTACAAAATCTAAAGCTATGTTATCAGAACCTGAACAGTAGTAGGCAGATCAAAATTAATATATTAACACAATCTCAGGTGAAATCAAATCAACTTTTTAAATTTCGTAATGTTTTTATAAGTTTGCATAATAAAAAGTGTTGTAAAATAGCACAATATATTAATATCAGGCACTTAATTTTCCAAAAGTAGTAAAAGTCGTCATTATTATGAAAATAACCGAAAAGATATTATTCAGATACTAGATGTTTATTTATTTTCACTCATTTCATTTTTTTTTTTTTTTAAAAATTGTATTTTTATCGCATGGACTTTTCTCTCTTTTTTTTTTCTAATAATTTATACAGAGAACAAACATATAGGGTTAATCAGTTAATGGTTTCAAAGTTATATATGCTAATATGCAACATACTTGTAATCTAGATTTTAATGAGATGTACATTTTTGACTGCCGTTTGGACTTACCACTAGAGGTGACATACAAAATCACTTAAAGGTCTCTCACTGCCATTTTACAGTACTAGAGCGTTTTAATAGGTGACTGCCAATGACAATAGTTTAACCATTACTTGGGGGATATTCGTTTTCATAGCTTTGAGAGTAATTGTCTGGATAAATAGGATTCTGTATGTACCCCACAAAAAAAATAAGTACCGATAAATCGCCTGATATTGATGCGTATTTTTTAAAATATGAAGTTAAACGTCTAACTGAATTGCGCAACTGAGGCGGATACGTGCTGTATAGGTTAAGGCTTGAGGAACCGTTCTATTAAAAGCACATATCTTTCAGATTCATATTTTCAGTATTACGCAACAAAATAGGTTATATGGCTATTGTAATAAGAATTATTGGTTTGTGTCATACCTTCGTTTGTGTCATACCTTGGTTCTATTACGTCTCCAGATCAAATGTCATACCGTACAGTAACTTTCTGTAGTTACACTGGTGTTTTGACATTTACTTGCATTATTTTCACCGCCCCATTTACGACAAGTACATATTTTGTTATAGTATATGTCAAGCAATAAATTAGTTTCATCTTTAAAGAAAATTTGAAAACGAAATATCCTACAAAATACTCTACAGTTCGAATACCCAACTAACATATGTTCTATGCATTGCATGATTAATTCGCTTCAGTTGTTATATCAGCTAAATTTTATCTGGATGGAAATGCAAATTCAAATGCAAAATTCGTCATTATTTTTTATTTTTCATATTATTATTATTATTATATTATCATATATTGTTTTTCTTTTTTGATGGTGTCCTTTCGGCCATTTTGATGAAGGACGACAATTTTTTCAATATTATATACGTTTTGATGACATCCAGTCTTTAGCACAACAGTTATAATTTCAGTTTTTTCAAACAAGTTCCCTGTTTTGTCTACAGTCCACTCAGATAAACGATTATGTTGACCCCTATCTCCATGTAATATATGAAATGTATCTCATATAGAATATATGTTCATAGTTTGTTTTCACAATTTTAAGATCTTCATCGGTTCTCAAAAAAAACATATTTTATAATGGCAAACCCTTAACTATATGTTTGCTGTCTTGGATAACAGCTTTATTTGTCATGTGTCTGTGAAATTGTCCTGTCAAAAAGAAAAAAGAATATAAGATAGTTTTATAAAATACTGCCACTTGATAGGTCCAAATGGTGTGTATTGGATTAGTATCATCTCTATAACAAATCTATTTATTTGCTCTCTACTAAATTTTCTCTGTTACGTACGTTACAAGATAGGTTCTGGAGACTGGTTAAATCCATCTGGAGAATGGAAGTACTAATAATTATTTGTAAACGTAATGCGGTTTCGCAATATGCCCATTTGACGTATTTGCCTCGGAAATTCAAATAGGGAGAGACTATTTGCCTTTCCGAGTCAGTAGCGTAACCACTTGTCTGTAGGGGCAATTGTTATGTAAAGGATCTAATCATTTATTAATTGCGCAATAAATCTTCATTCAATGACAGCGAAAGCAATTAACGTATCAATGAACTATAACCGAAAGCACTTAATGCATTATTTAAATATGCCAAACAAGTGCCAAACAAAAAGAGAGAAAAAAAAACGGAATGAAATTAAAACGAACTGAAGAAAAACAAGAACAAAGAAGACAATAAAAGTATTATATGCTTGTACGTCAACGATTAATGAAATTGCCTGTCAAAAAGTGCAATGAGAGAGCAAACTTTGAAAGCGCGAATGCGTTGTAGTGTTATGGGTTTGTGTGCATGTATGAATATGAGTGAATGCGAGTAAATGCGAGTAAATTGACAACACATGTACTAGCCAAGCATATAGGGTTACTAAGCTAAAAGCTAAAGCGACTTTGACACTTCACTGCTCTGCACATAAAGTAGTTGACAGTTTTAGGTGTCCTTTTATATATCTATATACTTATAGACGGACGGACGAGAGATGATAAAAATGAAATGCGTATTCATTTCCTTGCCAATCAAAAGGAGTTCATAATATTGGATATGTATGTACTTGCTTATAGGATAATAGTGTATACCTTCTTTCTCCACCTTCCTCTCCCACTCAATTACACTGGTATGTGTACAAGTTTATTAAAACTATTTCAGCATTTTTGTATAGCATTAGAGTGCTAAGTTTTGATTTCGTTTCGATCAGAGTACGTACAGTTCGTAGTGCTGCTTACCTTATTGCTGTACTTTTTACTATTCACTTCTCGATGCACATCCACATCCTTCCTGTGTGTCTGCGCTTGAAGATAATTTAGTCATCTTGCCATTATATTCCTCTTGATTTCCTACATTTTTCATTTATTATTATATTTTTTGTAAGCTTTGTTTGTTTTTTTTTTTTTATCTTTTTGTGTTGATTGCGTTATTTGAAAGACTGTTTTTTTTTTTTAATTTTCTTTTCTTTTTTAATTTTTATCTTTTTGCCCTTCAAATTTCATATCGTTTAAGTGAAACATTCATGGCAATTGCTTCCTTCACTTTGCTCGGGTACATCATTTGCGCTTCCTTTAAATTTCTTGGTTGATGCGCTCATTATTCCTACCGCATGCAGCACATGTGGTTTCGCCACGATTACATGTCTTCTATGTATACCGAGTACGTTCCAAAATGTGCATTTAGTGTGTGCCAAATGCACATTTAATAACGTAATCTGTGAAGCGTGCAAAGATATTTTTACTACTTTTACTCTACTCAATCTTTTACTTTTTATCTTTTTTTCGTTTTTCGTTTTTCTTTTTTTTATATATTTTTTAACTTTTTACATTTTAGCCTTTTATTATAATATATCTTCTTCATCCTCCTTTAGTTTTTCTTTTGATTTCTTCATGCTTCGGTCTTTGTCTGCTCTAACTTTTCCTCTTATTTGGCATCATTTACATATGTTTCAAAAATCCTGTTCTTATGCAAATGATGTTTTCCAGGAATTTACAATGCTTATAATATGCGACATTTTTCCTTTTGATGCTTTATAAGCATCATCTTCCTTCGTCTCCACTTCTGTGTTTCTGAATATCTTCATACTCTTCGTAATCTCCATCATCTTCATCAGTTTCTTTCGGCTGCTTCAACTTGATTTTTAGTTGGCACAACTTGCCAGCAAATATATTTCCTTCATCGTAAATTCACCTCAAAATAAAGAGTAATCAAATATGTTCACGTTGATTCTGAATGGAGTGGATAGAGTGGGTAGAGTGGATAGGGTGGGTAGAGTGGGTACAGCGGGTAGAGTAGATAAAGTAAATAGAGTAGATCGAGTAGATGGAGTAGATGGAGTGTTTCAATGCATGATGCATAGTACGATGACAATGTTACTTCTATTAGTTGGTTTATTGTTATTATTTTTTAGCTTTTATATAATGTCAGGATTATTAAATTGTTTACTTTGTTGATGTTTTGATATTTTTTTCGTGATAACTTATTTTTTCTATAGGTATTTGCATTTCATTCGAACAAATGCTGTATAAGAGTACACCTGTACAATAAAAGTAAATCTTTACTTCCTTTTACAGAATAATAAACAAGCATATTATGTATATTGAAAGATTCGTATAATTTAATAAAAATACATAAAAACTTATTTTTCTCATTTAAGTATGGATTATTGTGCGGCAATTAGCGAGGTATTTCGCTTTTCCTGTAAAAAAAAAATTCAAGAAACTATAATATTGTTATTGTTATATATTTAGTACAGTACAGATAAATAGTATTGTTCAAATATTATTATAAAAATGTTTGATGCTACATTACAACACATAGAATTTATAGTTACCTAAAGTTCTAGTTATAGTCGAACCAGACAATTGATAAACTTTATAATAATATTTGGTTAGGGATCTCCGATTTCGTATGGTTGAATGAAAGCCAACTTATAATAACTCGGTCAATATTAGGTTCATATTTATAAACTATAAAAAAATATTTCATGGTTGTAAAACTTAGACCACTTTACACGTAATTAAAGCTATATCGAGGTTCTGTAGTCCTATTTGTGTTGTCGCAGGGTATTAACACATGAGATTACGAAAGTTTAAACGTACATTACGACACTCTATTGGCGTTTAAATTATAATAGAAACATGTAGATTTAGGGACATAATAGACCCGACGATCGCAGTGCCACATCCCTTAACTACATAACAATGTAATTTTCTAGCGTGACCATCCTAACAAAGTATATTATTCTTACTTTTTGGAAATAATATATATATTTTTCTTTATTGAAAAATATTTATGCGTAAGGTGTGGATCGTCTTAATTAAGAAGAAGGTGTTGCTTAGTTGCGATTTGATGATGTGGTACCTTCTGCTATCTATCACTTTAAGCTTACGATTATTTACTGGCGGGCGGAGGTATTAAAGTGTTTGTGTAGCCTGATCTTGCTTAGAGGAACTAACTATCGTATATAAGGCTCAAGTATTTTAGACTTTATTCAATACCAATTAGGCTGATTTCCAACACTTCAAGAGTTAATGGTTTGCTGGTTTGTCGGCATAAACCCATGACTTAACATAATCCCATAAAAAGTAATCGAGGGGCGTTAAATCGCACAAACGAGGGAGCCAGAGGCCAATTAACAGGTCCACTTCTAGAAGCGAAGGTGTCACCAAATTCATTTCGCAATAAATAGATTGTTAAGCGCGCGGTATGGTAATGTGCGCTGGCTTGTTGGAACCAAATGTTAAATGTCGGTAATGCTTAACTGATTAATATATATTATTTATTTCTAGAATTCCAGAAGTTTCTAGAATTAGAAAAATTATAAAAAAAAACTGATTTTACTGCACTGTGTCAAAATGCAACTGTCTTGTGATGCTTCCAAGGTATCGTTTTGAAAGAGTTTTTGTCAGAATACTCACAGGATGTGAGTAACCAAGCCCGGTGATATGCGTATGTGATAAGTTTTTTTATACCCGAGGCTTGAAATATTTATGTCGGTTGTGGTCTTAAAAGTAATAAAGAAAAACTCGTTAAACGAGTTGAAAGCCATGACTTAAGTTGCCGACAAAAAATATATGAACGATTGGATTAGGTGCAGGCATCGATATATAGCACCAATAATTTGTTTTTGTTTTATTTCATAATTTTTGATAGCTTTTATTTAAATTATATATGTAGGATTGCGTTAAAGAGTCTTAATATTATAGTGATTATAGTGACTCACAAAAAAAAAAAAAAATAACTTATTAATAATAATAAGTAAAGTTATTTGAAAAATTCGCAAAGTATTAAAATGATATTTATTGAAAATTTTGAATTTGGATGACTTTAAAGACGACTTGAGAGTCTTTGTATGTAAGCACCTTTAACATACAAGAGAGCTTCAATATTTCTCAAGGTGGTTGCATTATATTTTTTCTGGTCAGATTAGTGTATCTCTAGAGTAAAGCGTTGGGGTACGATATATGTGTCTATCAGAAGTTGCTTATAAATTACCACCATTTTATATTGTGATAGATATTTGAGAATGGCATATCCAAAGCGTCCATAATGTATAAAGACAATCTTATACTTTTTAATTGTAAAATCTACATACACTGATTTACTATTGTTAAGTTTGAGACCCTGTACGACAGAAGAAAAAATTATGATAATGAAGTTCATAATGTTGATAATATAATTGATTTCTAACACATTTATCTTATGTGTTTATCAAAACCAATTATATTCTATTCTTTTTTTTGATTAATTTCTTTTGTTTGGTGTAGAATTATTTGAAAAACTTTTTAATCAAGAGCTTTCACTAATACTATGAAGTGTTCGCTTCATATATGAAATAATAATTTTAGTTTACTGAAAACTTTTATTTAATGAAATCCTTTTTAATACAACTAATCGGTATAATTGAAAGTGCTTGAAATGATCATAGTTTCTATAGCTGAGTTTAATTTGAAAAATACTTCAATGCTGGCAATTGTGACAAAGCGGTAATGCGAGCAGGCAATGCTGATTAAATGAAATATGCATGCAAAGCAAAAGTGTTGCCACCCGCCCAAAAAACACTCGTCTAATAAACCATGCGCCCCTGCAGCTTCATCAGGCATCAACATCAGCATCAGCAGCAGCAGCAGCATAAAGTAGTACAGGGGCCCCAAAATTTTGGCAGCACATACGAACTTCGAATCGAGTTGCTGCTGACTTGCTATTTCAACAATAGCAGTAAAATTTTTACGGATATAAAATTTATGCCAGCTGTTAAGTGCAGTGCGATGGTCCACAAGAACTGACAACAACAGCTAGGATATGACAATAACGGCATTTACTGAAATGATGGCGCTTTTCCACAGTTTTGGCAGATGGAGAAGCCAAAAGGACTAAGGCACTGCGCTTGTTGCCGAGGCGAAATAATAAAAATTAATAAAGGATTGCCTTGGCATGCACAAAATTTCAATGGGCATCAATGATGCTCATCAACATAATTTTGAGTGATGAGTGTTGATGATATAGCAGCTATTGTTGTATTCACTTGTATGAGTTATTGCTCTTGCTATTGCTATTGCTGTCGAAGTTGTAGTTATTGTTTTTGTATTTGTTACTTTAAGTTACTTCAACGATTTTGCTATTGTTGTACGTAGCGCACGTACAACCCTCAGTTGAATGCAGCAGAAGTATCTCAACTACAACAATTGTTTTTAATGACGATTATCAAAAAGTTTTTTCTTCCGCCACTTGTGCTACAACTGCTAGAACTGCTACAACCGCTACAACTGCTACAGCTGCTACAACTGCTATAGTTGCTATTGCATTAGTGCTTATGATTGTGCCAATTGTACGTTAATAACCGTGGCGAAGAACTACACCACACCAAAAATCGGCTGCTGTAGCATTTTAAGTATTTCTTTAAAGTTTAATAGTTAGCCATTTGCTTCATGCCACTTACGTCTGTCTCATCTTTGTGTATTTAACAACGTTAGCTTGTTACACACTTCGTCTGCTAATGACAACAATCAACTGCTTTAACGGCAGGGCATGCAGCAATTGCAGCCGGTACTGGTACTGCTGGCACCACATGCAGTCCAAGAGCCAAGCCATCAAGTAGCGCACACGCCAAAAATGAAATGAAATTCTTTGCTGCCCGGTGAGCGTTGTAACCTGAATATCAACAAGTATTGCAGCCTCCATTGTTGCAGTCGCCTCCTCCAATATCGTCACTGTATGTGGCATGACCAAGAAACGACCACGCTTACCTCCAACCGCGCGCGACAAATGAAACCCAGACACCGACTCACGCTACTGCTTCATTCTGCTCGTAGTAGTAAATGTGCAAGTGTCGCATACGAGTGATGTTTCAAATTTGCTACTCCATGCCACTCCATACTACTCCATGCTACTCTATGCTACTCCATACTACTCCATGCTACTCCATGTTACCCCAATAACGAATAGCTGAGACTGTTCACGGTCAGTAATTGAAATGATGCTGATATGTAAGGTGATGGTGTTACTGATGCACTGTGTAAGAAACTCTATATGCACGCATTATCTGCTGCATTTTGGTTCCTTTACGTGCTTGTACTGGTAGGTTGGTGTCATTTTATTTCTTAATGAAAAAGTTAACGACATGTCAGAACTTTATTGGGGGTCATTTATTGTTAGTTACTAGCTGCTTCCTTCACGACTCTTTTTACGAGCGTCATTTTCATTTTATCCTATTACCGCCTTCCGTTTGCCATTTGCCGTTAGTCGTTTGCCGTTAGCCGTTTGCGGATCGTCCATCGTCTGTTACCCATTGCCTGTTGCCTGTTGCAGGTTACGGGTTACGGCTTGTTGGTTGTCAATTCTCAATTGTCGTAGTCATGTGTGCACATGGTTAAATGTCTTCAAATTAAATGAATGAAAGTTTCATTTTTTAATGAAATGAAAATAATAATAAACTGCCAACTTTCTTCATGAGAACTTGCGAAAACTCTATAAAATTTTCTGGAATGAAGCATAAAAGTTACTAATTAACATTAACCTGTAGTTAAGTTGAACTCATATCTAGATGAGTTGCAGTCAATTTATTTAGTTAAACTTCATGAATCTTAATGAAAATTGATATTTTTCTATGAATTCAATTAAATGTGGCGTATAGGAAATGCATATTTTCTTTATATATTAAATAAGAAGGAAGTATAAAATATTTTATCATAGCAATATTCCCTAAACAAGGAGCATATATATATATATATAATTATTTTTGGGAACTAATAAAAAGAAATAGTATATGTTGAGGTAACTAAAGAAAATTGAGAACTCTTCCTATTTGCACACCAAGGAAAAGTCGTAAATTTTATACCATTCAAATAATACTTAAGATCCTTATGAAATAAGAACCTAGGTTAGGTTAGGTTATACCGACTATCCCTTGGAGATCAACTTAAGCCTATTGGGTCATTCTATTACCGTATATATAAATCTAATCTTTTATTATATTTTTAATCATCTATTACCTATAATAATGTGCAAGGGTCAAATTGGTCGTTTTGTGTATTGAGTAAATCACTATGTTTTTCGTCGTTGTATTGCATAAATACTTATGGATCTCAGTACCGTTGGTACTGAGATTGGAACTTTTGCCGATGAAACTATGGTATATGCTACAGACGAAAATCACCAGTAAGCATCCAACAAACTCCAGCAAGCGCTAGATAACATTTCACAGTGGCTTAAAACCTGGAGAATAAAAGCAAATGAGACTAAGTCTTCACAAATAACCTTTACAATGAGAAGGGAAAAATTGCCCACCGGTACGCCTTAACGATATTTTAATCCCTCAATCTACCCAAGTGAAATATTTAGGAATACACTGTGACACAAAACTAACTTGGAAGCCAATCTGAACCAATCTGGACATATGGCATTGAACTCTGGGGAACTGCTGCATCTTCAAATATTGAGATTATCCAACGTTTTCAATCAAAAACCCTTAGATAAATCTTAGATGCTCCTAGATATATAACAAATGAATGTATACATCGCGATCTCAACGTTCCGGTAGTTCAGGATGTCATAAAAAGCCAAGCCAGTAAACACAAGAAACGTATGTTACATCATTCCAACCACTTTATGAGCAGAATTATAGCAGAAGGAAGAACGTTCACACGCCTCCGCAAACAAACGCCATTGGAACTTTAATGTGTCCGACTTCAACAGACGGATGCGCTACTGAGCTCAGTCCATTCAAGCTCAAAAATAAAATTTTAAGTATTTAGTCACTTTTAAATATTGTTTATTGTGTACTCTGAATTGACAGATTGCATAAGAAAATAAAATTAAAAAATAAAAAAAAAATTATGCTGAGAATTAACTGCTTGCATGACTCGAATGAAGAACTTAACTTCAGAATTGATACGAATCTTATTTTATGGTGTCATTTATATGTGATATGATATTCTCCATATTTGATTTAAATACTTAAGTAAATAATGTTAGGTATTTAGTAGTAGAAAAATATTAATTTCTGTTTTAAAGACTTGAAGAATTAATTCACTGTTTCCTCTGCAGCTGTGGTCGTCAAAATTTCTGTGGTTTACCATATGGTGATTGTACAGTGCATTTACAGTAGGCAAGCAATATTGCAGTAATGTGAAATAGGTCATCCATGATTACTGTACCTTTTCAGTAGAATTTAAGTCCAATCGTTTCATTAAAATAATACTGTTAATTAAAGTTAAGTTCATTTCATTCGTACTTCAGAAATTTGTGCTCTTCGGAAAAGTTTTACCAACCACCTCATCCAAGTTCTATTCTGAAATTTGTTGAACTCCTTGCACCTTTTCGTAACTAAAAGTTTTCTTTCTCATTCCCTACATTCGTTTTCTTCGACACCATGCTTTTCGTCCTATCCTTTCTTTCTTTTTTACGAGTTTAATTGAAATGTATGTTTGGGATTGGCATCACTGCCAATCGAAGCTACTGTGACGGACAGACAACAAAATGTACGCAATCAATGAAGTCGACAAGCGCGCATCACACGCACGCACACCATTTGTCAAATTGTGGTAAGTGCCTGTGCCACAATTCGATCCTCAGAGTTCGCTGCATGAATTTGCGGATACGTGCGGTTGTCTTGCCTTCCGATTC
Source organism: Teleopsis dalmanni (assembly GCF_002237135.1). Classification (NCBI taxonomy): domain Eukaryota; kingdom Metazoa; phylum Arthropoda; class Insecta; order Diptera; family Diopsidae; genus Teleopsis; species Teleopsis dalmanni. The sequence continues at coordinate 49,456,332 of NC_051848.1, forward strand.
ATCAAAGACATTTGAAATATTTACCAAGGCTTGAGGTCGGAGCACATATTTCTATTCCATTGCTTGTTCTGTGCCTTTTTTGCGTGTTGCGTGTTGCGTAGTGCACTTCCCATTAAAGTGACGCGAGACCATCGCTGTTGTTTATGGGCGCAGACCACAATGCGCTGCTGCAATCTGCGTAGTGACATTGATAAATACAACTTGTTAAGTCCTGATGGAAGATATGCCATATAGCACAAAATGGCATATCATTTTTGATGCTTGTTCTTGCTTTTTCAGAGAACCGTGGATTGCTGCTTTTAATTTTAGTTGCGCTAACCGTTCCTAAACGGCAGCTTTATGGTTGGGATTTTGAGTACAACTAAAACCTACAAAGAAAGTTCTGTGTCAAAAGTCGAACTATTCCGGTGGTGCGAAACGAATAGCAGTAAACACACGACAGGCAGAAATGCAAAAAAAGAAACAAAAAAAAAGAAAAAAAATTGCAAGACTGCGCTCGATAATTTTTATTTTTTTTTCCGATATGGCAACACATCATGAACGTAAAAACGCTACAATTTGTTGTTTTCTGCAGCAAATATAGCGCAAAATTTTTATGGCCTTTGCGCATCAAAATATCTATAAACCCGCAAACCCGGCTAACGTGCTAGTTAATGGCTTGTAGTTCGGTGAATTTGTGAAAAAGGCGCTTAAATCACTTAACGACATGCAAGTGTCAAAACGTGTGTCGGCTAACTGAGTTGCCGTATTGTCGCGTTTGTCACTCAACATTTGCTTGACGCTAATAATGCTGATGTGCGCGTTATTGCGACGGTTGAAGCCAGACGTGACTGCTGTTTCTGATGATGATGTCGCGAAATGACAATGATGAAGATGCTGAAGATAATGACATCAACATTCAAGTCGTTTTGCAGGTTTATACTCTCAATGACGATGGCGAGGACGCTGACGATGGCGATGACGATGACAAAGTCGATTATGATGTTGTGTCGCCTTTTGTTGTTGTTTTTGTTTTCGTTGGAGTTAGCGTTAGCGTTGCCACAAATTTTCACATCTAAGAGTCAATTTCATGCATTTTCAGTGCGTTGCTGATGGTGGAAAAAAACATTTTTTGCGCCCGAAAATTAAATTTTGCAAATAGTCGTAAAAAGTTCCTAAATGAACCATGGAATACGAATCTATACTCCAGCAATATTTCGGCTTTATTTGGTCCTTAGTTTTTTTCCATTTCCACTTTTTCTCTTATTTATTTTGGTCTACTTTGCTCTCGGCGTTGCATGTGATTTATGCGATTTTAATGTTTGATTTGTTTGCTGTGCGTTATTTAATGGCTTTCGCCGCAATTTGGTGTTCGGTACTGGAACACCATCCACCCAGGACAAATGTTTTCTATATTGATTAAAAGTTTTAATGTTGCATGTATGATCAAAATAATTACGTGATACATTTTTGGCTGTTAGCATACTCAGCGGCAGACTACAAAGGCTTGAAGCATTTTTGTGCATTGGCAGGGTTTAAGTTTGTAGTGGAATGGATTGTAGGGCTTTGGAGTACTTATGGATGGAAAAACCATATTTGGAACTATTGTTGTATTTTGAAACTAGATCTCATAAAAACGTGCATTTCTGGGCCATACAATAGTCTACACTTACCGCTTATACCAAGCATTTAAAGACAGCCAATTGAAGATAGACCACTGATCTCACTGCCCTCTATTGTTCTGTTATAGAACTCGTTACAAATACGATTAAACTAAGAAAAAGAACCAAGTTCTGTCATAGAACTGGTTACGTATACGAATAAACCAAGAAAAAGAACCAAGTTCTGTCGTAGAACTGGTTACATATATGACTTAATCAAGCAAAAGAAACGTATTCTGTCATAGAACTGGTTACGTACACGAATAAATCAAGAAAAGGAACCAAGTTCTGTTATAGAACTGGATACATATATGACTAAATCAAGCAAAAGAAATGAGTTCTGTCATAGAACTAGTTACGTATACGAATAAACCAAGAAAAAGAATCAAGTTCTGTCATAGAACTGGTTACATATATGACTAAATCAAGCAAAAGAAATGAGTTTTGTCATAGAACTAGTTACGTGTATAAATAAACCAAGAAGAAGAACCAAATTCTGTCATAGAACAAGTTACATATATGACTAAACCAAGAAAATAGAACTGTTAACATCTTTAGGTTAGAATCTTGGAGCACTAAACATATAGCTGAGTTAGTGTATTGGTATTGGTAGACCTGATCTCAGCTTACAAACTCAGTACTCTACTTCCTGCATGTTTGTAATAGTTTTAAGTGAATTAACTAACGGACTAACATACTCGTTAGCTGTTATTTTGAGGCATTGCTTTATCAATGAAGTGGTATTTTAATCGTAGAATTTGTGTCAACGTTTTGTATATTCAACAAAATTTACTACCTCTCTTGTTATTTTATTCTTTACGATTTATTATATGAGCGAGTGTTGTCTTGTAAGTTAATTTAATCCCCATGACATATTTAATTCATAAGTTTTCATGTTTTAAGTTTATCAATATAGTAGTTCTACCATAAATAGCAAAATTGCTTCTGTAATAATCTGGAAGGCTTACACAGTTGAAGAACATAAAGCATTCCCTGAAATATGATAAAAGAATAAAAAACGATTAGTTAAAATTGAAGGCAATTGAATATAGTCAAGTAAGAAGTGTCAATCTACACAGTCTCAAGAACCTTAGCACTTGTATGGCACGGAGAAAAAATTTAGTCAAGTTCAAAATTAAGTTCTTCCTTTTACGTCTGAGTAAGAGCTGAAATATAATCACTAAGAGTGCTCAAAACCTGAAAGGCTTTATAAAAAACAGTCTTTCCCACGTCAATAAAAATTATATGATGCATATGCCGCCCTATCTTAACCGTTTTGAAAGCTTTTGGTGCTGTTAGACAGTAATTTGGCTCGTGTTTGACGGTGTTTTTGTAAAACTATTATTGTGTTCGACTTTGGTTTGTGTTTTGTTTTTTTTTGTTTTTTGGTGCTGTAAACGACTACTTTTGTACAACTTTAGTATTGTCGGCTAGCACTTTGTTGCTATTTTTGCTCTTTTTACGAAATTGTTCGGTACTACATTTTCATATCTTCAATAATACGGGTTTGCACTTTGTTTTGATGTTTTTGGGATATTATTTTTGTCTTCGTCTTTGATGATTATTTAGTTCATTTTTGGTACTGTAGTTAGAAATTATTTATTGAAAATAGTATTGAAGGTAGCCCTGATCCTGGGAGTTGAAAGATATCATGGCTGAAGAATTTACTTCAAAGTGGCTGAAGAATTTACTTACTTCAATAATCAAAGTCGCAATCATATTAGTCAAACTTCAAAGTGGACAGAGCATATAGAAGAAGAAGCAGTTAGCAAAATTATTGGTGAAATATTAATTTGAACATAGAATGGTTGCGTGAGCGGAGTGAAGAGGCTTACTTCATAAGTGGTATGAATTAAATTCAGTAAAGTATGACTGAATTTCATTCGTAAATGTCGTTTAGAGTATTTTCTAGAGAGCCTCTTCTCAGTATTGGGATCCACTGCTTCAGATACTCTCAAAGCATTTTTCTTTTTGTTAGATATTAGTATCATTTGCTGTAGGTTCTGTCAATCAAATCTCTGCAGAGCTAGAATCATTGTCAGGTCTTATATCAAAAAATATTTTTTATATATTAATCTTTTTCAAGCTTTTCCTTTTAGATATTTTCCGTTGAAACAAAATGATTTAAAGTATTTAATTAGTAATAAATACTCCTATGCAATTGGCTTGCTTATAAATGCATGAAGGTGCTTGTTGCTACAGATGTGTTAGTATATACTTATAAAACTACGTATGTGTAAATAGGTATGAATTATTCACACATACATTTTGTGCATAATGCACTTATGTATACACACAATTAGACTTTTGAGAAGAAAATGGAAAAAGAACGCAATTTTATGCCAACTATGAGGGTACATAATCTGGAGCAACAACCCAGAAGGCGTATAAATAAATTGAAGTTTACAATTCTGTCAGGTAAACGTACTTAAATTTGCATTTATACAAACAGACTTAATGCGAACGTAGCACATACATAGGGACGAAAAAATGTTGCACTTATGTACTGCATGGAACTACAACTATGCTGACACAATTAAAAAATAAAAGCCAGTAAAAGCAGAAAAACTAAAAAGGAACACTAAAAAAGAAAAGCTCATATAGAAAAAAATAACACTAAACAAAAAAACAAAAAAACAAAAAAAAAAAGAAGCTGAAATAAAAGTAGTAGTAGTAATATGGCAGCAATCGGCACTTCATGACACTTTTAGCTCATTTTCATACGAATTGGCAGTGTGCACACTGAAGTTTTGTGCAAAAAGGATGCTGCAAATATGTGAAACACACATGCATCTCTGCATACCACACACCACACCACACCAAAGCAGAATGTATGTCGCAATATCCGTTGATAATATAAAAGCAGTAGACGGGTCTTTAAGCGAAACCACATACAAAAACTCACATATCAGTTCATAGTATAGTGTAGCAGCGTAGTGCTGCAGTGTGGCACAAAGTGCTAGCTTACAGCACAGTTAAGCGCAGCTGGCATAATGGTTGCTCTCAAGTATTTTACAACTCCTACCAACATAAAATTTTGTGCGCAACATCTATTCCGGCCAACAGCCAACAGCTACAGTAAGTAGCAGACTTAACGCTCACGAACGGCGTTCTCCCCTCAGCACACAAACGGCGGCGCGCAAAGTGAAGAAACTCATTTTCCTGGTAATTAATTTAATTAGAAAATTTCTCCCCGTCCCCTTATAATACAGTGGAATGTGTGCTTCTACTCAAAAGTTGAAAGTTTTAATTGCGATCAATGTTGAATGAAAAAGGTTGCTGACACAAATTCTTTGGCTCTTTTGCTAACTTCGCTGCACCGCCACTGGAGTTGCCTGGATTGTTGAAGTTATTGAAGCAATTGAAGCTGTTCGTATATTTGTTCCTTAATGAAATAATCACTCAAAATTTTTACCATAAAAGTGTAGGAGTGTGCAAAAAATTTGCATTAAAAATTCATTTAATTTGATCTGTTATGAGATTTTTTATTCAAACTATACTCTGCCATTATACGAATTATACACGTATTTCCTTCACTCCTGCTCAATGCATTTGTTTACGTTGTTCACGTTGTTTACGTTGTCTACGGATTTTGATGCTCTATGAGTAATGTGCTGGAAAGTTTGGAAAGGCAAAAGTTTAGTTCGAAAATATTAAAGTTTTAAAATAAATACGAATAATTTATGCAACTCAATAAAACACAATAAATTTGATGCTCTTTTCGACGTAATAGAGCAACAATTAGATAAAAATTAACTTCACTTTTTCAATTTTATAATTCGAAAGCGACAACTACAGGTACTTAAGCAAAAACGAAGAGCTCAACTTCAATTATTTGAATATTTGAATTATACATTAGACGTGTTCTCATTAGTAAGTGGACTTCATGTCTCTTTAGGATTGTTAGTTCTGCTTCGTACATATCTGTGTTAGTCTCGCCCATCAAGTGAGATTAGTCATTCCTTAGTTAAATAACTACATCACATACTGAATCTGCATTCATTCTCTAACTGCTGTCTCAAACACTTATTATGCTAGTCCATCGTCTCCGATCTTAACGATATAAACAAGCCAACGGCAGTTAATTTGCTGTATATGCCATTGTCTTGAAACTTGTGATTTATACAGGTATAGTTGTTATGGCCAATTCGTAGAGAACCTTGCGGAAAATATTTCTTCGAATACTCCTATTGATGTTGTATATATCTGAGATGGCGTCCTTGGTTCTACGTCATACATAAGCATATGAAAAGTAAGTGACTACGGAGTTTCGTCATTCCGTGATAGTATCTGTGCTCTTGCATCATGTAGATATGAGCGTCCTATGCAGCATATGTTTTGTTAATCAAAAGAAATCTCTATATTGCTCTATACCCTTTAATACCTATTGGCAATAAATGTTCTTAGTCTGATTTCCTGGTTGCCGTTGTTGTTGTTGTCTCTATTGTGGACAATATAGATATAGCTACTGTTAGCTTCAAAATTATTATAATCAGCAACTAACTAGTCGTCTATGTTATGATAGCTAGCTATGTTCTACGTTAGAAATAGAAGCATACAAAGTATTATTATTTAGCTTATAAAATATCAATCGTCACTAATTTCTTAGCAATAAATAGTTTACTATTGTGTACTCTTCAGTTGACTTTATTTTATGAAGAGAAAAAAATGTTCGCAAAATCCTAGACAACATAGTTGTTGTTGTAAGTTTTGTTGTTTTTTCTTTAATTTCAGTCTTCGGAGAATTGATAAAAATGAACTATAGAGGAAAGTCCATCCTCCACCACGATAATGTGAGTTTGCACACATCAGTTCAAACAAAAGAGTTTTTGAGCACTAAGAACATCGAATTGATGGGTCATCCACCTTACAGTCTCGACTTGGCGCCCAACGATTTTCTCTTATTTCCAAACGTTAAGGAACAAGCTATTGAGACATTCAAATCCTCAAAACATTAACCTCCAGGGTGTTTCGAAAATTTCAATCAATAAGTTCAATCGAGTGCAAAAAACATCATCAAAACGATCATCATGAAGATCATCTCAAAAAACAATAAGATCATTTTGTTTTTATTCTTAGGCGCAAAACTTAAAACGCACCCCTCGTATGTACTGTTCATACCAACAAAGTAATACTCGACTGGATATTTGTTCACGAAGATTTGTACAGTATTCTGAATCATGAAATAAATATGTTTCTGTTGACTATTCTATTTTAAAAATTTTGTAAAAATACAAAAAACTATTCACCTTATTTTTACTAGTCTACTACTACATTCCAGTACGTTTTGATTGATTAGATTGAACTATATGTGGTCTAGGATTCTTATATCAGGTGGTGTGTGAAACAATAGCTTCAATTTGTTTAGTCAAAGTTCGGAAAATTTCTCCATGGATGGCGACGGTAATCTCTAAGACAAAGAATGGTGTAGAAGTTTGCCAAGAGTTAATCATCATCGACAACTAACTCCTGTCTTTTACTCAGAATCAATTTTTTAAATATTTTTTTTAATCTTGTGGTTTCGCCTTAAACGATCGCCTTGGCACGATAAGAAGAATAAATCTTATATATAAATTGTACATAATTAAATTGACATTGAGAATAGTCTCACATAAACAACATTTTTCAACAAGCGTAAGAAGTCCAGAAAACTAACTAAAAAGATGGCTGGGGATCCTGTTATTATTGCCTTCGGAAATCGCTTCCTTTAAATATCTTAAGTAGACTTGTTATGATGTTTCAATTATTTTCACTAAAACCTGCTAAATTTCCTTAACGATTTAACTGCGAATGCCATAATATTTTGATACGTTGTATGCATTCGCTTCCGTTTCCTGCTCTTTCCTTTTGTTCTTTGGACCTAATCGCTTACGGTGTCGCATTTTTGTATGACTAAGTATAATTTAAAATCTACTACTTTGAGCATATAAGCCTTTGATGTTGTTAGTACCGATTCTCCGTAGTCCTTTTGTCTTATACTGTTTTTTTTTGTTTTTGGATTTACGAATGTTTTTTTAGTTAGTTTTTTCATTAAGTTTTTCTTTTTGTATAAAAGCCTTTTATGCCTTTTGAAACATCATCGTTTTAGAATTTTAATGTGCTTTTTTATGGTTTTCTGCATCTCATATTTTGCGTCACTCGTGCACAAATTAAACAAAGCATGGAGTAGGGAATAAAAAGCTTTTTACCGCAATCCTCAACCTACGCCAGCGTATGCTAGCCTTATTTATCCCTACACTTGTGCTTAGTTGCAATTTAGAAATGACTGAAAAAGAGAAAATAGTAAAAGACATACTCGTAAACCCATTCCAAGGCCCCGAGGCCTTTGCTTTTAATGCATAAAACCTGAAGCGAAAGCCAAAAACTTTAACTCCTACTCAATCTACAAGTTTTGAGGTTGAGCCAAACGCAACAATAACAATAACAACAACAACAACAACATGAACAACTACAACAGACCTGCAACAACAACATTACAAAATTTTATGTTTCACACAATAAACCCGAAGGTACGCAACGCCAATCTGCTTCCATATGCAGCCACTAATAACATGAATGACATTTGTCTTTATACGATAATCTTATTAAATAAGCAAAGTGGCAATGGAAGGAAGGGAGCGTCGGTACGAGTCGCACATAATATAAACCACTCATACACAACAGCTTGAATGGTACGGTATATGCACGCACAACCCAGTAAAGGTGGGCTGTACTATGAAAGGTTAATTTGGTCGGTCTTTCGGTTAGTTGGCTAGTCCATTGTTAGGGTGTGTCGGTCGAATTGAAGCTTTGGATGCATAATAACACGGAAAAGTCATACATACCTTGTTATGCATACAGACATACATAGACTGGCAGTCCGAGAGCACTTTATCTTGACTTAGCAGCAACTGCAACATGCACAGCCACCGCTAGAAAAGCGGCTTAAACCACATCAGTTGGAATACCAATGCGTTTGCTCGCCCAACAAGCACTGCTCTGTAACTACAATAAGCCGAGCACATACGCACAATTATAAAACAATGACTGCAGCAATAGCAGGAAAATCAGCAACAATAACAACAACAACAACAACAACAAGAATTTCAAATACAATTGTTAGTGCCGCCACTAGGACGTTGGACAGTTGAGGCTTTTAGTGCCAGTCCGCAAAAGCGTATTAACGTGAATACCAAAGCCACAATGTTTCTTGTATCTTGTATCCACACACATTCACACACATCGCTACACAATCTCTCTCTGCAGCAGACAATAAACCATACATAACATATGCACACATGTTCTGACATAGTTGCACCCAATAGACAGCTCCATGGGGGCACGCACGTTTGCTGCATTATGTGAACATTTGTGAAATTGTGCACTGCAGGATTTGCATGTTCCTAGCCCAGTACAAACTTTCGCAATGCATGCGACTCACTAGGAGCAGTAGACAGTACGTGGCGTACGGTAGGCGGCATACGCTATTCCCATTTTCATTGCCACTCCTACATAATCGTACGTAGTCAATTCTAACACCCTAACTATATGCTTTAGCCCACAATCGCAACTTCAGCTTAAAACTGGAAGTACGGCGTGCTTTGTTTACAAATTCAGGCAAAATATCGGTATGTATAGGTTGAGCCTGCAAGAATTTTTAATAAATCAGTATGAATTGCTGGACTGAATTCTTCCACAATTTAAGGTGCACATATGCTAACACTCTCTGTTCATCCATATTAAGCCCCTAGACAAAGAAATTTGGAAACGTTTTATAACATGGCGCTAATATGCTTACATACCAATTTTGGTATCCGAAATGCAACATACGATCAATGTTTGGTGTCTCATAATAATGCATAATACCGAAAGGGGAGGTAGGTGTATAGTGTATAGACTTTTTGACAATACCCCTTGAGTAATATGACTGTTGAGAAATTTTTACTAAGGAACAAATTTTTTGTTGGTATTTTATAGAACAACAATGGAGTAGTTAACAAGATCTTTCTACTAACTTTCATTATAGTCGATATAAACGCAATGACCCCTTAATTGATCCAAAAATATGTGTAGAAGATGAGCTTTGAACAACCATAATAAACCATATCTTGAACTTTCTTAAAAAAACAAAAGCATTTCTTATATCGTACATTTAATGGTCTAGAAAGAACTGTACTAGCCAATCTATTTATATAAACCATTTTAAAGATATGAAATAATGTAGGTGTTTATTAAAGTAAAGTCTGGATACCTAACTCGAAATAACGACTATAAAAGCTTTCGGTCTCCAATAGAAGAAATCTTCCAAGGTAAGAATTGTTTGATAGTTGATGAGAGGTTTATGCAAATTTAGTGATTATTAATAATAAACTAAGATTATCATAATAAAAGGTCTCCAGTTTATGACAATTACTTTAAAACGGTAATTGGCAAAATTTTTTTAATACGTTAGAAAAGGAACTATAGTTGTACTAAGTTATGCATAGAAGTATAGAAGATACTAAGATATGAAAATTATAGAATGACTGATTTTGTAGTGGACTTACAAAATGGACTTATCAGAAAATGAGGTAAAGAGAATGTGTAGAAATAATGTTGAAGATTAAGCACAACAATTTCTCGACCCAGCAAAAAGAATGTCTAATTAAGTATTTGGATTGTACATGGTAATCTCAAGGATTTTAGCTAGTAGGTACACAGGTTTTCAATGATAAAGTGCAGATTTCTTCAGTGCTAAAACTTATTTGTCACCGAGTGTTTTATTGATTAAACAAAATTGCGGCATTTGAGACAGAAAGAATCCACAAGTAACTGTCGAAAAACCATTGTATCTACAAAACGTCACTGTGTCGTGTGTTACTACCGCACTGTGGTAGTATATATATATTCTTTGAGTACATATGTTTGTCAGTGGTGGTTTATTGATTTAAATTATTTCTTCAGTGAGCAATAGTTTTTTTTTATTAGTAGTTACGGAATTTTCTATAACAACTGTTATCGCAAACCCTTTCGAGCATGTCTCTCCGATACATGATACTGATCACATATAAATTTAGATGTCTCTGCTCTGTTTTTATTCTTCACATTAATTCGTAAAGTGATTGTTTCTTTTGCGGGGTCTAATATTAAACGGTTTACGGAGCAATAACTGCAAAGGCAGTAATTAGGACACTGAACAGTAGAGTTCAATATTCCCATCTAAACATTTAGGTTCTTATTTTGTCGTGTTTTACGTTTATTTAAATAAAGTAAAGTGCTCTCTAAACTCATTATTGATTCACATGGAATTAAAGAAGAAGAAAAAAAAATATGTTGAGTATGTATTCTATTAGAATTTTAACTTAACAAATCCTAAAACACACCATAAAATCTTTGAGATATTTTTATTGCTATTGTAGAAGCAAGAGCAAGAGCAAGAGCAAAAGCAAAAATTATCTTCAAACTTATAAACTTAACATTTTATGGTTTCGAATGATACGTTCTGGAGAGGCTTGCCAGTCAAGATTTTTGTTGCTAATCCTAACCAAAAATTGAAAACAACTTACACAAATTCTGCTGAATGCAATGTTTTGAACAAATTTTATCACTCTAAGTTGTGTGTTCGCTGTATGTTATACGTTCTACGACTGCCAACAGATAGAAGTTTGTCAGCCAGATACTACAAATATGTACTCTGTGCTATAAGTACGAAAACCAACTGACACACATCGCCCGTATGTGAGTATGCGAGTATGTGGCTCTATGCGACGCATACGTTCCAATAGATTTGCCTGCAAATATGCACTCTACAGTGCCGATTGGAAGCGTATAAATTGCAAAAGCCGCACATTAAAGATGCACATCAGCAATTCCAAACAACGTTGCTAACAACAGTTGCAGAGCTCCGCACCGGATTGGTGTGTGCGGATGGATGCGAGATGGATCAGTCGTGCCCGAATGCATTACTCATATCAGCCGTACTCATTGTAGTTGTTGTGCTGTATTTGAAATGCTTTTTGGATTTGTGATAATATTTAAATTGCTACTATTTTTTTTGGTGATACAAATTGCACAAAACTCAGAGTAGGAAGTAATTAATTGAGGAATTCTCTACTGCTTTTCAGTTGTGGCTTAAACACTATTTAAAATACAATTACAAAATTTGCATTAACCTCGTAATGGCATATATATTTTATTTTGGAGTTTTTTCCGCATTTCATGAATTGCACTTAGTTGGCTTTTAGCATTGGAAATGAATGCTGGTTTCAGCAAAAAGGATTTGGATTATGCTTAGTTTGCTTGTTTTTGCCGCAATTACCTAAAGGATATTGACAAATGTGCATTTCAAATTAAAGTTTGTTTGTTTGTATGATGGTTTACATTCATGTTCGTGTAATTAATTCAGTTTTAGTTTTCCATGTACTCCACATACTTCTCATCACATCATGCTGTATATCCCACAACAGCTCATCTGAGTATGGTGACATTTTTTGATTCGGAAGGCATCAGCATTAGTTTTCTCTTCCCAATTGGATAGTCTTAAGAGTCTTGAAAGAAATCTTTAAACTACTACGGATGTAGCACCATTCCCTCAATTCTTCGCTTACATCTGCATATGCCTAGTCTACCGTAAGTTGCCATTATCAGTATTTATTCATAGGATCCTCATCTCAGTCAACTCGTTATGTTTACTCGCTGCTTACATCTGCCTTTCAATCGTTTCAATCGTTTCAATCGTTACGACTAATTTATTACGAACGCATTACTTTATCAGTAATGACACTCGAAGTAGTTTCTATGTAGTACAGCTATTCGCAGTGGGTCTTTAAACCGCCCCACTTGTGTGTGCCGCTGTACTTGTTTGCCTATCAATAAATTAACCTTAACCTTTGAGAACAGCTCACACAAATTTTCATGCATCATAAACCAAATTTAATTAGATTATTTATTGTTGGAGCCATAAAATTAAATACAATTTTCCCAAACATGCTCAATTGAGTGCTTTCATTTATTTTTAAATTACGGGCGCTCCTCTTATTTCGAATTTTACTATACGAGTACTTTTGCATGAATGAATGTTGGCCTACACTAATTCCAACGATATGTTCAGTTTAATAGATAGAAAACTGATAGAGTGAAATAAAATCATTTTTTTTTATTTATGCTATATGAGTGTTATTATGCCTTGACAAAGATGATTTTTTGATTACCAGATTGGTTAGTTTAATTTCGAAATAACTAATTATCGTTAGATGGCGCGCAGTTGTAGGGTTGCGCCAGCGAATAATACATTAAAGTTATTCAACGCTTTAACAATCAAACTCTAAAAGGCATTGTAAATGTACTGTACTGTGTCTGGAACACAAATATTTATTGTGACCTCAAAATAAGCAATATTGCTGGTGAAATACAAAACAATCAAAAACGCATTATAGTATACTACGTGGGTATGTAACCGTATAAAACGGTTGACATCTCAGTGACTTATGCCTTATTCGACAGTTAATTCATAAAAATCATTTGACCTCATTGGTAAGTAATGAAAACGGGATATATTCAAGTATATTTCTCTTACTAATTTTATAATAACTCGTAAGAGAAATAGTTTAAGAAAGAATGGTCTTTATGCTATTACTTCACTTTTTCATATCAGTCAACATTGTAGATACATATCGAGATACTTTAACAAGCTACTTTGAGGAAGTGCCAACAAATCGACTAAAGTTTCATTCGGGAATTTTTCATATCAATTATGTTTTGACTTTATTAAATATTATTAACTATATGTATGTAACAGCTACGATAACGTATATTATATTGTTCGTATGTATTTTGGTGTTAAAAAACTGTTATAAAGTTTATGGGGCAAATCACATATAGCCTAATAATATTCCTATATAATAATATAGGAATATTATTAGCTAATGGGGAAAAACAAACATTTTTTGTTTCATTAAGTTAATAATAGAATAGTACAGTATACTCAGTCAGTGCATCCATGTGCTCAAAACCCGAAAACAAAAGAACCTTGAATGGAAAATGGGACATTATTCAAACATGAAGTTTAATTTTGATCGTTCATATCTTGAACATCAAAGCTTAACTACCTCTACCTAGTTTAAATCAATGCTAGCCAATAACAAAAAAAAATGTAATATATGATCCAAATCTTTTAGACAAGATTGATATATCCGATATGCGATGCAACACATTTCTACTTGTGTGTTGCACTATAGTGATCCTGACTAGAATTCTGTGATCGTCAATCCTAAACCGTTAAGGAAATGTCAATAGTTTAAAGTGAGCTTCTCTCACAAAAGTGTTTGTTAAAATAGTTTTTTAATATTAAGTTCATGTCTGACAAAATTCAAAATTCATCAAATTTGAATATATCTTATAAGATATATAAATACAATTAATCAATTATCAGAAGATAATATAATTATACGGCAACCAAAAAAAAAACAATGCTTGAATTGGATAGAACACGTAATACATATGAGTCAAAAAAAGGCACCACAAAAGACGAATTTAAAACATTAAAAAAATGAAGAAGACCATAATAAAGATAAGGTGACATTATGCCACAAAATCTCAGATCTCAGATCTCAGTTAAAAAAAAAGAAGAATGAAATAAGCTTAGATTATAAATACACTGTATAGCTATGATGATGCTGTTGTCGATGACAACGTTGGTGGTGAGTAATATTCGTCATATATTATATATTACAATAATTTTTAATTTCATTCCCTCTTATTTGTCTAACCAATGCAGCTTTAAGTTCATACATAGTAAGTTTACCTTAAAAGGTTTCATTACTGTGTTTAAATTTTCTCATCATCTTCTCTTGTAGACAAAGTCCACAAAACCATTTACTTTATAAAGACCATTTACTTTATATAACTTATACAGAAAACTAATTTGAGATCTATCAGACCTATTCTTGTCAAGCTAATTAATGTTTTCATTTTATCAGCTAATTAATGATAGCGCTTTATTCTTAGACTTATATAGGATGTAGTATATTTTTAACGATTCTCCGTAAATATAACTATATATAACACTTCGTTCAATAATGTGTGTGACGGACACATAGATGACGGCACTAATACTAAATAAATATATTTTTTCGAAAGTGGCAACCTTTTTAGGCTTACTGTCAAAATCATATGTTAATCTGACCATTTGTTTACAAGTTACAGTGCTTTAACATAAGTGTCAATACACTAATTTTAAACTAACATAACATAACATTTTGAAGAAAGTAGCTCACTCCATATGTCAACCTTACTGATCCTTTGCGTTAATTTATATTAATTTTTATCAGCTAATTAATATTGTACGGTAGCACTGTGATCTTAAAATTATATAGCATGTAGTATATTATTAACGATTCTCCGAATATATAATTTTATATAAGTGTCAACAAATTAACTTTAAATTAACATAACATAACATATTGAAGAAAGTAGCTCACTCCATATGTTAACCTTACCGATTCATTGCCTTAATTTATATTAATTTTTATTTATTTTTCTGAGCTATTTTTAGTGTAGAGTTCAATGAATTGCTAGCGCCTCTTTGAGACCCTATTAAATTATATTATTTGTAACGTCATTACAACAACAAACAACAGCTTAAACGGCAGCATCATGTACAGCAATAAAAACTACAATAATGACGGTGCATTACAAACAACAAAAATAGCAACAACAACAATGATAAAAACAACTGTTACAGCTTAAAAAGATTCTTGCTTAAATTCGTTTAAATTAATTTAACAAGGAACACATTTTGCTATTGCCTCAATACTGGTTGTATAGCATATGCCATGTGTGTACGTATGTGTGTACATATGTAAGTAGGTGTGTGAAGACAAGTATTTGTGCGCTATGGATTAAACCTATGCTATGCTTTATTTGGCTTTGTTTTTTATGCAGAACATAGCAATAATTCACCTTTGTTACAAGTAAGGCAAGTGTAAAATGAAAAACAGAGAAAAAAATCTACAAAAACAATGGGTGACGATGAAAAAGAGGAGACGAGCTAGATGTTCGTCGATGTATTCATTTCGATTTAATTTTATGTTTACATGCCTAATTATGTTTAATTTTCATAATTGAAGCGTGCAGTCGACTTACACATATACACACATACAGACACACTCTATATTCTAACACTCCCGGTATTTACTACTCCAATAAATTCATTTATTCATTTTTACATTATCATATATCATCAAAATTGGTAAGAATTATATATATGTATTTGTTAGTGTATATGTTCGCATCGAAAGCCTAAGTCAGTTCGGAACTTTAATCTACTAAAAACATGTCCTTATGACCGGACGGAAAGTCCCTTCTCGAACTACCTTAAAGAACTACGTCAGAAGGCGTCCTAAGTATCAGCTCAAATTGTTAGTTATGTCGTCCAAGTTCGTAATTGTCTAATTTCTTGAGAGGAGACCTTTCTTGCGGTGCATTCGCTGGCACGAAGTCGTTTAATGACTCTAAGTTGAGTCATGATCCTCGCATATATGTATAATTAATTGTGTATATATATGTTAATTGATTAGATACATTATATTAATCTAATTGCTATAAGTTAGGGTTCTGTACTTCCATTGAAGAGGAGCACATTGTTCGTGGTTGATCTTTTGAGCGGGCGACTGACCCTAACCAAACAGAAGACACTCAATTTTTCTGATAAAGGCAAAAATAGTCCTTATTGTGGGTCTTTTTTTTTACGCCATACAGGGACAGTATTCTCTCTCTATTAATAATTTAACTAAGCATTTCACCTGTACTTAAAATAGTTACTTAAAAGTGTTTTCTTGCAATATCATTCTTTAGAAAAGTAATGCTACAAAATATTTCTTATTGATAGTTGTATACTCACCAAGGAAATTAATGTATAATATTCCATAACATGCCTTGTTCAGAATCAGACTAAATCTTTTGGGCGTTCCATTCTTTAATACACTTGGCGGCGATATTTCCAACATTAGTATTGGTCAGATACTTCATTTATCAAAACGTCCGATTTCTAATATACTCAACTCTCTACTCACAATTATGAGGAATATGGAAACAAAACGGCTTTCTCAGCTAATTAAGAAGATTTCCATCCTTTTTCCATTTCATCTATCCTCCTAATTATTCCTAAATATAATTACGTGTTTATTTTCTTTCGATTTGTTCTTTGATCTGATTTTTAAGTGTTCCTATTACATTATTATATTTTATAAACTCTGCCTTTTACAATTAATAATTCTAAGTTCTGAAGATGATTCTCAAAGATGATCGAACTATGAACATTTACAATACATACAAATAACAAAGCCTTTTCTTATACGTAACATGATCTATGTCACAAAAAGTGCTTTCAATCCTAATGGAACTTATTAAGTCATATTAATATTGAAAGAATTTTTAAAGTATGTTTAAAAAGTGTCTTATTTTTTACTATTGATGTTTATAACATATATCTTTAAAAGTTGTTCCATAAACAACTGCTTTTGTTGATCTTAAATACACAATCATTTTGTACTACAACAAGCTTATCCAATATTTCTTAAAATTGTAACTTGAATTGTATCAACTCTTGACGTCTTGATAGCCTATGCCAAATGTCAAATTGATGTTGCGACAGCCCCCTTTTGAAGCTTTTGAACAATGATGCTGTAGAAATCTTTAGAAACCTATAGAAGACAAAAGTTTAAGTTCCCTCATTCAAAGAATTAATAAACCATTATCAGTGGTTAATCAAACATAATAACAGTTTAGATCAGTCTTACAAACTATCTTAAAAAATCTATGCTACTCTATCTGCTCGCAGATGTCCGCCATTTATTAGCAACTTCACACCCATTTTTTTTTATAGATTTGCAGTCTTGCTTTTATAATATTTTTTTAAGTGCTTTCTCTTGAAACGTATATCGGCGTATACGTGTTCTTTACAACTTACTTAATCGATAGATTTTAATAAGCATTCCGATCTCTGCTTTCTCATATAAGTGATAAATTTACATAATGACAAAGTAAGGAGATTGTCTTGTTTATTCGTCTTCAACCTAAAAACATTCGAATTATTTTCACCCACATTTCTGGTTTTTTTATGAATGACGTAGTGCTGAAACCTATAACTTTCTTCGTAAAGAAACCATAAAGACTAATTTCCAAAAAATTGCTTATCAATGAAAGCATTTAAATGTACATACTTTTTATGTCTCATACTCGTAAATATGCCCACTAATGATAACAAACACTTTAACGACAGTTCCAAGGCGAAGCTCTTAAATATGAAACAGTAAATGTTTATTCTGACCTCCTAATCTGCAATTACTATGAGTACGTACTATGCCGGAGCACCAGCACCGGCAGCGGCACCCAGTAATGGCATCAGCAGCAGTTGAGAATACACATGATGGTGGTCTGTTTGGTGTGTTAGTTATGCCGCTGATAGTCACATTGATAGCAGTGCTGTGGCTGGTATAGTGGCGAAATGGGCATCGGAGGAGATGGAGATGGAGATGAAAAAGATGATGGCGACGGCGGTTGCTACTTATGGGTTTATATGGAATAGTTTTAGGTATCATATTCATGCTTAGAACTAATGTCGACTCGTTGTCTGGCATGGAGAATTGCTAATATGGAACATAAATAATATACACACTCAACTATTGGCAGTAAAAAAAAAACATTGACATACGAGGAAAGGAGATGAGGAAACAGCAGAAAATATGAAGAAGTATAAGAGACGGAATTCGGTTTCAGTTTCATGTTTATGGACTAAATGAAACACATGAATGATTTCAAGTGACTTAGCGTATAAGTAAACAAATAAATGAATGAATTAATGTACGAGTATGAACGGATGATTGTGTCACTAAGCATATGACTGAATTGAGAGAGCTCGTTTTATACACAAACAAACTCGACTAGAAGAACGAAGATAGTGCAAATACACAAGTAGGCATAGGCACAGACTGATAGATAAAAGCACCCACGATGGACACATCATGTTGCAGCAGTTGTACAAATAAAACGTAACAAAACATATGTGGGAACACATTGTTATAAATAAATCTTTAGAGGAATGAAAAATATAACTTCGATACAGCTGTACAGATATGTGACGAGGCTATACAGATATGTAATAACTCCACAGACGAACGAGATACATTTGTATCTGTATGTCGCACAAATTTTATTACATAAATGTTGACATTGTTATTGCGTTAAGTGTTTATGTATTGTGAAAACATTTGCGGTATCCACATTCACTGAGCAAATAAAAGAATGAGTTCCAATGGCATGAGCTGAGAGGAGTTGCTGCACAGTGGAGCTTAGTAATGCGCTGAGGTAAGGTGCAAATGCCGTATTAGTTGGAGCGCCTAATGCTTTAACAAAAGCAGCTTTTCTGATGTATTAATGAATGAATAATGAAGAATTTGCGGTTACTTTGCAGAACTTACAAGTTATTGATACTGTTAAACGATACGGGTTTATGATTGACATGGAGTGTGGGATATGATAGACTATGAAACAATTAAACCAATCAAAATCGATAAAGGAACGATTTAAATAGAATGCATATTGACAGAGGTTTTAAGTAATCAAAGGAAATATATTGGAAAGTATGAGTTCGAATGCATTTAAGTATAAATAAGCGAATTTCAATATCACTTTGTCGTAAGAAAACTATTGTGGGATTAGGAGTTATGAATAAATAACAATTAAAACAGTTTTAATAAATTGTTCAAAGAATATCAAATATATTTTATTAGTATTTATTACAACAAAAATATATCAGTTTTAATTAATTGAACTTTTGTCTGAACATACAGTAACAGTGCTGTTTAGCGTGGCTACCTGTCATTAACGCTTAATACCACGGTGTTTTACAAATATGTATATTAAGATAATGCGTTTTGTATATAAATTCCTCCTGGGTAAGGAGCGAGGCTCACCCAACCTCTGCTGATGTTTGGGTCACAGCACTCGGTGATGAATACGCAACAGCCTCTACGCCGAATCTTGATAAATGAATACCAATCATTCTTTCCACTATAGCGAAGTGGGCATCTGACCTCCGTAGTACCAGATTTACAACACCGGTGGGATTTCGCAAGTGTCGTGTCACTTACTGCTATGCACACTCCAAACAGTGTCGGCATATCGTCGGGATTTTGGTGGGTTTTTACGACAGGCATGTCTTACCTCTGGAATATTCTAACTCCATAGCTAACTCTATACCGGTACAAATAGAAAGGTAAATAGAAGAATTTTTGGATATATAACTGCTTCGTATACCACAAAATATTCATCATCAGTGATGTTCTACTGTTTCAATTGTTAATATTTAGTATATTAATATTTAGAAATTAGGAATTTATTAGGAATTAAATTCTGTTAAATTTGAGCCGTGGACTTATGTGGTAACACACAAAGTCAACTTACACGTAATTAGGTTTATTTTTCTATAGTTATAATTGAGTTTAAACAGGTACTACAACATTTTTGATGTTAAGAACATGAGTATAATGTTAGACCTCGTAAAATTATTAATTGATCGATTACAACTGACAGCATGGCGTGCTAATATCTTTATCTACCAGAAGCCAACACAGTAAGTATATGTTCTATCTATAGTTATGATGCTTGTCAGAGCATCTAAAGAGACCTATGATAGTTACGGATCCAAATCTCAAAATACACACTTAAGCCGAACGAATAGACATTTGAGTGGATACTAATGATCTCTCTTAAGCTAGAATAACGATTAAGCTTCACGATTTATTGGGTCAAGAAGTGGATTGAAATGAGTAGATTTGGTTTTCAGATTTTTTTCTTATGTACAATAGAAAATACAATGATTATGTTCTGAAGAGACCAGGTTAAAATAAGGTAAAAATTAAAAGTATATCGAAACTTTTTCGTATTTGTATCTTTAATGATGTTACCAATTTAATTTTTATATATTCTACATTCTATTTAAACAAAACAACTTTGAATTATCTGGTAAACTTACAATATCCAACTAATTTTCAAATTTTACTAAACTTTATTGCATTTAAGAATTTAACTTAATCTTTCTCCCATTTCATGTCAAAAACTTAAGGGGTTTCCGTTTCTGTATTATTTTTACAATGCATTTTTATGTTTTTTTTTTTTTTCTTAGTTATTTTCTTTTCATCTAGAAAGTGCCAATAAAGTGTAATTCACACTTCCATGCACTTAGAAAAAATTGAGTATCTTTTTGTTCTTACTCCTGCCACCCAAGTTTATTACACCATATGCACTTCAGAATGTATCATTTTGAATAGATCTCAATTCAGTTAGTGTAACAATGAAAAATATGCTGTAGAGAGAAGACTCCTTCTCTGTATTCCTCCTTAAATTCTGTATTACACTTAAGAATTTAAGAAGTTGAGTTAACTTCAAGTATGGCTAAGAAAACTCAGAACACAATGTGAACTCATTTAAATGCAGAGGACAATAAATTTAAGATATTTAAACTTAAAGCAGGGAATGCTGTAAAAAACCTATTTGTTGACTGCATAAAAAACTGTCAAAGTCATCAAAAAAGGTTAGATCCCCTATATAATTTATAGTATTTAAATTAACCTAACATAGTTTAGTTCTTGAAAGTTACAGCATTTTTACATGAACCAATAAATATAAATCAGCCTAACATAGGAGAGTCACTATTTATATTTTAGGCCTTGGCAAGACTGATTATTGTCAGGTATCATCTGACATTTCCATACGGAAATTCGACATTATTAAATATAACCTACTTTAGACTTTTTGTCGGAAAACTGTTACTCATTTCTGTATTATTTACAGTGATTTACAGTGTAAATTGAGTGTTTGCGAAAAATTGAAATTAACGCGAGAAAATTTTCATGTGCTGATTTATTACGATTTTCGATGTGAATTATCAAGACAAGAGTGTAGAGTACATCGATCAACTTACTTCGACATCGAAATTGAATCGATATATTTTTCTTCTTTTGAACCGGTTCGATCGATCAACTTACTTCCACATCGAAATTGAATCGATATATTTTTCTTCTTTTGAACCGGTTCGATCGATCAACTTACTTCCACATCGAAATTGAATCGATATATTTTTCTTCTTTTGAACCGGTTCGGATTAAACTGATATAGTTTTCTTAATTTGAAAATTCCGATCCAGAAAAAACCGATACGATCGGAACAGAAAAAATTTTGGCTTGAAGTCCTGGTTTTGTTATAAGTATATATTATATTTAGTTATAATAACGGAATAACGGATTTAGTTTAAGACTATATCAGATAAATTTAAATAAACTACAAAATTCTTATACACAAAATGTGTGTAAGACAAAAAAAGACGATGGATTTAAAAAACTATCGCATTCGTACATCGGTAGAGTTGTAAGCTCTGGACACACTGGATTGAAATTTATACGACAAAATGCATATAGTATTATTATTGGTTATATTATATATTATATACTACATATTATATATAACATATTATATATTACATATTATACATTATATATACATATATATAGAACCACAGAATAATGGTTGACTGGAAGTCCGAACAGTTCTCAACTTCTTACTTGAAGTCATCACAAAATATGAAGTAACTTTAACTCTATGTTCGTATAATATTATTATATTGGCGACATTTTAATATACCATTCTAGAAAAAACAATATTATTCTGATTATATCGGAATAACAACGAAACCCCCACCCTGTATCTTATTTTGAAAATAATGACTCGTTGCCAATTAATTTTTCTACTTGTTTATTTATAAAATTTATTTTATCTGTTACTGATGGCGATGCTGTTACTATTGTTGCTGATAGCTTTTTGTTGCTGATAATGACATTGTTGATGGCATTGCTATTGTTATCGCTGCTGTAGTTGCGTTTCATTAGTTTTCACTCTGTTTGCACTCACACCAATCACGCCACGTACTCGTATCTCAACTTCAGCAGTAAAATACACTCCGAACCGTGGGGCACATAATCCAACACTTAATGACACCCGCATATGTTGCAAGCAACTGGGTTGCTGCCCTGGCTGTCTATGTTGCTATTGCACTGCTTCACTGCTGCACTGCTGCATTGTAACTCCTAAGTGCGAGTTTTTCTGTTAATTTTTTTTATAGTTTTTTTAGTCTATCGTTTTAGTGTTGTATGTTATGAGTTCATATATTTCTATAAATATTTTGGTATTAAAACTTGTGTTCAACCTTCAAGCACAAAGCCAATTTCTCCAACAAAATCGTGGGGTCTAGAATATATCATCCTAATGGAGCTGCTCTGGCCATAAATGTGTGCACGATTGTAGTTGCAGCATTCATATGGTATTAATATTATTGTTGCTGTCACTAATGTGGATCCAGCATAAATGGCAAGTGCCAAATGGCAGAGGCATTGCCGCAAATGAGCAATAAGAAAAACATGTCTGGAAAAAAAATATGCTATCATATGAGTAGTATTTTGTGTAGAAAAAATATATATATCTTGAAAAAAAAATAGAATTCGAATTACAAAAAAAAAAAATAAGAACTGCAACAAAGAAAGAATGAATGTGAAATAGTTGAAAAACAAAGAAGAAAAAATATTTAAAATCAAAGGAAGTTGTTAGCCGTTGTTGGCTTGTCTCCTGATGCTTCCGCAAGTCTGGAACGACTACTGACACACACTCATAAGTCGTATAGTGGCAGCCCTAGAAGAATGAAAACACATACGTAATCCAATTTTATCATTATCACAATGTGAGTTAAGTGACATTAGAATGTGCCAAATAAAAATGCTTTCTTGGAAATAAAAGTAAAAGGAACTTGAGTGTGAATGTGAATGGAAACTGAATTACAAAATAAAGGCGGAAAACGCTTGACGAAAGGAAACAAAAGAAATTAAAGTTGAAAGTCGTAACAACAAACGACAGCAACCAGTCAAAGAAGGAAAGAAAAATTACAGTCTTGAATGCTTAACTGCTGCTATGTAGTTCCTGTGTAACTGGTGTGTAACTGGTGTGTAGCTGCTGTGTAGCTGTGTAGCTGCTGTGTCTTCGACGTTTGCTACTATTGCTGCCATTGCTGCCCAATATGACAGTGACGATTGCGTTAATGTTGATGATATACGCAAATGGTTAGCATTGTAAAGTATCCCTTGGATAAACTGCAGACTTAATGCAGTTCGTGAGCACAGACATTGCATTACTGTCGCCACTGATAGTATATGAAGCATTGTCATTTACTTCTCACGTATGCATATAGTGCATATAGTGATATAGTGCACAGTAACTAAGCATATTTATACTTCAACTAAACGTTGTTGCTTTCATTGCATTCCATTTAGTTGTTGGCCTGAGTCTGTGACACATGAACACATTATTCCTTTGTTATGAAGACATAAAGACATCCTCTAGCACTAGTATATGTGTTGTGCGAGTAACTAACTTTGCTACAACAGTACGAGTACATGACCATCTTTAAGCGTTGCAGTTGTAAGTAAAATGTAAAAAGTTGCCGTTTTTAAAGGATTCAACAGCAGTTGTATTAGTGTTTGAAGAGTTGCAAATATTGCAGTGTAAAGTATCCTGTCGTTATAAGTGGCAAAATTGCAATGTGCCTGACACAATGCTACGCGCACACACCGGCTACACTACAACTACATTACGCTAAATAAGTGTAAACATTAACACTGCCAGCCAGCAACATAGCAAGTCGCCTTGTCAACAATGTAGATGAGAGATATGTTGCTGATATTGTTGCTACAAGTCAGGTATGTTATTTTGCATAGCTGGCAATTGCTGTTAACATTGCACAAGCAAGCACATAATTTGTGTTTACTTGTGTGTGTGTATGCAAATATTTCAGTGACAACAAAATCAGCAACGGTACTGTTAGTAGCAACATATCATTGTCAGCTGCAAGTGCTGCAAGTGCTGCTACAAACGCTAATACTGCTACCACCTTCGACTAGTTGCTGTCGCATTTACTGTCGTTCCTCTGCTGTATTTCAGTGTCGTGTACAATTTGTGTGAAAACAAAAGCCTTGCGAACAGCAGCAACAATCACAACTTCGATAATAACAACATAGCACACCCGCATGCAATAAACATTTTTCAACTAAACACAGGAAGGAAAGCTATTTGTCGCAACATTCCTTCAACAGTTGAGTAAGACAAAGTGCGCACGAAATGCAACATACAATTCCGCAATGGATGTGGCACACAAACAGTGGATAGATGCACGCATTTCCATACATTAGTACTAGAACACACGCACATACTTCACCCACTCACCCACTCACCCATTCATCCAATCACCCATTCACCCATTCACAAAATCACCTATTTTAAAAGAAAGCGTCACTTTAAATCACGCTGCGGCAGTAATCAGAGAAGAAGTCTGTCTGTCCGCTGTTATTTGCAGTGTTGCATTGCATTGCATGAGATTCCATGAGATTGCATAGGATTGCCGAGTTCCTCCTCCATTGCTGCTGCTGTTATTTGCGTTCGCTCGTTGCTGTAGGTGCGTCTTTATGCCTCTACGTCGTAATTATAGTTTAGTTATGTTTTTGTTTAGTATTTCTTGAATAAAATGCACAGCAAATCTTGGCTTAAAATGTTGAACTTTATTTTGAAGTCTTATTTGCTCACATCACAGTACGGCACGAATTTTAAATGAACAACCAGTTCGGTTTTGCTGAAATGCAACAACAAAAACTTCAACTCATTGGTCCTTTCAAGTTGTTTACGTCTATATGAAACGCTGATTTAATTACACTCAACAAAGTTGTGAATCCTTAAAGTCTTAATTTATGACAACGTACGAAACTTCTGCGATATCCTTGTACTCCTTCTCTAAACCTGCTTATGTATTTTGCATATAACTTAAGGGAACTGATAATTTGTAATCGACTGCAAATAGTAATTTTCTGTAATAATTGTAAGTTCTCCATGCTTCCTAATTAACAAGAAACTATATATTAATCGGACACAATATAAGTACTCGTTTAAGCGAATTTATTCATTTTTGTAAAGATATTATTTCAGTATCGTTTTAAAATTTACGAAAAAAGAAGTAACATAAAAATATATATAGAAATGCAAAAAGTGATCTATGAAGACAAAAAATCTTGAAGTATTTGATATATATAACATATACTATCCAGTACAATCCAGCGCAACACAACACAACATCTTACGAATAAGTTTCTGAAACCGCACTCTCCATGAAAAATTGGAAACTTTAAACTGTACATATTCAGAATTATTAATTATTTATTCTTTTAGTATTAGTATTAGTATTAGATATTACTTAGTACGATATTAAGTAGACTTCTATTTTATTGTCTTAAGTATAAAATGATTCACAAAACAATTATCAATTAATTAATATTTAGCTTAAAAGCATTTGAATGCAATCAAAGTTTAAAATATTATTCTCATAACTGATATATTTACACACACTATTTTATAATTCTCATTCCCTTTACACATTTAAAGCTATAAATATCTACTTTTCTACTCTTAATGGTATGATGATTTTAATATAATATATTATTTACTTAGAGGTTTCGAATTCACCAATAATTTTAACATTAAATAAAATGAATATGCTGAGTAGAAAAAATTGTTTGTTACTTATTGTTTTGTATATATATTTCGATCCATATACGCATACACTATTTTATAATTCTCATTTTCTTTACATACTTATTTCGCAAATATAATATATTTATAATAATATATAATATAATATATTGATTTAAATGAACTGCGTTATTTGCTGAATTCAATTGAATCTGCGCCAAAAAAAACTCCCTAAACTAAATGTGACGAATTCAATCTAATCATATCTAGCTCAGGGAGTTTTTTTTGGCGCAAATTATTTATATTTGAAGTCTTAAAATACATTTCTGGAAGTGATAATTTTAGTATATGGCGCAAATATAAATAATTTTTTTGTTCGTTTTTAATTTTTGTTTTGTTCGTTTTTGGTGCTGTTAAGTGTCACTTTGCAATTTAGATACTTCAGGCTTTGTAAACTTATAGTACACAGCCTAAGTTGATGTTTGTTTGGTTGCGTTGGTGTAAAGTTAATGTTCTCCTTCATTATAGAAATTTGATCTTCTATCTGAATTCATGAGTAGTGTGGTATTAAAGATATAATACTTAATTCCCCGAATGTCAGCATTTGAGGATTTTCATGTTTTCTTCACTGGAATTATTTTAAAACGGATTCAGGGTATCATATACAATGTGTTAGGTGTGGCATCTATTTCTAGTGGTTCAGTTGTATACTGTTTTTTTGTTTTTTGCAATAGAAGAATCGCATGGAAAGCCACAGTGTGAGACTTGAACCCACTAAAACTACCTAGTAGGAATGAATGGAGAAGATTTTTGCAGCAGTGTGGAGACTTCATTCTAGTAATCATGGAAGAGAGATGGGAGCAGATAAGCTTAATACCTAGTAGGCTAGATTCATCTAAGCCAAAAAACAAGTGCATAATTTAGGGTGATTGCTGTGTAATGTAGGGAGTGAGGTTATGCCAAAAGGGCGGGCGTGATATTAGCGTTAAACTTTGTACGCAGTCATATACTTGATTTCAAAATTAGATATCTATACGTATTTGCACGTCTGTTACACATATTTTGAATCTACCCGCATAGTTATTTGTTGCTTCTCCATATATTTGCAGTGTTTTCCATAACAACTTTTGTTAATTAAGCTTTAATGAAGAAAAAGGAAGCGTTAATGAGGATATACAAATAAAAATTGTTTCTTTTGTATATTTTTCTATCGTTAGGTAAGGAATAAGTTGAAATGTAAATAGTGAAAAAAAAGGGAAGAAACAGAAATAAAGTATTCAACTTGTGCACAAATGTCCTGCTTTTGGGGAAATATTTTACATTTCTCGGGCTGGCAACTTTGTCTCGTTTCGCTGTTGCTTGTTAAAAATTCTGAAAATCTTGTACAAAACTTTTTGACAAGTTTCTTTCTGTTGCCGACTCTCCTAAGTCTCAGTCGGGGTCAACGAGAATAGTGGCACAGATAGGGTTGCAGGTTACCGACGTATATCAGTGCCTTTAAATTAAATTAGTTTTGGTGTTAATTTTGCTATACAAACAGAAAAAAATATAAATACAGAAGAACGAAATGCTACCTTTAAGGGTAAAAACAGAGACACTAAAGCAGGTTATATAAATAACTGGGAAAACGAAAATAAAAATAAAACGAAAATAATAAAAAGCACTTATACTTTTGTTATTTGTTCATTCAATAAAAATAAATAAAAAGAGCAAGCATCACAAGGAGGATAATTTTCCAACTTAAAGGATGTTGTAAAGATATTTTCCCAAAAAAAAAAAAAAAATTAAATAAATAAATAAATGAAAGACGATTTAAATAGGAAAAAGAATAAAATAATATATATAATTTAAATTAATAAAAGCATAAAAGAGGTAAGATATAAAGTGTTACCCCAGGGTTGCTCTTTTTCCATTTCCTCTTACCTTTGTCTGTGTTCCGTTTTTGTTACTTGTTGAAGTTTGATTTTGTTGTAGTTGTCCTGTCTGTTGTCCTTGCTTTGATGTTCATTTTTAGTCTTTCGCTTTGATGATTTGCTACTTGAAGAGCTAAGTGTTTTCATTGCAACATTCCTGCTTGAGAAAGAAAGTTTTATAAGGAAAATTAGTGAAAGAGTCATAACGTTTACTGGAGCCTTTAATTTAACCCATTATATACCGATGGTATAATTTAACAATAAATTCAAATAACTTATATTCAAACAAAATTCAATTCATGTAAATTTGCATATGACACAGTTTTTCTGCATATACAACTGATCCCATATATTCAAAATCCCATATTCCCAATTCAAAACAATAGAACTCTATTGTACACAGACGGTTCAAAAACTGAAAATCATAGCTATAAAACTCGCTACCGACTACGCAACATGCAACAAAAGCAAATTTCTGTAGTGTACAGACAATAAATCTACAATAGTAGCTATAAAAACCCTTAATAATAATAACGAACTTATCTGCGCTATCAGAAATAACTGCATACGTTTTCTAAAAAAAATTGAAGTCATGTAGGTTCCTGGGCACGCAGGAATCAAAGGAATTGAACTAACTGATCCAGTTTACTCTGCCGTGATTGGTTCTCCTTTGTTCCTATTCAATATATCCGAAAAAAAGGACATTTTAAACTATAGAAAATAACATTTGGATGACGAATGGACTATGGAATGGTCAGTGTACAGCCATCGCCACAAATCTATCAGTACAAGTGGATTAAAAGCAATATACCCACAATCATGTACTCGTCAACAATGTCAAATTTTCATCCGATTGCGCATGGGACATTCAAAACTCTTTCATGAATACCTTTTGAGTGGCGATCAGTCATCAAACTGTGTCCATTTTGTTATAGCAAACCATTCATATATCATATACTTGCTCTTCTTTTGATTCTATTCGTAGTAATATCTTTTCGAATATTCTACTTACCAGCCTATTAAAAACGGTTACTGTAAAAAATATACCTTTGATATAAATGTATTAAGGACTGTAATTTAGTCAATAACATTTAATTTTTAATGTCCGAACTGAAAGCTCTGGCAGCGTTCGATCAGAGTTATATGATTTTATATTTTGAAAATCATTATAATGAAATAAAAATAAAATAAATTTATTGATTTTTAAATATTAAAAATTATCCACTTAAGTCAAAATAAATTTTTTAAATTATGTAGCAAAATTAGTATACCTTGCAGCTTTGATAGTCAGTTATCCGATGCTGGTCATTTCAATGAGTTTTATTCCGAAGAAGTGAATGAATACAAGAATATCAATCTATTTTATAAAAAAAATGGATGATTGTTGATTCATTTCATCAAACAGTTTAAGAGCTATTGTAATTTAATGTCTTGATTATTATTAATTAATATACTTCTTACATAAAATATTCTTTTACACAGGCACTGGTAGATAGAGAGTTCGCAATTGCCGTGCCGATTCTATTCTTCAAATAGATTAACTATCGTGTTTGGTCAGGAGGTGTGATTGGTTTCTATTTAGTGCAGTTACAGCACTACAGCGCCACAAGCCATTGATGTATTGTTTTCCGTGGTCACAGAGTATTGCAAAGGAACGTGTTTATGCGGATAGTTTTCAAATTTTCCACCGATAGAATACTCCCTAAATAAAAAAAGCTCTCTCTGTGTTGAGTTTTCGGTTTTTATACGTATTGCTTCAGTTTCTCTGATGTTTATCTTCAAGCCAACCTTAGATGATTCGTCTCATAATTCAGTAATATTCGACCGCATTTGCTGGTGTGAGTGCGATAGCAGTACAATGTCGTCCGCATACTCTAGATCTTTTAACTTAGTATATATAGCTATAGCTTAGTGTATATAGCTTTCCATTGATGCCGGAGTTTTGCGAATCGAAAAAGAGGAATAAAGAAGGGTTAACCTTTTCAAAAATTTTCATCCAATGAATGCTTCGAAAAAAGAATAATAAGCAGAATTTTTATAGATTTGGTAAGTTATCGCTTTTCATTTCACTCATATATGCTTCACAATGAATGCTTCGAAAAAAGAATAATAAGCAGAATTTTTATAGATTTGGTAAGTTATCGCTTTTCATTTCACTCATATATGTGCGTAGACCTAAAGCCTTGCTACGATAGACGCTCAACATTCTATCATCCATTCCATTTTTTTCTCTTACAAAATAAATTTTCGTTCCTGTAAATCATTATCGAGTCTATTTTAAGCTGAAGAATCAAAGTTTTTTTGTTTTAGTTTTTATTATTATTTTTTTTAATTTAAACATTGTGTTGTTTTGTGTTTTATTCTTACATTATTTTATGCTGGCAGTGGCACTTCATACTTAGACTTCTTCCCAATTTCCGTTTCAGTTCCAGCACTCAATCCGCCAGTCGTATTTGCCCACAGATGGTGGCATTCTACACTTTTCATCTTTATTATTTTTCTTTGTATTAATTGCTTTTAATCTTCTTCCCTCAGTTTATGAGTTTTTTTTATTTCATTTTATTTTACTTCTAATTTGTTTGGCGTTTTGTATACACAAAGAATGTGCGAATCCGGGCACATGTTCCTTATGTCAATTAAACACAAATTCCAGGAAATTTTCTTTTCTGAATTTGCTCAGCGTCCATCTCGTATGCTGTCTACATTCATTGCTTTCAATGTGACTCCAGTAGGCAATGACTCCATATGTTTGCAGGTGCTAGGGTTTATTTTGGAAACTTCAGTGAAAAAGTACATCTTGGGTGTTGTTTAAACTGAAAAGGAAAACATTTCCAAATTGCAAATTCATATCTAACATGCAGCAATGCTTCCAAATTAGCACAACCAAGTCTATTTACTCATTGACACTTACCATCCCAGCTGAAAGATTGAATTGTGATTGTCACGTTAGTCAGAAAGACTTCCATTAGTTCTGATCAAGAAAATTTCTAGAAGACTGCCAAAATAGCTTTAATTGCTGTCTGACTATAAGTGAAAATATAGGTTTATCTTTCATGTGAGCCCACGTTCCCAGTGAACAGGCTCTTACTATGATTATTATTGTAAAATGGTGTAGTGCACTGCGACCTAAAAGATCTATGGTGTCCCTTAATCGGATAAGAGTGTTTTTCCAAGTCCGAATTTTTTAATGAAAGACAATATAGATCCTATTTTTCCTGATCTTGAATGCTTATGATTTATGAAACACACTCCTAGATATTTCTTCCGCTTGTGCAACAGTACCGGGCACTCCCTAAGAGCACATGATATACAGTTTCTCTCTCTTCTTTACAGTATCTGCAGTTTCTATTGGATTGAACCCCTAACTTCGTTGGATATTTATTCAATCTAAACTACCCACTCATTAATACCGTAAAAATTCTTAGGTTAGTCTTTGATTGTTCTATGCATTTATATACATGGTGACTCTTCATATACCACCTATCAACATGACATCGCACATGCAATGCGCATACATTATTTTGTGACTGGGTTACTTAACTAACTATTACATTTAAACACGCTAGCGAGCGTATAAGTGAAGATACTCGGTACTGAAAATGCAATGGGGCAATTGAAAATGCAATTGCAGCTGCATTTCCTTTCGACAGACTTGCAATTGAATTAATGCAGCTCCCTTTGCTATACCTACTGCCTTTGCTGATGCTATCAGTGCTGGTGAGACTCCAATTTTTTTTTGTTTTCGTTGTGGTACATGGATGTCGCTGTTATTTAGAGCAAAGAAAACAATTTTCTGCAATTTTAAGTGGCCACACTTACTGAAATCGCACCTCGATTCGCATGTCTTCCACATTTTTTGTTTATATTTGCAGCATAGTTCACCTGCTGATGTCTGTCCCTGCATCTGTGATAAGTGTTTATGTGCAGATGCTTTGCCTAATTCTTCAGCCTCCACTGTTGCAAGTGCTGTGCACCGATTGTAGACTACTCTCTGTTGTTTTGCATGTAATGTCGACTATGCCTTGTACTGCTCCAAGTTACTATAATGTGGGCCATATGTGCGATGCGATATGATACCAATGCGATTGCACTTGCAGCGGGAATGGGTGCAACAGTTTAGTTGGAATATTTGCTGAAGATGATTTTCTGTCGTCAGTAAGTTGAATGCGTTGGTAGTCAATACGATTCCAGCATAAATCGACAGGAGTTCAAAACATAAAACAGAAGTAAAATAACAATCGTAAACCAGCAATTGCAACTGCATTTGCCGACAATGTTGTTCATAGCTTAAAATTATTTAAAGCAAATGAGTGTGTTTTGAAGTAGTTGTCGTTGCCGTTGCCGTTGCTGTTGCCGTTGCAATTGCAATTGCAATTGCCATTGCCGGCACGTAGAGTTGCAAATTTTGTGATTAGGTGTAAACTACAATTTGCCACTGCGGCTTTTTAATGTTGCAACTTATATGTGCATTTGAGGTGTTGCCGTTAGCAGAATGATCAACAGCTCCAATACCACCAACAGCAACAGCAACAGCAACAATAACAACAACTGCAACATCAATGTAGCAATATGAACAACTATTCCATCGCCAACATACAATTTCTTATGTTTGCATGAAGCACACCTCTGCACATTGGCATGGATCCGCACAGACTGACGCGTACACATGGCGCCTGTGTTTTGCATCTTGGCTCTGTGGTATACTGTTGTGTGATGTAGTCCTCTGTGGGTCCTAATTGTGAAGTTTGTTGCTTCAATTGTCAATTTATTATTATTGATAGTGTATAATTTAGTTACGAAATTATTTGCACTGCAGTTGTCTGAATTTTTCAAGCGCCTTACCCAGCATTAGGGCGTACAGTTTTTGCGATTTCGAGGGGGTGGCACTAATACGATTATGCAAATTCGTAAATTGCATTTAATGCACATTTCATTTTTAGTTTATATATTCTCTTTAATTAAACTTGCACATCCACTCCCTGCAGCTCTCCCTAGCCGCTTCCACGCATTTCCTTCAATTAGAGTTGGTATGTTGGTTGGTATGCTTGCATCTGCTATATTCAAATTCGAACTCTTATGCATATTAAATTTATTCCATTTACGCATTGTAGTAACTTAATACGTTTGCATTAAATAATTATGAAGCTGTTTTTCCAGAATGAATTTACATAAAATGCTGTATCGATGACAAAAACGCTATTGAAAAGTATGGCTCTGTCAATAACGTAAATTCGTTTATGGGTTCTTATTTGTTTTGTCAAAACTGATATATTAGAATTATTTTCCAATTTAGTAATTAATAAATTTACTTTAAAATTTACAGATGCATTTGCATTTGAAATTAATGAATACACATATCAAATTAATAGCACAAATTTAAATAACCATACAAATCTAATTAAAATAAGTTAAATCAAACAAGAAAAAAAATATTTATTCTAATAATTTTGCCGAAACTTTATCTGTCATCGCACAAACACCCATTTTACAGATAACTCACACTCATCAAAAACTATTCCTCAATCTCTCCGTCTCTCTCTCTCTCTCTATCACTCTGTCTAGTGTTACTAACACGGTTGCCACATACTGTACTTTAGTACCAAAATTGGTGCTGTTTCTCCAGTATGATACTCTGGTGCTCTATTTAAAAAGACTTATACTGTTCTATATCTTCTGTAAATTGTCTATATTGTATTTTCTTTTTAAAGGCAATAAAAAAAAACTAGGATCTTTTTTACAGAAATGGTGCCTTTCTGAGTCAAATTTGGTACAGAAAAAAAATTTCAAGTGACAATCGTGATTACTAATCATAATCTAACTTTTTTCCGTTCCAGCTGAGTATACAGCTAAACGAGTTTAAAATCTTTAAACTCCTGAAACTGAAGGAACTACTTCATCAGCCTACATAGAATCTCAATACATTGATTCCATAATTGACATAGTTTTAATGTATTTAATGAGTCGTGGTTAAAAACGATAACATTTCTTATTTTTTATTTTTTAATATTCCGGACACTTTTTACGCAAATCGTAGTCTCAGGTGGGCTACCTTATTGAACTATAGACAATTCGATCAATATAACATGCTGTAAGAAATCAGTTTTCAAATTTTCTTATTTATATTAACTCCTATACACCACTTCACCTCTGTAAACCGATTGTTAAGAATATTAAATTAATTAAAACATATTTGAAAACTAACAAAATTATGAGATCAATGACTATAAGTGCAAATTATACCTATTGCACATCGGCCACTAATCCAATATCCGTATATCGGGGTCCTAGAACCGTAAGCAACTGGTATCTACAACAACTTTTACGCAAACTAAAAACACTGATTTTTCAATTAAGTGGAATCAAGCAACCGTATGTTTCCCAAATATTGTTCGCGAAATATTATTTAATAACTAATATTAAAAGAAACCAATATATATTCTCTACGCAGCTGATTTTGGAGATTGTTGACCTAGAATTTAAAAAAATGTGTACACAATGAAAAGATGAAGATGAAGGTGAACTATAACTAGTTGGTCGAGAACACTTTAAAAATGGAAAAATACTTACCAATTCAATGAGTTTGAATAAATATTTCATACTTAAAATGAAAATCCAACACTATTAGAAAAAATGAAAAATAAAAAGTGGTTGTGAAATCTCAAGCACAAAAATGGATATTTATATCCAACTTCAAATAATTAATTATTATAATAGCGAATATACATGCCTTATGTGTTTATTCAAAATAATCCATTGCTTTGTTAAAGTCATAGGCTTTCGTTAGAACTGAAGTTTCATAAATTAACAGAAGAGTCAGAGACATAATTAGTTGATATCATAAAGAACTCTAGCGTGCTAGGGTCTGTCTATGGAATATTGTCTAGTTTCGGTTTAAGTTAATGATGATCTATTCGTGGTGCAGTTTTTAAAATAACATATTCCTTACCTATTTTTAATTCTAATTATTTCATGATTCTTTTTTTATTCTTTTTAACTTTTTAAATATAACAAATAATTCATTTAGTTTTTATACTAACAACAGAATATATATATAAGATAAGTGTATATGCGTACTTTACTATAGTTTCTAACATTTTTATCTTTTTCTGTTGTTATGTACTAATTTAGGAGTCTCTATCGGCTAACAGTTTACGGATAAAATAAGAAGAATGTGGTGTTGAAAGTAAATGTTCTAGAAACAGAAACTATTTCATCCATTTATTAATCTATTCGGGTTCATTGATATATTAGATTTCTTCCATGTATGCGAATTGATTATAAAAGATTACGATACTGAAAATCACTAAGATAATTCTTTGCTTAGATTTTTGAAAATTAATAAAAGTTTAGATGTGAAATGGCCCAACTGCCGGTACTGCGGCTCGAAGAGTTCTATTGTACCAAGATTTTTGAAAATAGTTATTTAAATTGCAGGAACGTACAATATTACTTACGTTCCTTAGCATAGGTTTTTCAAAGTTAACAGAATATTATCTCTGGCTAAAAGAGGTTCAGGCATTTATTTTTTATGACTGGCCTCTAATTGTTTTACAAAAAATGTGTTATGGCAACCTTCAATTATTAAATAACTAATCAGCACCTAAACTATAAGGACAATATATTATAAATATATATAATCATATTATCATATTATAAATTATACGTTTTATTATATACGTTTTTCTAAAAATATATTTCTTATTCTTAATATTTTTGCTTTCTTTGCAGGTGAGATTATATAAAAAAAATATTATGAGCTTAGTAACGTAAGTAAAAATTAATTTAATTAAATGAAAAAAAAAAAATTAAACAATTTAATAATTTTTAGTTTAATGAAAAAATATACAAAAAAAAATTGAAATCACAAATGTGATTGTGAAATAAGTTTACTTTGACATCAAAAGCCATAATGTGAGATTTTCAACCACTAAAATCTACTACTTGGTATAAATAGTAAGGAGTCTAGCCATTGACTATAGAGGTCAGAGTGCTGAAAATCTTATGCTAGTACACAGAAGATAATAGAAGAGA
This sequence comes from Teleopsis dalmanni, assembly GCF_002237135.1. Classification (NCBI taxonomy): domain Eukaryota; kingdom Metazoa; phylum Arthropoda; class Insecta; order Diptera; family Diopsidae; genus Teleopsis; species Teleopsis dalmanni. The sequence continues at coordinate 49,492,489 of NC_051848.1, forward strand.
TGAATATACTTAGCGCATTAAAAACTGATATACCATATGTTTCTTTAAATATATAAAAGACAATGGAATATTAGGAAACTAGTTTTGAGCACAAAGTTCACATGTGTATAGGTATATGAGTAATTACTCCCTTCAAGTGTATAATATTCAATTAGTAACGATTCATAACAAATAGATAAATGTAGAGCACAACTTCCGCCCATCATATCTGTTTGTGGTCTGCGATTGCTAGAAAACAAGTACCGCACCTATGCTCAGTTTTGATTGAAATCAATGTGGCATGGGAATTTGAATCAAGAATAAAAGCCAGAATAAAAAAAGTTTCTTAAGCCGTTGATAAAAGCTTTCTAATGTCAGAAGAAGAAAATAATTTTCGGCATAGTGACCTCCTCCTGGCCCAGATCAAGGCTGGGCAGTAACATAAAATTTGACAGGAAGATTCATCTGTTTCAAGGCAGATTCGATAATCGATCTCTTTGGACAGATACATTATGTTAAGATGATAACACAGTTCATGGTGACTTATTAAATATTCCACCAGCACCATCAACTCTGTACTGCTAAAGAAGAATACTTTACCGTAACTGTAGGGATGCTGTAGGGATATTAACAACTAACTAACTATGAATAAATATATATTGAATGATTATTATAATTCGAAACGTATTTAAATAGAAGTGAGATTTCTTTCCCTAATAAACTCGTCATCTTAGGCAAGGAATGACATGGCTTCTGTCTAGCTTTCCCACCTAAAAACAATTTTTTTTACAAGAACATTAAATTATATACTCATTTCCATTCGTTACTTGCTCTCGAAATGCACTGCATAATTTTTATCCTTTAATGTCACTTAAAGGAGTATTTATTTAATACGATATAGTCACCCTTCGTTTTTATTCCATCGAAAAGCTTTTAGAATGGCATTATGTCCCATAAAAAAAATTGACAATAATTTTTTTTTATTTTAATTCAATCTGATTTTAATGCAAATAAAATAAGAGTTTTCAATTGTATGGCTTTCCGCGGGCGAGAGGATGTGATAAACTCAATTCTCCAATTTAAATACAAAGAAAATATAATAAAAGTGTATGGAAAAATTATATTAAGTAAAAAAAAAAAGATGCGAAAAAAAAAATATTACTAAATTGGATTCGTTTGATTTGATTTGTTATTTCTGTGTTGTTGTTTTTGATGAAGTTTTACTACATGATTTCTTTTTGAATCCCTATTCCCGACTACCTTTAAACTGAAGAAATTATACTTGAAAAGTGATTTCCTTCAGCACTGCACTGCAGGGTTGCAAGGATTCAATCATTGTTCTTTGCATAAAAATTGCATAAGAAAATAAAAAAAATATCCTTTCTCCAAACTATTTTTTGTTTTATTTTTAGGTTTTCTTTCATTTATCCTTAATTTTTTGTCTTTACATTCCTTTGTATTTTCTGTAGAATTTAAATATATTATAACAAACAGTACTACACTAAGGGAAGTAGTATTGAAAACAATCAATTGCTTTTTAGTCAGAGATTAAACTCATTGTTTTAGGAAAAAATTGCGTTTTTAATAATAAAAAACTAAGTAAAAAAATTAACGTTGATTATAATTGGGATAAATTACAAATATTGAACTCAGATTAAAAGAATTTGTAATTTATATTAAGTAAATGCAATTTTGTCCTTTTTTGGTTATCAGTGTAGCTCATCTCAACTGTCGTATCATATAACAAAAATCTACTCCTCCGTCTCCGTCTTCTTCTTTGCAAACAACAACGTTATTGTTATTCGTTGTATATTTATGAAAAAAATAAATCAATTTCTACAATTTATAAGCATACTTTTGGGCTGAAATATAAATTAATTTTAATAAATAAATTCAAGATTTTGTGAAAATTCTTGTTTTATTTACTTGCTCTATAAATATTTTTGCTCTTTTCCTTTGTAACTCTAATTTTATATTTATTCCAAAAAAAAAGAAAGAAAAAGGAAAACCGAATTAAAATTTCAATAAATGGATAGACGAAGTTAGAGAAGAATGCAAGTAATGAAACTGTCTCTAATATATTAAGCTATTATAAGGATATACAAAAAGTTAAATATTTTTGCTTTTAACATTGGTACAGATTATTACTGTTGATAAATAGTTCGTCTATAATACCGTCATTCATAGTACTTTTATCCATTTAAAACTAAATAACAAACACCAAGTTATGAACTGAAAATTATTTCCTTCATTCGAAATATATATCTGAGTTTTTGACTATTTATATTATTATAATGTCAGTTCGAATGATATATGCGTTCAGACTCACATACGTGCAGAACCCATTGTAATATGATTTTGGTATTCTTTTCATGTTTTCGACAACTTTTTCTGTCATGGCATATCTATAGCCAGGGTTGTCTTAACACGGAGTTCCCTTAGCATAACAGAGTTGTTGTTTAATTTTGTCTTAGAAGACTTTTAAAGAAATAAACTAGTATGTCAATCTCAGATATTATTATATATTAAGCAGAGTAGTCATATGTTTGGCGCACTTATTATCTGAACAATTTCCTCTAACTTCATTCACGTATCTCTGTTGGAGATGTGTGGTACAACGTAACTGATATTGATTTCGTCTCTGTACTTGTAAGTGATATGACTACTAGATTATACGTGACAAATCATGGACATCACTTTACAATATTTTATTACACCACATTAGCTTAAGAGTGAAAAGTACTACAAAAGTTAGGTTAACTGAAGTTAATTAACATATGATTTTGACAGTAAGCCTAAAAAGGTTGCGACTTTCGAAAAAAAATATTTATTTAGTATTAGTGCCGCCATTTATGTGTCAGTCACACACATTATTAAACGAAGTGTTATGTACTCTAATATTATTATTATTTTTATGTTTAGGGAATTAGCAGTGCGGCTTAGACACCCATTGTGCCCCTTCATTCATTCAGAGTATTTCTTCCAGTCTAAATTTCTTCACAAATTTTGGAATTCAATATTAAAGAGTTTTATCCGATATGAGATGTACACCTAGGTTTGTTTATGCAACAGTGCCGTGCAAACTCCTAGTAAGTCTTTGAGATATTATTTTCCAGTACTAATTTTTATATTATTTTCATTCAGTTGTATACTATCCATCCCTACTAGCGATTTTGATTGTGATAGTCCTGTTAATTTATACTGTTATCTCAGTAAAAATTATTTCTTTTTTCTCAACTTTCTAAATAGGTGAAAAGAAATGACCTTATCTTAAGTCATAAAACGGTTCCTGGTCTACAAGTAAGGAGAATGCCCATTTTTTTGGCAAGTTTGTTTGCAGTTTTGTTGCCGGGAATTTCAGTGTGACTCAGAATAATGAAATCCATATATGATTATTTTAACAAAGGATATTCAGCTTTTCAAAACATTTCATTACCTGTCTTCATGTCACTTTAATGCTTTTATTGTTGCTTGGGTTTTAATGAAAATTAAAAGAGTGTGTTGCTGACCGTATAGATATGAATTGACTTGACTCAATTTATCCGTAAAGAGTTCCATTTTATTCTCTTCAGTAGTGGTGATTAAACTCATATCTATCCATGCTAAAAAATGAATGCTGTGGTGATATGTTTTTGGATTCTTCTAACAGGTCAATGAGTTCAGATTACGGAATTGTTATAGCGTTTTTCAAGCTGAAATCAAGGAACTAGAAAAAAAGTTGGTATGCAACAATTAACTTCTAAACCTAATAATGAAATCACTTGTTTCAAAACAAGTGATTTTTATGGATACACTGCAATATTGACTTTGTTAAATATTAGCATTATCTTTAAGAAGAAAAGAAAATCAATGCAAATCAAAATCCTATCATATTTTTTAAGTATTTCCATCAAAAATTGTCGTGTATTTTTTTCTTTAGTATCCAATAAATAGATGTGATTGAAAGGATTTATAGATTAAAAAAATTATGAAAATTCAAATAGTGAAAATAAAGTTACGTGCTTATTGCAAATAAATAAAAATCAAATTGAAACATTTTTGTATTTGTATAGTGTTTTCATGGAAGGATTCATTCCTCCATGATTGGTTCCTGCTGAGCGATTTAAGCCATTGTACATGCTTTGCACTGTATTTTGGTGTTCATAGTGGATTATAAGCTGATACCTGTAAATTCGCTTTTCAATTTATTTTGTTAAATTTCCAAAACATATTTTTCCTCGAGCTCATATTAATAGTATTATGAGAAATTGGTTAAATACTGAAAATCCTTTTCATACTTCAAAAGTTTCGAAATAAAAAATCTTCTGGCATTTGCTTAATACTCGTATCATAGAAATATAAAATATTTTAAAATTTTTATTTACGCTGCTACTTAATGTGGAACATATTTTCAATATTATTCCATTAAACGATGTTATCAATCGGAATTATGTGCTCTGCAGTCTAAATGATAAAATTCTTATTATTTTTCCCTGACAATATTTTTGGAGATCTTTCCTTTGCTACAGTGGTGTATCCATACTTATATTTATACTTATCCATACTTATACTCTCTCATACTTATTTTGTAATTTACATTGAGAACAATAACAATTTATGATTTGACTTGCCCATTACTGTCTGTATTTCATGTTCGTTAGTAATACCAGTAGGTAGTGTAATCAAAAGAGCCGTTGTGCTTTACTCCAATAGAGAACTATCACAGGACAGTTCTGACAACGATCTTTCTGCTCACCACATTCAAACATCTTACAAAAGATCGTTTAAAAGGTCAAATAGAGGACTATTAGACTAAGTTAGACCACTATGTGATCCAGTGCGGGAATTTGAAATATAAAATTAGATATGTGCAACAGTCAGTTGTTGCCTTCCGATATATATGTGTCTATAACTTTTTTTTATATTTTTTTATTTTTCATCGCTTTGTTTTTAATTTTGCATATATGTCTTTATTTTGGATTGGTAGTTATTTTCTCTAATTAATTTTTTTTCTCTTTGTAACTAAGTTTCCTGAATGGCTATTTATTCTGCATATACGTATGTTAAAACTCAAAAATGGTGAGCTTCTTATCCAACTCAAACAAATTTTTTCTCAGTGTAAACAAGCAGCAATGTAGCCAAAAAATTTTTACTAAAAACACTGAAAGTATTTTAAGTATTATATGAAATTCCGTTGCTTGTGGAGGGATATGGGACGGGGAATGGTAGACGTTGATAAATGCATAAGTACGTGGTTTTTACCTCTCAGGAAAGCTGCACTTTACCAACAATAAATGACGCTCAATGCCAGAGAAAAGACGGATTAATTTTACTGCATTTTTGCTTCACTTCAGTTGCATTTTGGGTTTTGTATTTTGATTTTAGTTTTTGTTATTTTTTTTTATTTATTTTTGGTTGATATGATTTTTATGTGTTGTTAGTTTTTTTTTGTTTTGTTTTTGTTTTTTTTTTTGTTTTTGTTTTTTGGTTGTGTCGGTAATCCAAGTACGCCACTAGATTGAAGTCCGCCACATTTTGCAGCGTTGCAATTTGCACCGTTGCGCTAAAATAGTTTTTAATCAACATCAGATTGTCTAAATGTCGTTGTCAGTCTGTCTGTCGCTCTGTCGGTCTGTCTGTCCGTACGTCCTTCCGTTTGTGCCATCTCTTTAAATTGCTTTTGTTGCCGAGGGCAAAAGGCAAATGAGAAAAACGATAGGGAAATGCATTTTCATGAGCGAAATTTTTGTAGGCTAAAAATTTTGTATGCAAAGGTGGAAAATACTCAAAAAAAAACAAAAAAAAAATTTAAAAAAATGTATAAAAAAACAGATAAAAATGAAATATTTACCAATTTACAATTTTTTATGTAAAGTGAATTTGTATTTGCCTCCATTTGATTTTCTTTGCATGAAAGCAGTTTTTTGAATTTTTTTTTTTAAATAATTTTTTTTTCGCTATGCGAAAATTATGGGAAATTTATGTGATTACATTTATAACATCACCAAAAGGTGGCTTTAAATCATTTTAAAATATCCTTCAAGTGTATCCTACTTGTATATATCTTTTTTGCTTAGTATGTACTTTATTTGGTATTTTTTTCATTTTCATCATTTTTTTTCTGTTTTTGTGCCAAAATTATTGCTGAAGGGCTTTGCACTTTATCGCCATCATTTTTAACCCCAAATAAACATAAAAAGCGCAGGAATAAAAACGCGCCAAAAACGTAAAGAAACGGAAGCAGCCGTTGGCAACAACTATGTGTGCAAACTGGTTTTGCTGTGTTGAACTGCTGTGCGATGCGATGTGCTGTGCTGTGGTGTGGTTTGCTGTGGTGTGGTGTGCTATGATAAGTTGTAGTGTGGTGTATAGTGCTGACTTGGGTAGCTAGTTAAAGGAAACGCATAAGGGTAGATGGATATTGCTTAAATTGGCTTGACTTTATACTTATGCTATTTTAGCCGTAATTTTTTTTCTTCCAGAGTAGCAAAAAAATACTCGCAACATACGAAAGAAATTATGTAAAGCAACAACAATGCTCTTAAAATCTTCAGAGTTAGGCGTTACTCACAAAAAATTTCAAGTCTCAAGTTTCAGTGCAGCCAGATTCAAATATTAATCTATTGTGAATGGAAATATATTACAAAATTTCAGTCATCCGTTGAAATTATATGAGCATTATTATTATTATAGTAGATCTTTAAGCCCTGTTGTGTCAATAAAAAGTACTATAGTACCTACTTTACAGAGTTCTATTATCACTTCCGTAGGAATATACATTCCTAAGAGCCTATTTCGTATGTGCATTAGCGCAGGACATTCTAACAGCACATGTGTGAGCAACTCCTTATTCTCTTCACAGAATCAACAGTTTGCATCCGCAAGTATACCCAGTTTTATGAGGTGGTGTTTTACTCTACAGTGCCCTGTTAGGATTCCTGTGTTGATTCAAATTTTTTCTTTTGTTAGGTTCATAGAATTCTAGTATCTCTATCTAAATCAATAACTGATTTGGATTGTGTTAATCCTTGTATATTATCCCATTACTCTTTTAATTCTGGTCTAACAGCACATGTGAGACCAACTAATCATTCTCTTCACAGAATCTACAGTTTGCATTCGCAAGTATACCCAGTTTTGTGAGGTGGTGTTTTACGCTACAGCGCCCTGTTAGAATTCCTGTGTTGATTCAAAATTTTTCTTTTGATAGGTTCATAGAATCCTAGTATCTCAAACCAAATCAATAAGTGATTTGGATTGTGTTAATCCTGGTATATTATCCCATTATCCTTTTAATTCTGGTTCTTTTTTATGTTTATGAGGGAAAGGAGCGAACTATGTGCTATTCCACAAAGAAGTTCCGGCCTCATCATCGGTGTGGCTGCTCCTTTTCTGGTTAATTTGTCTTCGTATTCGTTTCTTTATATGTCAGTATGTCCCGGAACTTGCGAATCCCGGAACCTACACCTGATTTGATTCGCAAGTATATTATGCTTATCAAGACAGTTTAACACCAGTCTTGAGGTCACCTCATGCGAGTTCATGCCTTGATCGCCGCTTGGCTATGAACATTTCATTTACTAATAATTTCAAATACATAAATAATAATAAATAAATAATTTAATTTAAATATATAATATAAATATACTAACCATTGCCCTTTTAATATTCATTTTGTTTTCTTTTATTTAAATTAATTAATTTTTAGTTTTGACAATTTTTATATGTCATATTATACAAAACACAATGAAAAACATATGTCAGAAATGAGCATTTAACATATATTAAAGGTGATGCCCTTTTGTTTTAACCAGACTTAATGCTGTTTTTTTACAACTCTGAAAGAAACAAACACTGCTTTTGTCTATAGCAGTGCTGTCCAAAGCACAGCCCACGGGCCACATGCGGCATGCGGCATGCGCGTCATATTTCTAATCTACCTCAATTATGCAAATTTTTATATCTTGGTAGAGTTACATTATTTTTTTTTTATAGTATTCCAAATAAATTAATTCAAATAAATAATTAATAAAACTAAATTCAACATTATCGCCGCATGTTTTTTTCCATGGGTGGATATATTTGTGTTGGCCCGCGATCGTCTTTCATCTAAATAAATAATTCTGTTTTTGTTGTTCATTACTATTTTAGTTAATAGCAGCATTTAGCAAAACATCACAATTAACAGTTATTAGGTGTGATCAAAGAAGCTTCGTTCAACAAAAGACTCAAAAAAAACTACAGAAGATTAAACAAAAAGTTTTAAGCGTCCTAAAAAGTAGTGGTCTCACTCTGATTATAATTTTAAAATTCAGTTTATTTCTTCTATTTATTGTTGCTGTTATCATCATAAATGTTATTATCATAAAACAGCTAAGAAGCTGTAAATAAATTTACCCAAGTTAAGTTCCTACAAAAATCAAACATAAACGCTGTCATAGTGTTTTATGGGCTAGAACTCTTCAATGACAAGTCACTCGAACTGTGCCAAAGTTTCTTACAAAATTGCCCAACTTTAATATGAAAATTTACTGATTTCAGAGGCCACAATCACAACACAAAAACTGGCTAATCAAATTTATTAGCCAACATTGCTAACGGTTTTTATTTATAGCCAATGTCTTACTTGATGTGACGCTCGTAAATGTTATGGCTTTTGCAGTTTTGCTGCTTCTATGCAGCGGCCAAACATTCAGTCATTGAGCCATTCAGCCATTGAGCCACTCCCTTTCACCACCCAATATGCATATTAGATTTAATTAGCAAAATGGTAAACATTAATCCTTGACTCTACTTTATAGCTAAATAATATAAATTTAGTCGCACACAAATTCGAGTGTATGTACTCGTATGTAGGGCGGGATATATAGCTTTTTGGTAGCCTCAATGTAATATGAAGTGTTGAAGTGTCTTAGTGTGGTTGCCGTTATTGTTGTTCCTATTAAACGAGATTAAGTCGAATAATTTTATATGATTTTTATCTTTCATAAGACTGACTTGTTTATCGACTTTGAAGGTCTCCAGATTAAGTCACGATATTGATTACTCTCGACATGCGATAACATATTACTCATAAAATTTTTATATAAAATTAATTAATTGAAATTAAATAGATAAATTGTTTTAGCTCTTCAGTTCCTGCAATTTATTAAAATAGGTTTGCTTATATTATAGCTGGACTAGGAACTTTTTTGTCATTTAAGAAAAGAAAACCTATTCTCCTACTTTTGATAAGAAGAAAAGAAGTAGAATAATATACTGGCAATCTATAAAAATATTCACAATTACAATCACTTATATAGATCTTTTACTTAAACCGATTTCAGGAATACTAATAAGGTACCATCATTTTTTTACTGACGAAAAGAAAACTTAATATTACTTTTTCAGAGAGAAGAAAAAAAAATATAATACTGTACTGAAGAGTCTATGAAATTAATCGCAATCAAAATAATCTATAGAGATCCTTAACTTGATTCGCTTTAAAGATTGTATGAAACTAAATAAAAATAATCTTAGAATCATTATGAAATTCTAACATAAGGTTGTCCTCAATGGCTGACATTTTGGGTTTTATTCGATCAGCGGAATGTCTTCTGTTCGGTTAGTGTCTGTGTAGCAGCACAAAAGATCAACTATAGTCGAGGTGCTCTGCTCCATTAGAAGATAGTACCATGCTTATTTATATTCTATTCTATCATTATGAAATACTGACAGAGCACCACTTTTAATTGAATTTTCACCTCATAAAAGTTACTCACTCTAATGAAATTAGTAGGTTTTTGACTGCAAATGTTGAAACCACAAAACTTTTGCTAAGAAAAAATATTTGAATCAAATTACTTAAAAATTACTTAAAAATATACCTAATACTAAATACTTATCTAATTTAATAAAGTATTAATATTCATTAAACTAAACTCGATACTGCAAATTGGAATTGAGAAAATTGGATTTAGAGAAATACTTTGATACCTAAAAGAAAACACAATTGGCTTTTAGGGTCACGAATCATGATGCAGATCAGAGTTTCTTACGTCCCATGTTGAATTTGCCACACCCCTCAGCACAACGTTTTAAATGCTGAGAATGAATGCAAGGATCGTGCGTCTCTTAAATGACTACTCCCACCTTTGCTTTCATATTCCGTCAGTGTCACCAGTGTTGTCAGTGTTACGCCTTGTCTATTATAAAGGTTTATTGCTTATTCTTACGTACCATGGTGCATTTGCTACACCCCTTAGTAAAACCTTTTGAATGTTAAGAATGATTGCAAACATCCTGTATACCTTGGATGGCTGCTCTCATCTTTGCTTTCGTGTTTTCGTCAGTGTCGCCAGTGTCAAGTCTTGCCTATTATAAAGGCGGGTTAGCTGTTATACATATATGAGCTTTGATAGCTTTTGAGCTATTTAGACACTATTTTTTAAGCTCAGGTAATACCCAACGCTCTGCGTTTGTTGGGCGTCTATTTGTGCTATTAGTCGTTTACGATACATTTTTACACCGGAACCATCGACAGAGGACGTCTAACGCACTGCGTCTGTTGGGCGTCTATTTGTGCTATTAGTCGTATATGGTACATTTTTACACCGGAACCATCGACAAAGGACGTCTTCGTTCACCTTTAGGACAACCTATGGTGGGTTGTCCGCACCACCGCAGGATTTTGCATTTTTAAAGCTTTTATTTTCATTAAGCTTCTATTTTAAAATCCTATTTAAATGTCAATAACTGTTTTAATTTTTTTCAACAAATTTATTAAAAAATAAAGTAGACTCTTGCAATTCCCCTTCGATAAAATGATAGTACTTCATTACGAAGTGATGAGATATATTTGATTAGCCACTTAATAATAAATAAATTCAATTTAATATAGCGCAGAGGAAAAATCACAATCAACTTTTTTTTATGCCTAAAATTCTTTATGAGCAGCAATAATTTTTCTCGACTTGATTAAATTAATTCGATGTGAAAAGAGCAATAACAGCCGAAATGCAAATCAAATAAAGAGCAAAAAAAAAATAAAAACATAATGAAAATTGAAAGCTCTTTGCATTTTCATAAATTCAATAATATTCACATTAATTTTTATGAGTACTCAAATAAGCACTGACTGGAATAATAACAGCTGCAACAACAACTACACACACACCCCATATCAGTTGCAGCACCAATTACAGCAACACACCAACACACCGACACACTATACACTTGTGTTGCTAACAATAAAGTTAAAAACATTTATAAAAATTTAAACATTATCAAAACTGTTAATGAAAGGCAACACACATAGTCACACATAAATTTATTTATATGAAATTAAACTACAGCGCTGCCCACAGCGCTGTCAACTGCGCTGCTCATTGCATTGCTAGAAAAGCAATCAATAGGAAAACACTTCGCATCGCATCGCATCGCCGTTTAAATGTACGTGTAGAAATCTGCATGCGCTTTGTTGTTATTGTTATTGGCTTGGCTTGGCTTGGCGTCGCGTCGCGTCGTGCATTAACACAAACGCATGCATTACGCATACGAATGGTTGAATGGTTGGATATTAACACATGCATACTTAAACATTTTGTTTAAGTGTGTGACATATTTGAATTCATTATGAACATATTTGAATAAATTATCATAAATTAATGGCATGCATAAAACACAATCAAATTGCATTACTTGTGTGTGTGCGTTCATATGTATATGCATGCATGTGTGTATGTCTGTATGAAATAGCTATAGCTACCGCGTATATGCATATCAATATATGCGAATAAATATGTGTTCATTTGTATGAGAGTGTGTTAATGCCGTCTTATATTGGATGAAAATGGAGTTATTGTTGACATTGTTACATTAACGTACGTGTTAATATTAATACCGCTCTCATTTTCGCTGTCTGCTGTCATTGTTACGCTGGCAACAGCACGAATTCCACTGATTACAACAACAAGCATTTGCATTATCATTAAGGGAATAAGTAATAATATTGATATTACAACAACAATAGAAGGAATCCCATCGGCAATGAAGGATATATATTCATTGATAATATTTAAGTATTAAATTTTTAATAAGTCTATCGAAAGTGCACATAGACTACGTGATTGAAGTTTAACAAAAAAAAAAAATTCCTCTTCAACCTTCAAGTCTGCATCATCCAATATGATGGTCCAGTAGTGACAAGGAAGATGAGAATAATATATATTTTGCATACAACAAAAACAAAAAAAAAACAAAATATGTCCGCTTACTTCGGGATTTCTTCTTAATTACTCTGAATTAATTTAAAATTAATATTATAATAAGAGCATTTGTTTTTTTAATTGTATTTCGTTGAAATATAAAATGTCCACAAACACCAAAAGCCCACATTGTGACGAGGAAGTTTTAAATATCCAGAGAAGCTTACTTTAGGAAATAATATTAAGGACTTTTTTTTTTATTTCATTGATCTGTAATTATTATTTTGCTAGAGATATTATTTTACAACTTTTGACTGTTGGATTATTGTTTTAGATAATGTACGAGGGACAATATTTATATTTGGAGCTTAATAATGAAAGAAATAACTAATTAACTTGTCGTTGAAAATTGCTTTATTGTTTCTCGAAGTATTATCCTTTATGATCAATAGACTTTTGCATACGTTCGAAACATTTGTCAAAGCATTTTTTCCAGTCTTCTTTAAATACCTCCGAAACATGCTTTTTAAATGCAACAAGGACTTCTGCTTCTTCCGCCGACAAAAATCATTGTCCGCTTAGTTTATTCTAGACGATCGCGACTACCTAAGAAGAAGTCATTGTGTGCTTAATCAGGATTGTATGGCGGATGACCCATCAATTCGATAGACGAAATGTATGTGCATTCGCATTGTCTTGATGGTGATGGAGAATGATCTGACGGCGCTTGAAGATTTCCGGTAAACAAATGATTATATACCATTCGGTATTGGCCATTTTACGTTCCTGTAGTGGTATTGGTATAGTTGTCATATGATCACTTATCCCAAAAAAACAAACGAACACTTGTTTTGAAGTACTTCGAGCGCGAACAATTTTTGCTGAATTTGGTTAATCTTTAAATAACGTAAACAGTCAAATTCTGTTAACGTACCGGCTCATATGCGTGTATCCATGTTTCGTCACCTGTTACAATCTTATACTCATATACGTTTTTGGAAGCACCGCCATTATACTTCTTAAGCATTTGTATGCACCAATCGACAAGAGGATCTTTTTGATAATTTGTAAAATTATGGGGTTTCTCAATAGGAATAACTCAGGATTTAAAACCATCTAGAACCTCTGTGCGAAACTTAAAATGCTGTTCAATGTCAGGTATCGTAATTTATCAAGATCCTCAAGAAAAAGGCACTCTCATGTCTTCTGCACAGCTGCGACAGGTTTGATTGAAACCTTCTAACATATACAGTGAACTGTAAGTAAACCTACCAAAAGACTGATACACTACGGAGCATCTCAATGAGAATTTTGGATTTCCTTTATCAGAATGTGGCCAGATTGCATACAGATGCCTGCGTGTCGTTTAGTCCTCCCATCTTTTATTGAAAATTTTAGCACAGAAGCACTAAGTAAAAATTTACATGATGTTAACGATATGCCCAGATTACTTACATATTCAGAGTAAAGTCCTGAAGTACCCTTTCTGACTAGCTCGTCTACTCTGCAATTGCTGTGACTGTAAAGTAAATACCTTGTATTACTGTGGGTTAAATACCTAGTCTTTAAAACGATAGAACGGTAAACACCGTTCCATATAAAAAATTTCAAAATTTTATATGTATTTTGACTTGTTTATTTAACAAAATATTGTTTCTTTTCTCCTCTACCCCTTTTGACTTAGTCTATCAACAATTACTTTTCAATTAAGTGTGAAGAGCAAAATCTAAAGTTAACATTGACGTAAGTCATCTAAGCTTAACTTTGAAAACTTAAAAACATCCCTAATGAAGTATTTTATACATAAAATTAGATTTTTAAGGAAAAGTACTTAAGAAATCAACAGTATTCCTAGAGTCACCCTGTAAATTGAGTACTTACTATTATCATTCGTTCACTCGTCTGTAATTATTTCACTTAAGGCCATTTTTGGCAGTTCTGTCTAAACTTTGGTTACTTGGTACTCTGTTTACATTGTGGCCGATGTTGAATGTTGTTATTAACTGTTAACTGTGCAACGGCTTATGAGTAATGTCTTTAGATTGACTGTTATTATTGTTGTTGTTGTTGCTGTTGTCAAAATTATGATGGGTGCTCTTAACTTTAGAGACGTACGATGTACTACTTTTTGACGTTTGCTGGCACTAAGTCACTTTTGCAAAATTCACTTATTTATATTTGCAATAAAGCAATTTAGATAAATCTTCTGTGCTACTGCTGTAACATTGGCCACTAAAGGGTTAAGCGGAAATCACAACAGAGCAGTATAACATGAAACAACTATCGACAAGGAATGGAGGACAAGCGGCGAACAATGAACAATGGACGATGAACAACGTAGATGACGAAGTTCAGCAGGACGTGAAATACAATTTAGTTATTCAGTTCGTTACCGAAAATCGATTTTATATGCAAATGAATAAATTAAATATTTTAATTGCAAAATGGTTAATTTAACAAAAACAACAATAGCAACAACAAAAACAATGACAGCAGCAACAACATTTTGTATAATCCCTCGTTGTTATTTTTTTTTTTTTTGTTTTTTGTTTTATTTATGATTGAAGCTTTCATTGAAGGCTTTGACATTTTCCATTGTTCTTGTATTTATTGTTGGATTTGCTGTACTAACTATACATAGGCGGAGCGAAATATGCAGGGCATTGTGTGGATGTGTGCCGCCAGTTATAGTTGAAACACTTGTGCCACTGATCTGCTTAAAATATTCATGTCATTAATTTATAGAAAAGCCATTTGTGCAATGCCGATAATGTGAGCACGTCCCTCATATGAGCATCCTCAACCAAGGTTCGCTCGTTTTGTGCCTTTGTACTGCTTGGTCCATTTATGTCAGGAAAATTTTATTTATAATGTTTCATATTAACTTTATAAAATATTTTATATTTAATAGAGAAAAAAAATTTTATTATAATGTGTTATATGTACATATATGTAAATATATCTTATGTTGAATGTGAAACAGATATATATATATATATATATATATATATGTAGAAGTAGTGAGGAATATTAAAATCCTATAATTAAAACAAAATATTTTAGCAACATATAGCTTAAATCTCTGTTGTAGTACCTCTATATACCTCTACATTAGTATGTTAATTGTTAAAAACGCTTAGTATGTAATTGAAAACGCTTATTAAGAGAACAAAAGCGACCAGAACGCGTTGTGGAAGTTTGTAAGCAGCCACAACGCGAAATTTTTCTTATGGAAATTGTACAGTCAGAGCGTTTTGTGGATTATTCGAAACAACCGCTATAAGAAGTTTATATTATGATTTATTTATTAATTTTTATAACTGTTAGCAACCTAAAAATAAAAATATCTGTTAAGTGAATAGTATTATTACATACTGCATTACATTCTATTATTATTTGTTTTTATATGGTATTATTGAATATCATTTTAAGCAAGGAGCAAGGAGTACACTCCATTAAAGCTTATTTTTCTTATGTAAACTATTTTTCCTAAGATAATATATAGTTTTTAAGCAATATAACAAGCTATCATTAGGCGAAATGCATAACCAGCGTTGCCATTTGATTGTGTTTGTTATTTGAAAAATTAGTATTAGAACTAGGAATTCTATAATTTTCTTCAAATACTTTGTTTAATGGTGTTATTCGCAAGCCTCATTTGTATTAAAATTACTGATAAACTACATATAAGTTTTTACGACATTGAAACGAAGACTATCTTATTTCAATGGAGGTTTCTTAGAAAGTCAAAACGAAAAACTTGCATCAAATAAGATCAAAGGTGAAGGTTCCTTTAACCGGTTTCTTGAACTAAAATAAAGAAGTTGGCCAAGTATAACCGACTTATCGTTTATGTGATGAGAAATACTATCTATCATGAACTCTGCAGAAGATAATATAAAAAAAGAAACTTGAAGGGTCAACTCATGGAATTGGTAGTACAACAACGCTCGGACAAATACCGCGCATCTTATTCAACAGTTTAGAGTCAAAAATAGTGTCTGAAAGCGACAACAACCATATTATTCTCCAGACATATAGACTTTTTACCCTTTTCCAAATTTTACCACCCAATTTCCGTGCATTACGCCCATGCTTTCTGGCTTAGATGAACCTAGTCTGTTAGGTATTAGGCCTATTGCTCTAACCTCTCTACCTTGATTACTGGAATGAGGTTGTATCTGCTGCACGCAGTTGTAAGCTTCCATATCCATTTCTAAGAGGTGGTTTTAGTGGGTTCAATTCCATTTTCCAAACTTGTAAAGATGCTCAAACCATGAACTATAGTTTTTGTAAGTGCTGTATGAATTTTTTAAATCCATAATGAATAAATAATAATAATAAATAAATAATAAAAATACCATAAAAAACCATACTGTTTCTCAAACAATAGATGACATAAAGGTGTATTTATAGAATAAACTGAAGTTTACCGCCTATAGCGTAGGTAAGCTTCTTTGTAGGAGATAAAGTAAAGATAATGTAAATTTTCGTTAGTCTTTGATCACACCGCTATAAAATGGTTTTGACATTAATAAAAAATAGTTGCTCTGCGTGTTTTATACAGGATGAAAGTCTTAGGGTACTTAAAGGATTTGTTATTTCAGCTTCGACTTACAGCTAAAGGCGCTTATTTCATGTTCACCGAATTACTGGCGATTGATTTAAGTAACATTTATATTTAGCCTCTCCAGATGACCTTGTGTGCGTCTTGTTTACGATTATCTGCAAGTTTTGTGTTTATAAGCCGTAAACACAATATCAACCAACCACCACCCTTAGCCCAGCTCAGAACGGGTACTTGCCTAACTGCAGCTAATTTACTCGCCCATCTATCTTTGGCCCTATCTTAATTTGGCCAAAATTTTGTCGATTTCAATATGTGGTGACTGCTGTCGGAGCTGCTGCGCTCTCACTGCCAAATGGTACGAAATTTGTTTGTGGGTCAAATGTCAAGGTTTAAAGCAGTTTTTCCTACTAAAACTAAATTCGCAATAAAATTAGAAATAATGAAAAAAAAAAACAAAAAAAACACAAAATAATGGGGAAAATGAAAATAAAATGAAGCAATTTGGCAGCCATGAAATATTTTCTTTAATATTTTCACTGCTGTGCGCTTCTCATTTTTGGCAAACAAGCTTGGCAGGCAAAGATAAAGGATAATGCCTTTTAAATTGCCCCTTTAAAGTATAAATAGAAAGGAATTAAATAGGCCGCACACGTCCACCCCCTCCGTTAACGA
Source organism: Teleopsis dalmanni (assembly GCF_002237135.1). NCBI lineage: Eukaryota > Metazoa > Arthropoda > Insecta > Diptera > Diopsidae > Teleopsis > Teleopsis dalmanni. The sequence continues at coordinate 49,509,874 of NC_051848.1, forward strand.
CTTCGGATTTGTATCTGGTATCTGGTATCTGGTATTTCGAATTCCGAATTTAATATATTTTGTTTCATTTATTTTGTTAAAACTAAAATTGCTTTTTGTTTCAAATTGCTTCTTTTCATTCCAGCTCTATCGATGGCGCAGAGCAATTCACAAAATTCATCAATAAACTGGCAATTTGTGTCAATTTATACAAAAATTTTAATTTTACAAATTCCGGTTCCATTTGCTCTCAATTTGTGGTTTTTATTTTAATTGAAATTTTAATTTACGAATTATCAGCATAAATCAATAAATTTCAAATAATTTCTGAATGATATCCATTGCGAAGAAAAAAAAACCGATAGGAGTATTGGCTACAAAAACAGAAAGTCAGTCCCAAACAGAGGAAAACCTACACCACACTTATGTTCAAGCCAGCATTATTTTTTAAAAATTTATAAAGTTTATTAATTAAATTACTACATTAATCTCTCGATTTAAACAAGGAGGGAAAAACTGTTTACAAAAAAAGAGAACCAATATCTGCTGGAAAAAAAACTATAACACACGTCTGTGGAAGTCAATATTACTTCCCAAAATTCATTAAGTTTTCTCGGTGATATAACTATATCAGTTTTCCAATTTAATGCAAACATGGGGTGATACACACAGAGGGGAAAACTATTTACAAAGAAAGTAGGCTAGTCCTGCTCACAGTAAAAATTTGTACCCCATCTGTGTTGAAGTCCATATCATCTTTGAAAATTCATACATATTTTGATTAAATTACTATGAAAGCTTCTCAATTTATATATAATATCTAACTTAATGAACTCTGAAAATATATAATGACCGATTAAAAACTTGCAAATAACAAAAAAAAAAACATACATATAGTCTCTCTAAATAATGAATGTTACATATAAACTTTATTAGATATAACCAAAAGTCTTGATGTCTTGCTTTACCGAGAGTCTGCGGTATTGAATATCTATTTGCCATTTCCGAACTAGTGTAAAACAATTTCAGTTTCATTTCTAGAAAAAAAATTGTTTTCATTATTACATATACTTATACATAATACCGTTTCTGCAAATCGAATTAGTTCGTAAACATATTGCCGTTGGTTCGAACTTGGAGAGAAAGCATTTGGTGACAATTCCAATAAACAACACAATGGTTAATTACTTAATAATGCAAAATAAATTGGCGCTACATATATATTTGTTACGTTACATGCATTAAAGGATTG